>NC_056522.1:115709815-115771626 GCF_019175285.1 Sceloporus undulatus | reverse complement strand
GCTCTCTGCCCGCAAAACCTGCCCGAAGCTTCCCCCGATCGGGCTTTTTGGAGGGGGGGGGGTTGGCGAAGTCCTCCAGACGGGGCTCTCCCTTTGCCCTCCCTCCTGCCAGAGCTTTCTTCTCCCTCTGTGTGTGTGTGTTGTGTGTGTGTGTGAGAGAGAGACAGCCAGGGAGGTCAGATGTCCTCATAGTCACAAAGAAAGACAAGGGGAGGACCCTCCAGGACATGACCAACGAAAAGCTGAAAAGATTCGTATAAAAAGATAAACCCAGGCTCCCTAGTCCAAACGGAAGACATGGTGAAATTCCTCCTGGGAGGAAGGTGGAGATGGAGGGCAGGTCCTGCAAAAGGAGGACCCAGCCTGGCCACCTGTCCTAACCACCAAGGAGGGAGAAGGCACCGCGAAATGTAGGACCTTCCTAAAAAAGATGGAGGAAGGGACCAAAGAGGAGCTCCGCACACTCCTGGAAATGTAAAATGAAATGAAGGACATGGGGGGGGCAGGTCTTGGAAAAGGAGGACCAAGCCCCTGGAGAAGAAGCCCCTCCGTTTGGAAGCGCCCTGCCATCTCTCCCGACCTCCCTTTGGCCTCCTTTGGGGGCAGGAATTGGACTGCTTGAGGGGCAGGGAAGCGCTGTCTCTAACTGGGGGGTCCCCTAATACATGTGGGGTGCAGCCTTTGGTGGGTCAGGGACCTAGATCTGCATACTATGTTACTGATCCAGTCAGCCAAAGTCCTCGACCTGAACCCCGACTCCCCCAAAAAACCCTACACTGGAGGGGCTAGAGGGGCTGGCGGGGTTTCAGTCCCGACCCTCCGGCTTGTCTAAACCCTCTGGCTTTCAAAGCCTTTGCCTCAAAGGTTAAACAAACGGGACCGTAAACCAGCAAAACCCTTTTTATTGGACTGGTTCCAGTCGCCGTGCCTCTCTTTAAGGCTTTACCCCGATGGAGGAGAGAACGGGTCTGTTGCCAAGTCCCTGCCTGCTTTTCTACCTCTAGTAAGGAGTACAGGGACCAAAGGGAAAAAATAAACAGGTCGTAAATTCTCAAAAACTTCAGGAAATATGGGAGGCATTCGAGCGGCCCTCTATTTTTGTTCAGGTATCTATTTCTTTAGATCTGCATACTCTGTATGTAACTACGACCTGTGGGTATGTATGCTCCTGGACACAAATACGGCTTTATAGACATAATCAAAGCCGCTGGCTGAGCTTGGGCGAGTCACACTCTCTCAGCCTGAGGGGCAGGCAATGGCAAAGCTCCTCGGAAAAGATCTGGTCAAGAAAATCCCAGGATACGTAGCGTTGCTTTAGGATCGCCGGAAGTCGGAAGCGACTTGAAAGCACACAGCAACAAATCATAATAATGATGATACATAACTGCCCCCTTTCCCGAGTGTAGGGGGCAGGTGGGTGGGTGGGAGTGATGTATGGATCACATCATAAATGTTTGCATTGGCGGCTTTTACAAATAAATGTCAGCGAAGCAGTGCCCCTCGGAGTAGGTCCCCGAAGAGGCCGAAGCAGCCGATCTCTCAGCTCCTTAAGGAGGATGCGGGTCTCTTGGGCAGCGGAGAAATTAATTACAGTACTATCTTCCGAAGCCATTAATCCTTGGAAGGGCTGCGGGGGGGGGGCTGAGTTCCAGGAGGAGGAGGGGAGCTCCTGGCTTTCTGGGCCACCTTTTGGCAAGAGAGAAGGAGTGGGCCCCAGAGAGGTCTTTTGGACAACTGGCTCTGTCCACGGTCGTTGCAGGGCCTTAGCAAGTGCAAGCGGCGGTGTGTCTCTGGAGTGAGTAGGCCTAGCTCAGTTCAGTACAGCCGCAAGAGAGGCCCTTCTACATACTCCACACTCACTCACTTAGGCCTGTTACAGACAGCCAAAATAAAGCTGCTTCGAGACACAGTGGTGGTATGGTGTTTCAATGATGCACGTCTCCTAAGAGTCCAGAAGTCGCACCGTGACTTCTGGACTCTTAGGACGCATGCATAATTGAAACACCATACCTCCACTGTGACTCGAAGCAGCTTTATTTTGGCTGTCTGTAACAGGCCTTACTCTCGAAGAAGAGGCTGGTCAGGGGCTGGAAAAGGAACCCTCCCTTGATGCCTTCACAACATCACGACTCCGAGGAGGACTTCGTAGTGGCAAAACTGGAAGGAGTAGTCATTCGGCTGCGGTTTTTGTAGGCAGGGGAGGACAAGGTCCAGCACCTTGTGAAAGACCCAAAATTTATGGATGCTCTCTGGGGGGAAATTAGGAAGAGGCTTCTCTCTCTCAAGACCTATCTCAGATCTTTTAGAACCTGATAATAGGAGATGGAATCAGGTTGACCTGAGGCTGGAAAACTCCCCATTCACCAAATCTTTATGGTATCTGTGACTGCGTTTCCAACGAAGGACAAATTCGAGGGTTTATTTCTAGTTTATTTCATCAGGTGACGGTAGACAAAGGCCTAACTATCCCAGAAAAAGTAAAAGTATTTTTTTCATCAAGGCAACTTGGTTATTTGAGGATCTTTCAGGCAGAAGGGGCATAAAAATCACTTATACAGTATAGAAAAAAATAAAATTCTCCAGTGCAGGGATTTTTTTAATTATCGTTATTATTTTGTACTATTCGTCGTCCAGCTTTTGTTTTTTGTGGGTGATGTATGCCTTTTCCTTTCCCCTTCACCTGCGTGGTGACCTTGAGGAGGGAGCTGGTCTTCCTCCCAGGCTCCGTATAGTAAATCAAGAGGCACAACAAGAAATGGGGTGTTTAAAGCTTCTCCCTCCACCTCTACGGCCCGATAATGAACTGAAAAGAAATAAAAGGTGGTAGCTGAAACAGTCACAATGAACCTGGAGCAAAAAGGACAGGGAGACCAGGCCAGCCTTAGCTGAGAAACCATGTTTTTCCCCTAGCTCCCTCTTTCAAATGCCATTAAAAAGAAAAAGGTCTTAAAAACTTCTGAGACTTTGATGAGGAAAATGTCGGGGGATAATTCCGAATGCTATATTTTTTGACAAGAGACAAAATTCCTGACAATATGGTTTATCAGCGAAGATGGGGAAAGATCCAAAATACCAACCGCAGCCTTTCTTAACAGATGGCAAAGTTAACAACTGGGATGGTAGTTTCTAAGGTCAAAATGGATTCTGTATTTCAATTATTGAAGGGGGGGGGAGGAGGTTATGTCCTCTGGGAGCGATTAGCACCATTACAACCAACCAGCCATTATTCGGCATTAAGGTTAATGGTATGTGGATTGGGCACTTAATGAGATCAGTTGGTTTTTCTCAGCATCCTAAATATCTGGCGGAGTTTTGAAAAGGCCGGTGTGGAGGTATAGTTCTGGAAAAAGGAGCCGAAATTTTGGAGAGAGGGAGAGGAAAAATGTGTTTCTCTCTAGCCCCGTGAAGGGAAGGGAGTTATATAATAACAAGGCAACCAAAGCAACCTGTGACAACTGTGGCAGAGAGTGCATCTGAAAGATGCACAAGTGGATATTTAAAATATTTTGTCATCATCGGAGAAGGGCCAATATGTTTTGTGTGTGCTTGTGTGGGAGGGGGTGTCCAGTGGTATATAATAGATGAATGGATCATATATGTAGCAGCAGGGTTTCTCAGCGAGTCCGACGGGATGCGGGTTTGTGCTGTTCGTGGTGCTGAACGGGAGACAATCCCGTCGTTTCCATTGCAGCTCATCCGGACAAGTGCTAGTTGGTTTGCTGGTTGGCAAGCATCACACAACAACTGGGAGAAAAAGATATTGAATAATAATAATAATAATAATAATAATAGGAGGTGCAATGTCTTTTTTCAGTGTCTGCTTTATTAGGTAAGAATGAGGCAACCCTCCCAAACCTCAGGCAGTTGTGACATAAAGGAAATGCATTTTTTAAAAGAAACAAAGCCTCACCCACTTACCCTCCAAAGTCCAGCACTGGCTGTTACCTTTCCTCCAAAAGGATGGAAGGAAACTTAGGATGCAAAGCTTTTGAGAAAGTGCAGCTTTTTAATAAACTTGTACAGCGTGGAGTACCATTGTCGCTCTGCATGACAAAGTTACTTGCAAATATTAGGGTCTCTTTTAAATACCCACAGGTTTCGCCCTCCTTCGCTCATTTGAATTTGTTCCAAGTGAAGCCAAGGGGAACCACTCCCATATGAGAGAGAGAGAGAGAGAGAGAGAGAGAGAGAGAGAGTATCAATTCACCAGCCTCATGTTTACCGGTGCAATATCCCAGCCGCGTACTGAAGGAGTCGCTAGATATCCTTGTTTTCAGTCTTAGGTGCTGCTTCTCCCCCACCTTCTCCTCTGAAGTATTCCAATAGTCAGATCGTTTGATTGAATTGCCTGCTAGACTGCAGAAGTAGCCATCCATGATACTTAGCTTGACACCGTGGTTAGCTTTCAAACGGTAGTCTTTTTTTTTAAAATAATAAATCCAAAGGATGTCCAGTAATCCCTTAGTAGGAGGCAAATTTCACTTCGTCGGCGTTTGGACGTAAACCTGGGCAAGAAGAGATCAGTACTTGCCACACTAGAAAATTATTCACCTTTGCTTTGAGGTAACCCAGAAGTTTTTAACAGACCTGACTGCCAATACGTGACATTAGATGCGGGTCAAACTTTAAAAAAAACAAACAAACAGGCTCATGGAGGTTGCAGTCCTCTTCATAGGTGCCTGGAAGAAAGTCTAGGGGTGAATGGATGAGTAGAGCCGGCCATTCAGAAGCAGACTTTATATGGGGAACTGCTATTTGTGTCCTAGAGTCAAGGCATAGGAAGTCAATCATCATAAAGGTGGATGATTCAGTTACATTTCCTCCGACTTGATTTATAGGAAGCCCGCCTTGTAGACTTTCCCCTGTATTGAAGCGGGGAGAGCTTCCAGACAGCAGATTCATCTCCATTCATTTTCACGTGGAGATAATGGGCATCATCTTTCTCCCTCCCTATCAATACTTTAATAGATTCATGGAGGACTTGCATTTCAGACTACACTGCTTCTTCTTTGCTGAGGCGCTTTAGTGGGTCTACAGTGGTGCAGATCCCCAGTTCTTCTCCTCCTCCCTCTCTTGCACTAAAAGAAATGTGAATTATATTTCCTAGGAAACCGTGTCACCTATGAATAAATCTATAGCCTGGGTGGTGTTTATGTGAGAACAGTAAAAAGCTGGAAAGATGAATCCATTTGCCAGCTAATCCTCTGCGTGTCTAGTGAGAATTAAGCCCTACTAAAGTTAATGGAACTTACTTCCAGGTAAACGTGGAGACGGCTGCACGGATGGATATGAGATCTGTTTTAGCAAAGGCTTCCCGACCATGACTGGTGCTAGTAAAATGCCCTTTATTTTTAATGGTACTACTCGGGAGTAAACAGTTGGGGGGAAAGCGCTGCACGACTTGCATTGTGGCTGCAGAATGTAAGTTGGAGTTGCAGGACAACGCGGACCCTATTGCTCTTAGAGTAAGGATTTAAAAACAAAGCATTTGGAAGTCGGTGGCACTGCCAAGGCTTCCTTCACTCCTGGCTCGATATGCGGTAGGTCCTCCACAGTGTAACCCTCCACACATTTACTCACCAGTGGGTTTTATTCCCAGAATGTCACATTGCAGGCTCACCTAAGCGCGCGTTTTCCTTCTGGGAGATCCTGGTGTTTGCCTTGTCCTGAAAAGGAGCATGATATGAGCCCAAAGGGCACCAGGTAGAGGCAAAAACCCTCTCTGGGGTTGCCCTAGGGTTGGGGAAAAGGCGAGTGCCCGTGCCAACTTGGCTAATACATTGCCAACCGCTAAGAGAGTAGAAAAGCAGTAGAGATATGGAAAGTGCTTTTGATATTGCTATGAACATAACATGCCATGCCCCCAGCCAGGCTTCCCCCAATTGTAACGTTGAGAAAAAAGGATCACGACTCTTAAGCCGGAGCCCTAGTTGCTGGTAGGGAAGCCCCTCCATCCCCACTTCCAAGACTTCGGATTGAAACTGACCCTGAGGAGTCCCATTGAGAGTGGGTCTCGGAGGCTGAGGAGTTTTCCGGAATCAGACTTTGGCTTTGGTTTGGAGCGCGGGAGGGAGGGAGGCTGGCGGGGCCACAGTTGGAATGAAGCACATCGGACTCCGCTCCGAAGCAAGCCCCTTCTGTGTGTGAATGGCACGAGCGGTGATGGGGTAGGATCTCTGGGTCAGATCCCCCTCCCGGGAGAAGTCCACCATAGACTCCCAGAGTTGGCAGAGACCCCAAGGGCCGCCCAGTCCAACTCCATGCTGCCCTGCAGGAACTCCCGATCCAAGCGCTCCCCAAAGATGGCCATCCCAGCCCTTTGGCCTCCGGGACGAGCCGCTCGTCGGCCAGAGCAGGCGAGAGAGCTGGATTGTCGGGAGCCAAACCCGGCTAAAGGTTGGGGCTTGTCAGAGACCCCCCCCCCCTTGGCTTGGCCTGGATAGATTCCCCCCCTCACTTTGGAGATGATGATGATGATGAATGCCAAGTAGGCCAGGGAGGGTCGGTTGCCGTGGTCGGCTGGGTTGCATAAGAGCCCCCGGGAAGGAAGGACTGCTTGTCTCAAGCCCAGGAGAAGGAAGGAGGGAAGGAAGGAAGGGGCTGTCTGGCTTTCTGGCACTTCATCTTGGCTGCGCGTCAGAAGCCGTGCAGCAGTGCAGAAGGAAGGGAGGAAGGAAGGAAGGAAGGAAGGAAAGAAAGAAAGAGGGAAGGAAAAAAAGAAAGAAGGGGAGCCCGACAAGCGGAGAGGGGGAGAGAAGAGGGGGGAAACACCCGCCTCCCTCCCTCCCTTCCTCCCTCTCTCGGCGGCGTTTTCATGCCAGCTCGGATTGCCTATTGATCTCTTTCTCTCCCCCTCCCCCTCCTTTCCTCTCCTGCCTCCTTTTCTCTCTCTCTCTCTCTCTCTCTCCTCCCCCCTTTTCCTTCTCGCCCTCCTCCTAGGTTCGCCCGGCTGCCCCCGTGCGTGCGTCTGTTTGGATTTCTCCAGGATTCTCCCCCGTCGCCTCCTCCTCTTCCTCCTCCTCCCTCCCTCCCTGTCTCTCTCTCTCTCTCTCTCTCTCTGCCATGGACGTCCCACCATTCCTTGCAGCCGAAGCTGGCTCCTTGGCGCAGTGAAGGAAGATCATGCCGGGATTGCTAATGGCTTTGGGCAGCAGGAGCGCGGCATCGGCAGCAGTGGCGTCGGCCTCGGCAGTGGCGGCGGCGGCGGCGGTGGCTGTCCCTTCGGCCTGACCATGCCGTGATCTCCCCCAGCGCTCCCCTCGCCTCGCCTCGATCGCCCCTCGGAGGGGGCCCAAGGCAGCAGACCCCCGATCCTCCCAAAGCATCCCCCCGGCACCCAGGGAGGCATCCCCTTGGCCCTCCGGGGAGAGGACAAGGCAAGACCCCGCTCCCCCGCTCCGTTGGGCTGTGTGTGTGTGTGTGCGCAGAGGAAACACCATGAAGATTATCGCCCCGGTGGTAACTCATCTTCCCGTCTTCCGAGGCTCCCTTCGGCTCCTCTTTGGCTTACTGTGGATTGGATATTCCCAAGGAACCACGCATGTCTTGAGATTCGGTAAGGCGCCTTCTGCCTCTCAAGCTCTCTTCCCCCTCCGCCTTTCCCCCTCTCTGTCATTTGGTGGCTGTCTCCTCTGTGTGTCCCTAGGATTTGGCCAAGGAGGAGGAGGAGGAGATGGGGGGGCTTGGGGGAAGGGGGGCTACTTCCGGGGGACCTGGTGGGTCTCTCCTCCCGGTGGCCACTTCCCCCCACCACTAGCCATGGCCCAAGAGCAAGGGACCGCGCTCTCCTGAAGGTTGACTCTTTGGATTCCTTACCTTCCTGGGGGTAAAAAGGATGGGGGATCCCCGGACTTACTGTGGATCCCTTCACCTTGGAAGGGTTTGGGCAGGTGGACATTCACGTCCAGGGCAGGAATCAGAACCACAGAAAATACTTCTCCCGTTTGTTGGCCAGCTCTTGCCCGACTTCTGGATGCTGTCGGAGAGGGAACTCCCCCCTAAACACACACACACTCCTGACCCCAACCCCAAGTGGCCCTGGCCCTCAGTGTCCTCGACGGGCCTTTCCACCTGGCCCATCCCCCAGAAGCCAAGAAGGGGTGCCACGACACCCAAGCCCCTCCAGCGCAGGGGAAAGAGGTTTCTGGATCGCTCTGCTGGGATCCCCGAGGTCCAGAGCATCGCTGAGGAGGGAGCGCCAGGGAAAGGGCTTCGGGACGGAGGAAGTTGAAGGAATCTGCCAGAGATGACAGCCAGGGAAGGTTTCTCCTCCGTTGCTCTCGATGGGAAGAAAATAGAAATGTAGTAGAAAGTTTCTCCCCCTTTCAATGGGCCTCTGATGAAGTGGCAGTCCAGGAGGAGAGGGCTGCATCCGCACTGGAAAAATAACCCGGTCTGGCCCCGGTTTAACAATTTTCTGGCTTTTTGCTATGGAATTCTGGGAGCTGGAGTTTGTTGTGGGGCCCAGAGCTCCGCTCTGGACCCCACAACAAACTCCAACTCCCAGAATTCCATAGCAAAGAGTAAAGCGGGGCCAAACCGGGTTATTTCTCCAGTGTGGATGCAGCCTTGAGGTCTCTCAGGGTGGAGAAGAGGCGTCCAAGGTCAGGGGCTCTTTGCCTTTTGCCCAAAGCCAACTTGTCCAAAGGAGAGTCCCTCCGTCCAGGAGGAGACCCAGCTCTCTTGCCCCTTTTCCCTGCCCTTCGGAGAAGGCCTATCCCGGGCAAGGCAAGGGCAAAGCCTCCTCTTGCTCCAAGAAGGGGTTGGCACTCAGTTTGGTCCCCGACGAGAGGCATGGGTCCTTTTTCCTTCCAACTCTCTTCTCCTGCCCTGCAACCTTTCCAGTCCAGGCTTTTGCAACCTGCTCTGCTAACTTAGGCAGCTTGTGTTTTTGACGCTATAGACGGGTTTCCTTAAAGGAGGCAAGAAAGGAGCCTTGAGATGGAGGGGTCTCCTGGGGGGGAACCCTGGTTGCCTTCTCTCTCCTCCTTCCCTGGTCAGTCTGCGATTCATAGCCCACGTTGCTCTTGGCAACCGTCTCCAGGAATGAATGAAAGCTGAGTCTTGAACATGATGGTGTCACTGGGTGGTTGTGTGTGTCTGTGTGTGATTGCCGGGCATTTGACCTGGCTCCTATGGAAAGCAGCCTTGGGTGATGAAGGCCGCCTGTGTCCAGAGACAGGGCCGTCCTTGTGGCCCTCAGTACAAGGAGCTTTTGTGCGTCTCCCCCCTTTTCCTCCTCCAAACGCCTAGGCTAAAACCATGTAATCCTATTGAGCCCAACGGGGCTTGAAGATCAGCTCTTAAATCCCATTGCTTCGTTTTAAGGGGATTGTAGGACAGGATAAACTCTGGTTGCCAACCTGTGTCTGAGGTGTCTGTGTGTATGTGTTTGTGGGAGAACTTTCTGGGGCTCAGTTGTTGTTCAGTTGGTCCTGAAGACAGCCAGTGTGAGAGAAGCTGTGCTGTTGAGAGCCCTCCCTCCCGGGCCCAGCGGTTCCCTTTCACTGGATGGAGGGAGAAAAGGCTGAGAGAGGCAAGGCAGGGGCTGGCAAAGGAGGGGGATCTGCAGCTGTGCCCATCCTTTAGAGCTGCCAGGAATTGGAAAAGTGTTTGTAATGGTGATTGCATGTGTGCATGTGTGCACACTTCCAGAGGTGAAGGCCTGGGACAGCTAGGGAGAGAAACAAGCATTATTGGTGCATTAAATGAAAAGTGAGCTGTGGGAAGTTCACTTCCAAGGGAATATCTTGTTGAAATGGGAGAGTGTCCCTTGGAAGAAAGGGGACGGATCCCAGGAGGGTCAATCACTTCTCTCTTCTTTGGAGGAATCATGACCTGGAGGCAGCCGGTTCCCTCTTTCCTTTCCTCGGGGATCCACCTTGCCTGGCCCTTCCTTGTACTCACAGAAGGATTAGCCCTCCTGTCCATCCTTTTCTATCCTTGCCTCTCTCCTCAACCACACCACAACAATCTGCTCAGTCAGGCACTCACAGACAACAACAACAACAGAACTGTTGAACAAACACAGCCGCCTCTCCATCCAATGAGGTGGATCAAACTCTGCAGACGGCTGGTGTTAGTGAGCAGCCTCAGTAACCCTTGCTAAGAACCATTCACCTCATCCAGGCCCATAACACCAAGAAATGCAAAGGACGCACCTGCCTCCTGCTAGTCATAGCCCCCTGCCTTTCCTGGCTTTTGGTTATCTACCAACACAGAGGCAAATTTCTCAGACCAGTTAGCTTTTTTTGTAAGTCTTCAAGGAACAGTCTTGGCAACTTTAACCAGGCTCTTGCATTCAGGAAGTAGTTTGTCTAATAAAAGAGGAGGGAGAGGAAAAGAAAATGAGGTTTTGCATTGGGCCAAGCAGAACTAAGGGGAGCATGGCTATAGGTTTCAGGAGGACTGTCACATTGGCCTTCCTGGTGTGGAATAAACATAAGTAGGTAGATAAAATAAAAAATCCATGTTTACAGCATGACTATGAATGTGAGAATGAATGCAGCCCAAGGAACTTTGATTTAGTTTTATAAAACCATACTAAGTATGGCTCGCCCCACAACAATGGCTTAGTTAATGTAGTTTGTGTCACTAGTGGACAAAACGGAGTGATCTGCCTTAAAATAGTGTTTCAGTACCAAGGCCAGCTCCCTTAAAGGCTGGTCCCTTTGGCTTCCTACTCCTTTCAGCAGGAAGCTTTTTTCCCCTCCTATTATTCCATAGCTTCTCATGATAATTTGAAGTTCTGTATATGTTACTGCTTTATGTGTTAATGCTTTCTGTACTTCTGAATCTTATTTCTCATGGCCCTAATACCGGATGTATTGGAGGCAAGGTCCTTTTAAAACCAGCAGGACCCAAACAGTACATATGCATTTATTTTCTTCCATTCAAAGATGTGTGGGTTCTGCCTGGTAGTTTGATTAGAAGGATCTGTGGTTTTTAATGTGCATTTTATAAGCGTGTTTGATTCACTCCTACATTGTTCAAGTCTGCTAATCAAGCCGGCAATACAGGATGCAACAAATCTTGGATCTTAAACATGTTCCTTAAAACGAGGGCTGTCATCTGATTAAAGAAGTCTCAGCCAATTAATTATATGAGTTTTATTCAATTAAATAACTTGCATACATTGGCACAAGAGCAAAACCAACAGCAAACAGGACATTTCCTTTGTTTTCACATGTTGTACATTTGTTGTAGTTATGGACGTTGTAGATGAAAATTGCTGGGCATTGTGTGTGTGAGAAGATTATAATTTAAGACTGTGTTTGCCGTCTACAGTTTCCTCCCTCCCATACATACTTGTATTATTCTTTTTTAAAATCTCCTTTCTGCTTAACTAATTAATATTGTCCTACTTAACAGTAAATCTCAGTGATTTAACTAGTCTTTATTTCTACATCAAGGCAATTAGAATAGTTGGTTTAGGAAGCAGGCTACTGTGTATGAAACCAGGCAACAGGGTCAATACAGGGATTACTCTACCTAAAACAGGATAGTCAACTTTCAATCAGAATATATTATTACAAGCAATGACCAACGTAGCTGCTCCCCTTATAGTACAATCCTATGAATATCTTCTCGGACATAAGCCCTACAATATTTAGTGGTACTTAGTTGAATGCACATGTGTATAGCAATGCAATCCTAGACAGTAAGAATGTATGAGCCATTTCCAGTAATTTATCTCAAACAAACACACAGATACACATCAGACACACTTTAAAGCCTTATCTTAAGCCATTCTCTACCATATATAAATACTATATATGGTATTTATAGTGTATAGTATAGTTTATCCCCATTGCACGGTACAATGGCTACAATGCATAATTTATATATTTATTTCTTTATTGTACTTTTATGTCATAACTTGTACTCTCTGACCAAGGTACAGCAATATGATGTACAAATAAAATTGCAACATAAAACGAAACAAAAGGAGATATCGAAATCAGTCAATGCCTTAACTTTCTCACATCACTGCTATATCTTAGGTTTCCACCATCTTACAAATCCTTAAAAGCTCCCTGGAATCTCACACAGGGCATGGGGAAGATTTGCACCCCTGCAAGTTTTGGATTATAACTCCCATTATCCCTAACCATTGGCCATGCTGTCGGGGACTTCTCAGAGTTGAAGATCAAAGTATCTGATGTGCCTGGCTCCCTTCTTCCCTTTAAACACAATAGATTTTAAAGATCTAATTAAGAAATAATAATACAAACTATGTAAAAGGAAGTCTTGTCAGAGGCAGGCATTCCACAACTGGAGTGATACCACTGGGAAGCAATTAATGAATCCACTAATGGATCAGTCATTAGTTCAAGTATGACACAGCACAGAGAAGTCAATGGTGAGGCATGCTGGGAGCTTCAGTTCAAACAACTCCTATCCCTTTAGCAACCCTGGTTCTTGAAGAGCTTTTGTGCCTCAGCACTTTTCATGATGAAGAATGCAATAGCGAGTTATTTGCCAGTTGGTCACCTTGATTTTAGAAGAAAATAAATGGCCTACAATTCTCCTGCAAGATACTCCATAACAAGAAGGGACTGGGACTGGGGAAGTGACACCTACCTTACTGCTGTATGCGTTTGTTGCTATCTACAACAAATTAAGTGTGGTATATAAAATAAAGAAATATTTCAGCACAGGGACCATATTATCTTTAAATCCCTGCTGTCCGTGCCCTTTCAAAGAGCTTTGAGGCCTGATTGAAATCTCAAGCGTTGTCTCTGGGGACTCAGTAAAATGTAATCTCACTCAGAAGATGTTTGAATATACAGTAGGTTTAAGGCTTGAATAGGCAGCTTCTTGATACACACCCAGCTTTAAGTCCTCAAACACATTTCAGAGGAAGTGTCACATAGATGGAGACCTTAACTTGTTGTGTTTCCCTTAGTTTTAACTTTAATCCACCACCATCTTTTGTTTTAAGCATTTAAAGCACTTTAAAGGGCAACAGATTATATTCTGTTGGCAGCTACTTTTCTATTTGGTTAATGTTCCAGCAGGAAAGAGCTATGGGAATGTCTTCTGTTCTCTTCTTATTCTTCTGTTATTTAAAATATTTCAATAAGTGTTTTAAAGGGCATTGGTTGATATTATATTGGCAGTTGGGTACTTTTTAGGACTGTGCTAGCAGAAAAGAAACATAGGAGGAGGACATTGTATCATCTATGGCTTCCCCAAAGTCTTTAGATGTCTGTTTCTATGAGGAGTGTATTGTACTGAGCTCAGATGGAGCAGGCCTCTTGAGTCAAATTCCTGTCTGATTACTCCTTTTGAAAAATGACTATACAATCACAGTCCTCTTGAGTGAGGAAGCAATGAAGGAGGAAGAAAGGAAATCAGGATTATTTTTACTTTTTTGCTTATAACTTTTTGTTGCTTTTCTAGCCTTTCAGCTGCATGGCTGCATCTCTTAGGGAGTCTATTTTGGCATCTAAGATAGGAAGGGATTCTCATTTCCATGTTTCATAAAGTTTTCCTTAGGAGCATCCATATATTTGATTATTACAAATTATGTGTTTTACTTATTTGATAGATTTCTTAGCTACATTTTAATACTACAGTCTTTTCTAGGTGGTTTACAATGGCTTGAATTCTGACTGGAGTAGCCCCATTAAAACAACTGTTGAATAGTGAGTCCAGACTTATGCAAATCCCATTGATTCAATGGGTGTACTCTAGCTGGGTCTACTAATAGGACTGAGCCTAAGACATTCAATTCTGTACCAGCACAATGAGTTCACAAATTCTTCCTGAAAATTTAAAAGCAATTTAAAAAGTAGTAGTAGTAACAAAAACATCATATTTATATATCTTTCAGTTAAAATCAAATGAACAAGGCACATATCTTGATCAAAACAATAAGAGATGGATTCAGCTGTATATCCTGAGAGGGAATTCCATAGGGCAGTATCCGCCATGGAGAAGGTCCTCCTTCTAATGACTACCGGCCATACAGATATTAATAGTGGCCCAGAGAGTAGGGCCTCTGACTATGATTTATTTACTGGGGCAAGCTTATAAAGATGTAGGAAGTCTTATAACAAGCAACACCAAAATACTCTGCATTTTTTTTTGCAAATTAATTTGAGATTAAGATTGGAATAGGTTATTTTGTCTTCCTATGAACTTTTACCATACGTTCACTCTTACTACACCTTAAGCTGGTACTCCTAAATAAGTAGTGAAATGTGGTCCAAAACACGCTGCAGAAATAATCTAGTTTGAGACCTCTTTGACTGCACTGGCTCAGTGCTAGGGAATCCTGGGAATTACAGTTTATTACGGCACCAGAGCTCTCTGACAGAGAAGGCTAAATGTCTCACAAAACTACAGTTCCCAGAACACCCTACCATTGAGCCAGGGCAGCTAAAGCAGTATCAAACCGGATTATTTCTGCACTGTGTTTTGGACCTGTATGTGTAATTAGATGAACAAGTTCTCACTTTATTGTGTTGCATTTGGGGGTATTAGCCAAGGACCAGCATGTCTTTCAGAGGACATGTGGGACTATCATTGACATCTGAATAGTGAAGACCTTCAGAGTGACCTCTGGAAGCCAGCAGGGCTAACTGGAGAACCTTTGAAAAAAAGAGTGCAATGCAATGTAAACATGGTGAACAGACAGTCTGATTGTTGTGGATGAGAGGAGGGGAAGCAGTAGCATGTGAAATCTGCCTGTTGCTGTTTTCCCTGTCAGGGAAAAGCAATCAGACATCCAAATGACTATGCAAGGCAGCCAGAATTCAGTCTCACCTTTGATTCCTAACCTCAGTGATGGGAAGTAAATCACAGCTAGAGATTTTGTATGAAATGGCTTGCTAATGGTCTTGCTAATGGAGATTTAATGATAGAGTATTGACAGCTGGACAGTTGTCTTTGCAAGGCGGTTATTATAGCAAGGATGAGGGAGAACAGGAGGACAGGGTAGATGGGTGACATCCATGTCTTTTCCAGGATCTCTTTCTCAGTTGGAGTGGTATCTTTGATTTGAATGTGCCCACAGCAGGCAACTTGCCTGTGATTTGTTTCCAACTGATTACTCCCTTTCTAGGGGAAAGAAAAAGAACAACAGCCCAGCATTTCTTCTCTAGTCTTGCAGTCAGTCCTCCCAAGAAGGAAAATAAAGTCAAACTGAATTATACATGAATGCACTGAACTTGGAGAGATCATGGCTACCTCTTCCCTGTTTTCTGCAGGTGCTTAAACTGTGCTTGAGGGTGTCTGAATGGCAGAGACTGCCTCTGCCTAAAAAAAAAAGAGAAAGAATAAATTTCAGAGGGATGTGAAAGCACTGGTTAGTTTTTTGCAGCCTCCCTAGACCTGTTGGTCAGAGTATTTTCTCCCACCTTTTTGTTTATCAGAAGCCATAGAAATTTTTTCCTTCTAAAGGGAAGAGGCCTCCCCTTTGTATTAACAAGATATTTAAAACCAACTTTCCAACAGCAGCAGCAGCAGTAAAAAAGAAAAAAGGGGGAAAAAAAAAAGAAAGAAAACTCTTTGGAGGAAAGCTAAGGTTAAGAGTCTCTTGAAGGAGGGGTGGGAGGGTTTGCAGAGCATTGTTATTGACTGGTCCAGATTAAAGAGCAGAAAGGAAGATTTCAATTTGATAACGTCACAGCCCTTCCTGTTTTTCTTTGCCGCTTGTGCCGACAATTCTGTAAGGTAATTAAATTGGCTGATTGAAGTCACAGTGGTCATGGGGCGATAAAGACCATTTGGATTTAATGGAATTTAAAAACAACAGTGCTCAGTGCACAACTCTTACTGAACAAGAATTTTAATGACCCATTCAGGGTGCTGACTAAATAGAATGTCCTGGAACAAGTTTAATTGAAAGGGCAAACCCGATTAGGTGTTCGCAGTCTTTATGGCTAGAGATAGGGGAATTAAAATTATCCTTTTTAAAAGCCCCATTAATGCATTATCAAGATTTAAGGCAGGTCAAATAAACTCTCTTCTGTAGGGTCATCGTTGGAGGATTCCCACTCCACATTTAAAGCTAAGCAAATGGGTGAAAGGATGTCCTATTGATCAAAAATAACACAAAGAGTTGTGTGTGCGCGCGCGTGTGTGTGTACTTTCAGCTTGTGGAAGTCATGGAGAATTCAATTAAAAGTATCAATATAAATGTGAGTGATGATAAGTAATGTGCTTTCTGTTGCTGGAGATAAGGCATTTGAGAATAGATTTATTTGCAGATCCAGTCTTGAAAGATTTTCCATTTAACACTCTGCTTTAGTTCCCCGCAGAACTGTCTTCCCCACAACTTAGCCTTGTTTTCTTCTTAAATTTAATCCTTCTTCTCCTTAACTATCTCACAATGAAAGAATTCTTGGATGCCCAGGCAAAAATAAGATAAAATAAAATGGACAGTCTGCTGTTTGCATTGTCTTCAGTTTCAAGCCTTGCAGTCAATCTCTTTACAGATGTGGTGCCATCACATATGTTGGGAGATTAGAGAAAATGCCATGCATGACATTAGACAGTAACACATCCATATCAGAGGAATAAAAAGGCCAGACATTTTAAAGTTAGGTCATCATTCTATTCCTTACTAGATTTATGTTCTTCAGTTTGGATCTTCATTATATCACCATCACCATACTATAAATGTAGCAAGACAGCCACATGTGGAACTAAGTGATGGTGGAATAATGTCTTTGCGTCTTAACTCTTGTGATATGGAAACTGATTGTTCCCCTTAATACAGCAATGCAATCTAATATTTGCTGAGCAGCGTGCAATAACATCAGAAGAGATACTTTAATATGGTTAGTCCTTCATATGCTTCTAAATCTTTTACTGAGTTGGAAGCAGGCTTTTGAATTACATAGATATAAATATTTTTCATGGTCAGGGCTTAAATGCTGTATAGCTGGAATGTTTGCCTAATTGGGTCTCTTTAATCCCTAATCCCTAATCAGAGTTATGTGTAGCCTGGAAACTACTTAGTTTTTTTAAAGGCTAGTGGATAAAATAGAAGATTTTACTTGAACTGTCCTGTGAAATTAGACTTCAGTGATATAAACTTTGCCCAATAAAGACAAGGAAAAAATTATTGATATTCTTCTTATTAATCTCTATTAGGGAAAGATTCTATGTATTACATCAGAAAATATGGGAGTCCCTGTATACTGACTAAAAGGCAGCCCACAAAAAGTAGAGAAGAGTAAAGGAAAAAAAAATATGAGGACACATAGGAGAATGCTTACTTACTTACAACAGACTCAGAATTGATTGAAGATGTTAGTATGGGGGGCATGTCAATCAAAGTTGGCAGATAGGTCATGGTGAAATTGTCTATTAGGGAGATGTGGTCTACATTTCAGCCTTGTAGGTACAATGAGTCCTTTTTATGAAGGGATACATGCAGCCATTACCCCCTTAATGTATGTTAGGGTGTGTTTTTTGTGTATGTGTGGGTAGTATTACTCCTGGGAGGGCACAACCACAACAGTAATTATATATGTCTGTGTATGTTTCATATGCCCGATCATTTTTAGTACAATTTTGATTGATATTTCTTTGGGGAGAACTCAATGATATAAGAGGTTTGGCCCAATTTTATTTCATTTTTTTATGGGAGGCATTCAGCCCTCTCTAATTTTGAGGGGACAAGACCAGCTCTTCCCTCTTTACCAGGGCCTATGTGTATTTAACCAAATATTACGAGGAGAGAGAAAGCATTGTCTAAGTAGGCAAATGAAAGAGATCCTATTCTCTCTGTCCCCCTTTGTCAATATTTGGGTTTTTCACTGATGATTGGGTCTGCCTTGAAGAAGCAGGGAGATCAATGGAAGACCTAGCAGTCAGGGTTTCCAGAGTCCCTAGCTGAGACACTTTGAGACAGAGGTGGGCATGTACAGAAGATTCAAAAGCCAGTTGTTTTCCTCATGGAGAATTGCACCACACCAGTTTAGCACTGGAAGTTACAACCAGAAGTCACTTCTGATTGTTATGTCCTAGTTTGTATAGGCTTTTGAGTTTTTCAGAGTATGATTGAGGGTTTTTTTTGGGGGGGGGATTTATGATCTGCTGCTCCTTGAATCTTCCAGGAGTTTCAATTGATCGATTTTGAGAAGACCTCCCAAAATGGTATACAGGAACTATTGATGGGTTGCACAAAGATTGGGGGGGGGAGGGCTAAAAAAGCTCCAGGGGCACACACAGCCAATAGGCTGCATTATTCCCATTTTTGTTTTACAAGGAGGTAGGGGTTGAGGCAAAAGATCCTGCATGATCTTGGATGCTAAGAGGGTCAGGCCTGGTTACTACTGGGAAATGAGGCCACAAGGGAATATCAACTGCTGTAGGCTATTTTGGCACCACTGAATAAATCTTGCCTGGAAAATCCTATGATAGAATTCTCCTAAATGAGAATTAAACAATGGGTTTAATCTCAAGCCATCTACATGCAGCTGATGTCTTCTTAGGGTTGCCATATCCTGTTTGAACCATGTGTCACTCAGGTTCTAGGTATGACATCTGGATTCCATGTTAAAAAGTAAGTTTCTAGCCATTGTAGGTGCCTAGATATGGAACAAAATGTGGAAGAATTCTTTTGTGAAATTGTTCTGCAAGACACAAGTCTAGCTGTGTCTTTCAGGCACGAGGGAAGAGAGAGTAAACCATGCAGGCAATGGTGCAGAGTGAGGGAAAAATAAAATGGATGGGAGAGTGAAAGATGTGAGTGGCAGAGTTCAAGATGCAAGAGAGGGACACAGTATGAAGACATGAGAAAACTGGCTATGCCCAATGGAGAATCTGTGACTTGCATTCCAACAAATAACCCTTTTGAGCTTTATACCATACTATCACCTTTCACAGAATTTCATCCAGTATTTTGCATTCCCAATCCACCAGAGAATCATAATTAGAGCAAGAGAAGGACATCCAGGCATAGTTCACATATACACGGTCATCAGTTATCATATGACCGTTTTGCTCATCGTATGCTTGATGTGCAAAACAGAATAGGCAAACTAACTCAGCTGAAAATAATTCTGTGTGATGTGGTATGAGATAATATGAATGTGCCATCTGTGCTGTTGGAACTCAGATAACCAACTCACAGAAGCAAGTTATTGTTGGACTTGGTGGACCAACACCTTGAATGTCCTTTGTGAAAGGTCTCATCAAAGCTTCTTGTTGATTTTCCAGGGCTCAAAGGGCCATTTGTATAGGAATGAAATGAGTCATTCATCATCCAGGAGGAGGGAAAAACTATCCCTTCCCATTGCTCTGGTGACATTCGTGTCTTACTATGCTGACCTGTGAGGATAGTTATGAAAGTTCTGCAATTCAGTATGGGATCATTACCTGATTATTCTCGCAATGTGATGATGTCTTCCTTCTCTCCTTGCCTCTCAGTGAGGGCAGCATAAGGGCTTTTAGTCATTCCTATTGATGTTTCTTTGTAACTAACTCAGATTAGCCACATGGTGCCATAACTCACAATATAATCCCTAATGGGCTCACCCAGTGGGGGAGAAAGAAGAAAGAGGAAAGAAAGGAAACCCTGGAGTTGTTAATGTCTAAAAACATTATCTGAAAATGTGCAAAAAAATAAAAATAAAAATCTAAATGTACCATTTCACAGAGGTGAAGTAACTGCTCTTCTGGAAGTGTGAAGAAAATACACTGCCCGATTTATGTTGTAACTTTAACTCAGAGTTTCTTAGTTAGGGTTCCTGAGAACCCTAGGGTTCCCTGAGAGGTTGCAAGGGGTTCCACAAGAGACTACAATTGAAAAAAGAGCTATAGATATCTGTTATGCAGAGATTCCCTGAGATGTGAAAAATATTTCAAGAGTTCCTCCAGCATAAAAATGATTCCACCATAAAGGACCATAAAGGGAAAGCTGGGAAATGTTACTGTAATATATATGTGTTTTGCTTACTGTGTTTTATGGATAACACATTACCTGTTCTCATTACTTGCTATAGGCTAACCACAGTTCTAGAAAGAACTGTCTAGTTCCCAGATGCATGGTTCTGAGGGCTCATCAGAGACTAATGGGGTTTATGCTGCAGCAAAGGCAATAAGTCACCCTGCCTACAATGCCTGGCTGAGATGATCCCTCTGGATTAGGCATGTAAGAAGTAGCCACCTCCAGATGAACCATGCAGAGTGGATAGGTCCCTCCACATTGACAAGGAACCTCCCAGGGCAGGAGGAATTCACAGCTCCTATATTACTCTACTGCCTGAAGGATGGCTGGCTCTGTTTCAGCAGCAGGAACATGTAAAGAAGGACTGAATTCTCCACACTAGGTATAAAGAGATTAAGGTTGGCAATGGAAACTGGATCTAAAGCCTACTTAGATCTTCTGCAAAAGTCTGTGAGTGTCCTATGAGTCTTTCCAAATTAGTAGAGCTAATTTATGAATTGAAGTTGGTTGAACTAAAGCAAATGGCCACAAGGCATTTTAATTAAACAAATCCCTAAACATACAGAAACACTGAGGTCTTCTCTTGTGATAAATTAAAATATATTAACATATGCAAGGAAAACCTTAGCATAGCAAGAGGGATCTGTGCTGGTGTATATCTGTGCAACACCATGAACACCACATTTCAAATGAGTTGATCTTTTTGTCAGTTTTCTTTCCCTGTCAGGGATTTCACACCTGATAAAACATCTGTAGAATTCTACCATAAGTCCTGCTAAGGTTAATGGGGCTTTCTCTCCACAGCTGTTCAGAACAATCTGTTGAGGTTAGAAACATTACTTTTTTGGCCTACAACCTTAGAACACTTCTAACCCATGTGGCATTGGGGAGCCGTAGCCCCAGTAAGTAACTATTCCAATATCTGGGCTCAACAGCTCCTCATTCTCCTGAAGGCACACAAAGTTCAAGCACACCCATCCTTGTGTGTATTGACTCCCATGCAATAACTACTGTAAATATCAGCGTACAGGCACATCCCTGGATTGGAATACATTGCCTGATACAAACCACAAGCAAATGGAAATAATGTTTAAAATTAATCTGTTGCTTAGGAATTAAATTCTCAAATGGGATTTCTGTTTGTCTATTTATTCAAAAAATGGATAAATCGTACCTTCTGCCTTCTAGGCATCCATGATGATATACAATAAAAACATTTTTAAAGGAATATAAAACCATGAAGTGCACTAGGAAAAATCATACTATAAAATAAAAGAAGCAATTAACATGAAGGATATGGAAACTTGGGTTATGACAATAATTCATAAGCCAACAGCTGTTTCTTTATGGTATATGCAACTGAAGACCAAACTAGACGTGATGCTAAAGTTGTCATGAAAAGGCCTGCCAGGGTCTCCCCTCAACCCTTAAATCAATAGCAGAGATGAGAAGAAGTGTTTGTACCAGGTCCACAGAAGAAAGGGTGGGAAAATTTAACTCTTTCCTCCCGTGACATCTTTAAGCTTAATGCGAATGAGGCTTCCTCACTGCTATTAGTAATAGACAACTGACAAGGTTGCTACTAATGTGTAGATTGTTGCATTTGGTCTGGACCTTAATTTTAAATATAATTGTTAACAGTAAAAATTGTGACATTTTCCTACAATGGATGGTCTTAATTGTTATCTTTTTAAAAAATTAATATAATGTGGTATACTTTGTAACAGAATGCAAGACAGAGTTCTGAGTATGTTGTTGTGAACTGCCTTCAAGCTGATTTTGACTCATGGTGACCCTATGAATGAGACACCTGCAAGTCCACCTGTCCCCAACTGCTCTGCTTAGTTCATGCAGTCCCAGGGCTATGGCTTCTGTGATTGAGTCCATCCATCTGGTATTTGGGCTTCTTTTCCTTCTACTACCCTTCACTTTTTCTAGCATTAAGATATTTTCTAGTGCATCATGCCTTCTCGTGATGTGTCCAAAGTATGACAGCCTTAGTTCAGTCATCTTGGTTCCCAGGGAGAGTTCAGGCCCATTTGTTTGTCCTTTTGGCTGTCCACAGTAATCTTAGCACTCTTCTCCAGCACCACATCTCAAATAAGTTGATTTTCTTTCTATCAGCTTTCTTCACTGTCCAGCTCGCACATCTGTACATGGTGACGGAAAGTACAATGTCTTGGATGATCCTAACTTTGTTGTTCAGTTTTATATCTTTGCACTTTAGGATCTTGGCTAGCTCTTTCATAGCTGCCCCTATCAGTCCTAGTCTTTTTCTGATTTATTGGCTACAATCCCGGTTCTGATCGATGATTGATCCAAGGTATAAGAAATTCTTAACTATTTCAATTTCCTTCACATCTAGCTTGAATTTATGTAAATCTTCCATGGTCATTATTTTTATTTTCTTACTGTTCAACTTTAAGCCTGCTTTAGCACTTTCGTCTTTGACTTTGGTATTTGTTCCAAGTCTTTGTTGTTTTGTGCTAGTAGTATGGTGTCTTTTTATCTCAGATTGTTGATATTCCTTCTTCTGATCTACATTCCTCCTTCCTTCTAGTCTAAACTTGCTCAGAGTATGATGTTTTCTGCATACGAGTTGAACAGATAGGGTGGTAGAATGCAGCTTTATCTGACCCCCTTTCTGATTGGGAAAGTATGTATTCTCTGATATATCCTCAAATAAGAAATGAAAATGATGGATCTGAATATTAAAGAATTGCTAGGCTCCTTTTTAAAACTGAAGTTCATCCCTGCTTTGATACGTACGTGAAAATCAGGAGTATTGATTCTCTTGAAAATGAAGTGATTTCCAATGGAATTATATTATATCTGCCACTTCTAGCCGCTTTTGGCATCTTCGCTGCAGGATGAATGCTTAATTTGCTCTCATAAACATTCCGCTCATCTCAGCAGCTGAAAGTCAGTCATATATTTCACCTGGAGTCCTTCAGAAATTCTAAAATGGGCTGAAGTATTACATAAATAATTCATTCTTTTCATTGCGCATTACAGCACTTAACAAGGGCCAATATCAAGACTCAGCACCTCAGGAAAGCTAATTTGCAGAGTTATTACTTCTTTGATTTTGATCTGTTTTACAATATTTAGAATCTTTGCAAAAGTTGATCCTCATATGCAGTGTGTGAAGGGAATGTCTTTTCTGTCCATTAATACTCAGACCCTGTTCTAAAATCCAGTGTGTTATATGATGCTGTCTTTTCAACGCTGGGAAACCTGAAGTCCTTTAGATATTGATTAACAGCTACTCCATCATCTTTCACATTGGCCTGGCTGATGAGGAGAGACAGAAAAGCAAAGCAAAGCAAAGCAAAGCAAAACAAAACAAAATAAAAAACCATGACCATCTGGAAAGCCACAATTTCTCCAGCTCCATTTTGTTTGCAGGGCTATCCCTTCCAGTTCCAGATTAAAGAAGGGGGAAATGTTGCCCTTCTGCCCATTTGCACCTGGGGAATAGAGGGAGCAGTCACATGATCCTGGTCTTCCAAACTATGTTGGAAAATTGTGCATTTTTTCCTTAGGTTCCAGCAATGATTTCTAAATGTGCATATACAAGCAGCCCTTGGTATTCACAGATCCAACTACCCATGGCTTGAAAATATATATTTTTAAAAATCCAAAAAGAAAACCTTCATTTTGCCATTTTATGTAAGGGACACCATTTTACTATGCCATTGTATATAATGGGACGAGCATTTTAGCTGAAGAGCAGGGTATAAATAAGTAAGTAAGTAAGTAAGTAAATAAATATCATCATCATCTATGGATTTTGGTATCCACAGGAGGTCCTGGTCTCAAACCCCAGCAGATACCAAGTGCCCATTTGTATACTTTATCTTAATTTTCTTTCACCCTCTTTTTTGGTATACATTCTTTGTATGCATAAGTCATTGCCCTCTATTTATGGCATTGCCACATCTCCATTCATTCAAAGGGAGTATCTTCCTATGTTGCTTGTAGGGGGAAAAAATCAAAGACAGAGAAAAAAAAAGTGATTGTCAATAGTAAACCTGAAAGGTTTTAGCAGGATAGATACAACAGTTCATGTGGAAGGTTGGTCCTAATTTGAAGGCAGTGATTTTTCTTCCTTTCCTTCCCTGTGAGGTTTTGTGGACAATTTTTATGAAAATGTCACACATCATGGAGGAGTCCCCCAGGCTAGGAAGCTGTAAAATGTTGTAATACTAAGTGCAGGGCTAGGGAGGCATGATGACAGAAAAGTACATTTGTTGTTATGTGCTTTCAAGTTGGCTTTGACTTATGGCAACCTTAATACAAGATTTTCTTGACAAGATTTACTCAAAGGAGGTTTGCCATTGCCTTTCTCTAAGGTGGGGAGAGTGTGATTTGCACAAGGTCACCCAGTGGGTTTCCATGGCAGAACAAGGTTTCTAATTCTTTTCTCCCAGAATCCTAGTTCAGCATTCATACCAGTACATGACACTGGCTCTTAAGGCTTTTAAGGCAGTAAATTGAAGTGGGTGGCACTGGGAAGGAAGAAGTAACTGTCAAAGTAAAGATCCCTCCCATAAAGTATAGATTGCAGCGCTCCTTATAAAATGTGTCCTAATTTTAGAAGGTGGTGATATGCATCACTCAATCCCAGTCAACCCCTCCCTCCCTCCTGCTTCTGTTGTTTTTGGCAAAACTGCAAACCTTGAATGAAGCTTTGTACATCCTTAATTCAATATACTGTAACGGAACAATTCTTTGCACTTCTATTCAGAAGTAAGCCCCACTGAGTTCAAGAATTACAGTATTATCAAATTCAATGAGAAGTATAAATAAGAGCCAACAATAAAATAGATATCAACACTGCACATATATGTATTGCAGCAGCAACCGCAGCAGCTAGTTCTCAAATCTAAAACCAGCTTTGAAAAATCAGTAATCACTTCAGACTCTAGCTACTTCTAACAACATCTCCCCCTGTTTTTGCATTCAGGAATGTCTTCTTCTGTTGCTGGAGTCGAAGGCATCCTAAAGTGCTAACCTGTGTACTTATAATTTCTCCTTGATGGTGAAAGAATGCACAGCAGGGCCTGTTCTAAAGACATTTATATAAAGAAAGGACCATATTTGGCTTCTGTTTTCATTTTATCTCTCCTGTTTTTTACATTATTTTTAGACTTATGTGAGTTTCTAAAGTGCCATAACATTTTTTGTTGTTTTCTTATGTTGGAAGGGTATCTCATCATTATGTCAGAAAAGGCTCTCTTCTTCAACACTGAATGACATGTTGCTCTGTAGTATGCATGGCCCTTGTTAGCAATGAAATTGTCATGAATATCAGCACATTGCACAGAATGTTATTGAATAGCCTAAAATGGGGTTGGGGAAGTTGCTTTGTACATCAAATAGTCAACACCGTATATAAGCATAATTAAACTGCTCACCCTGACATGCTGTTCCAGCAGTTAAGAGAAGGAGATCACACACTGTTCTGTGAGAATCTAATGGATTCCAATTTTATCACCTCTCAACTTGGCCATGAAAGGTAACAGTGGTGAGATTTGCTGTAGGTGCACTTCTTCTTCATTCACAGAACTCCTAGAAGGGCAGTGGGCTTGCTAAAAGCTGCTTCTGCACAGAAAAGTTTTTGTCTAAACTTTTGGGATATTCCATATTAACCCACAGTTTGCAGCCCCAAATCTAAGCTTGTCACAAGCTGGGCAGGTTGACACATATGCCTAAAGGCTGTGATGGCTTTTAAGGCAGTCCTCCAATATTTAGGGCATCTACTGCACATAGTAGGGAAGGACATGGAGTTTCTTTACCTGAAAAACCTGCTCACGTCAATTGAGTACTAGCAAATCTTTTACACAAATTGCATTACTTTAGCTTGCTTATCTTTAAATCTGTTTTGGTGTGGTGGCCCTGAACAAGCCCCAGATCACTACATACCCTTATGAGGGTACAGAGTGAAGGGGCCTACCATGAAGATTTTAAGGCATGAGCAAGTTAGTTTAAGGAGAGGTGCTTCTTTGGGTAATTTTTCCCCAGAGCTAGTCTGACATAGTGGTTTGAGCACTGGACCATGATTCTGGAGATACTGGGGTTCCTCTCAGCCATGGAAATCAATTGGATGACTTGGACAACACACACTCTCTCAACTTTAGAGGAAGGCAAACCTATTCTGAATAAATTGTGTCAAGGAAACCCTGTGATAGATTTGCCTTAGGTTGCCATGAACTGGAAATTACTTGAACGCACACAAAAGCAACACCCACTGAGGCTTTAAAGATCAGCATGGGTTCAGGCAAGAATAATCAATTCTTTCAGACTTGGTGTGATATGATTTCCATCTGGCTATTATTTAAAATTTGGGAAGCTACCCTTTATACTAAACTTTCCATATTCTTTTTAAGAGTAGCCCACATATAGTGCATTACAGTATTCCAACTGGGAAGTCAATCTAGGTATAGGAAAGTGCTGAAGAGTAAACTGGAAGTAGTCACTCCAACAAGAGTAATAACAAACTCAGGTTGTAGCCGCACTGTAGAATTAAAGCTCCTTGATACCCCTTAAAACTGACATGGCTCTACCCTACAGAATATTGAGATTTGTAGTTTGATGAGAGATTCAGCCTGGTTTGTCAAAGAACTAAACTATAAATCCTAGGATTCTGTAGGATAGAGTCATGGCAGTTAGATGAGTCAAACTACTTTAATTCTGTAGTGTAGCTATACTCTTAGTCACACCAAAAACAACGTTCTTATAAAGGCCTTTAAGTGAACATCTCTTGTTCTATGTTAAATAGCCAACTGCTTCAAACTTCTACCACTCCTCTTAATTAATTAATTTAAATTGATTGGTCTTTCTCTCAACTCCTGCTTCTGTAACCTCTTTACTTTGACATTGTTAAATATACTGCTTTCTGGACTCATCTGCAATCTAAGTTTTAGATGTATGCACTGTCCTGAAAAAATAGCTGAACATAGTTGTTACTTTCCTGCCACTTCTTAAGACCTTCACAGTTTCAGTAACGATTCTTACAACAGAATAATCTATCAAGAATGAAGTTCCAATGAATAAAAGTGTCTTTTTTATGGATAGATTTTAACCAATGGCTTCTGAAGGAACTGGAGTTGATAATCAAGATGATGAACCATGTTAATAATGCAATCCTATACACATCTGCTCAGAAGTACATTCTATTTATTTTAGAGGGTGTTGCTCTCAAATTAATATTATAAGATTTCAGGCTAAGAATTGTTTTGAGTATGAGTGTTATTTCTACTTAGTTTTCTACTGGCTGAGGAATAAATCTTCTGTGTATGAACTGCATTATATGCGTGTACAAATGCAGTTATATACGTAATCTTCCAAAATGAAAAGAATGACAGAAAAAAAATTATTAGTGACATTGAGGTTCCCCTCCCTTAAATCCCCCCATACCAGCAGTTTCCCCATTCTTTGTAGTGAACTATCTGCCCATTCATTTACTCTGCAGACTGTACTAAGGATATTTTTTTTTGTAAAAAAAAGGACAAAGTTTAAAAAAACATTAAAAAGACATTAGAGGATCTGTCTTAAACATCTTAAGGCAAGGGGAAAAAACCCCCACATTTAAAGATCAAACTAACATTAGCTAGCCCCATCAGGACATTATCTTGAGCACTGCCCAGCAGTGACCTTTTGTTATCTAGACACTCAAGTTTTACAGTTTAATGTGAATCTCCAGGCTCTGGTGACTTCATTTCAGACCTGTAATTTTAGTCAAAGGCTTTAAGGCTTGAGGGTGGGGGCTATTGGGGGGAGGAGGAAAAAAATCTGGAGTGTTTCAAGTGGCTTCATTTTTATTCCTGTCTGTTACCAGCATTACTCTTTCATTGTTCCCAGTGATGGGCAATCATAAAATAAAAATTAAAAGGTATTTCTCACATCTGTACTACAAAGAAGATTTTTTTCGTAATAGTTGATTCATCAGTATGATAAAAAAGGAGGAAAAAATGTTACAGGGCAGGTTCAGTAAGTAATATGAGTAGTTTTAACAATACTCCACCATAAGAATTCAAGTAATTTTTATAATAATAATAATAATAATAATAATAATAATAATAATAATAATAATATTTATTTGTATATCGCCCTCTGGCAAACCAATCCGGGCGGTTAACAACAGTAAAATATAAAATATGACAATTAAAAACACTCTATCCCTCCCCCCCTTAAGACAGTATTAAACAGTATAACATATTAAAAACACAATATCAAGCATAAAAACAGCAGTTAAAACTAAAAACCCTGATATCCCTCTGTTGATCCTCGACCATCACTAAGATGGGGCCACGGGAGGAATGAGGGAATCAGGAACCTGGGCCGGGATGGTTAATCTGGAAAGGCCTGCCGGAAGAGATCCGTCTTGACCGCTTTTTTAAAGCTGTCTAATGATGTTATCTGACGGATCTCATCCGGCAGGTCGTTCCAGAGTTTGGGGGCGACAGCAGAGAACGCCCTCTGGGAGGTCGCCGCAAGCCTAGATTTTAGAGGCTGCAATAAGTTTTTTTGACAGAAGGTGAAAAAAAGTAGTAGGTTCCTCCTAAAAAAGTAGTGGAAAATCAAATTGTGTCATTACCCAAAGTGGCCCAAAACCAAAGACAACAAAATGGATACTATTAGGCAGGATGAAGATTTGGTTACTCTTAAGGGCTGGGGGGGGGGGATCAATTTGTCTTTTTTTATTATTTTCTTTGGTGTTGTAAAAAACTTAAGGACTGTCCAAAAAAGAATAAAATAGATAATTGTCCCCCCCCAGCCCTTAAGAAGAACCAACCATATGTTAAAATCATATATTTTAAACAAGTAACTGAAAGATAACCAGTGTAATAAGATTTAAAAATAATACTTCTCATTATTACAAATTAGACATCTTAGTTATTTTCAAATAGTGAGAAAGAATTACTTTAAACTCTTCAAAACTATAATAATATACTACTTGGGGATATTTGGGAATCCAACAGCAGCTAATTATTTATAAAAATAAATTACCAAATTTTGTAGTAAAGACATATCCCTGCCCCAAACTGTGGAAAATTGGGTCTTTCATTTGAAAAAATAAGGAGAAAAAGCAGTACAAATACAGTTCTGAAGTAAAATAGATTTCCTCCTTCCCACTTTTTCTTTGTCCATCACAACCATGTTGACATAACTCAAGAATTAATTGTTTAATTATGCAGCAGTGTTGGCCATTAATTACTGATTTTGCATATGGACTGATTAGATTTTGAATTAAAGATGTCTCTTGTGATGGCACTTTCCTGTCGTTGTTTTTTTTTTTACTGCAGCAGGAAATCCACATTTAAACTGGCAATGTTTTTAAATAACAGTAGTTTGCTATAGTTATTTACTGTTCTGGAGTTTCACCCAAGAAATAATCCCCAACTATATTGACCATATTGCAATTGCAGTGCATGTTTTAACTGGCATATGAGAACTGGATTTTGAATGGGCTTATGCTCAAGATAATAAGTAAAACAAATAAACACTTAAGCTGCTGACTGAGACAGAGTTAGCCCCTTTCACTTCTCAGTGCAGCTGCCTTCAGGTGCACTGGATTGGGGCCGTGGCAACTGCACATCATGGCCCCCATCTGGCTTTCCAGGGCAGAAAAAGGAGCGTCAAAAAACGGCTCCTTTTTATGCCCTGTAAAGGGCGTGATAACTGCGGCGCTGCAGCTTTAGGGCACTCCTTTGGTGATGCATCATGTAGATGCAGCTCCAAAGGAGTGCCATGATGCCGTGTGCTATGTGTAATAGTGTGTGGCATCACTGCAGCCTAGGGGCAGATTCAGGGCATCTGTCATATGGATGCCACACCTTGACTCCATCCCCAGGCCAGCCTTAATGGCTGGCCTGCACAGGGCCAGAGTCCCAGTTTCTCTCTCCACCTCCCACTTATTCTCTATGTCACAAACTTACTTCAATTGGATCTCACCAGCTTATATTAGTTGCTGCAAACTCAAAGTTGAAAAGTAGCCCTCAGTCAATTTACTCTTGGTGGAGGAGAAGAGAGGCGATGCAGGAGTGGAGTCTTGCCCTTCTTTCTAGACTTAAATATAAGCAAACTGCTGCAGCTTCTCTTAGTTTATGTGTTCTTCCTGATTAATATTTTCCCCCACCTTGACTGCACTTTGAAATCACTTTGCCACATGTCCCAGTTTCCATCTATGAAATTCTGTAGGTTATGTGGGATAGAGGCTTCCCTCACCAGACCTGCCTTTAAAAACAAACAAACAAACAAAAAAAACCTCTTGCATCTTCCTATTGCTGAAAAATTGATCCCGAGAGTTAGAGAACTCTCTAGAACAGCATGAAATTTGGGGGACAACAGGCAAGTGATGAAAATCAGAGTCCTCTTTCTGTTGCATGTAAAGATGTGTCCTCTGTATATAGAGGTGAACCTTTGGACCCAAGGTATCCATCCACACCATCTCATCACAGAACAATACACCAACAATTTGATAAAGTGCAATGCTAGGGCATAGGGACTGTAAACTTTTCTGTTTTTTCATCCTCAGATTGCCAGCTCCTTATAAGGGAGGATTGATGAATGCCCCTCCCTCATTTCTTCCTATGGACTGACTACCCATTATTCAAGTCTCTTTATTTGCTTTACTGCTTCACTAATATGAAAGCTAAAATATCCCACTGATTGTCACATAGGGTTGGAAATACCAAATTGTGTCAAATTGATGTCCAGGGCCTCCACAATGGAGGGCCCACACAAATCTGTGTCCTTTTGCTATGATAAAACCTATATCTTAAAAAAAAAGATTTAATTTGTTTAAGTGCTCTTCAAAAAGTAATATGTTTTCCACTCTCAGCACTGGTTTGTGTATTTGTGTGTGTATGTGTATGTGTGTGTGTGTATTTCTTCAAATTGCCTCAGGTTAAATCTTTGCAATTTGGGAAAGGTGTTCTGAAAAGCTTGAATCTATCACATGTCAGCGGGGGATGAAAATGAAAGTTCAGCAAAGTTGTGAAGGTGACAGAAATGTCATCACCTGGTGAGAACTTGGCCGTAACTAGGAAGATACTGATAGAAACAAAAACCATCTAAGGGAATCAAAGGAAAGAAGAGATAGAAAACAGTGAAAACCAAGAGAAGGAGAGCAGGAGTATAAAACATTTTCCCCAAAATAAGAACAGCTGGAAACTTCAAGAGGGAGAGATCCATATTTTATTTCATGAAGAGGAAAGTAAAGCTATTTTTTAAAAGAATCAAAATGATCTTTCCAATTAAACATTTTACATCTTTCACCTCAAATGGCAAATTGTGCCCACAGAAACCCGCCTGGGGGATCAATTTGCCATTTAAATGTAATTTTGCCACTGGGACAGTTGTAAGGCAGATTTTATTTAAAAAAAGAAATCCAGGGGACATCTCAGTAACAAATCACACCCTCAATGAATTCCAGGGAATCAATTTGCCATTCAGTTTCCCTTTTTTAAAAAAATCTGATGGCTGCAAGCCACTAGCCTATGGTATGAAACACACATTCTTGCTGCACATTCACAACAGAATACTAGGCAACAGCACAGTATGAACTAACACTTGAACTATGAGCTATTTTTCTGTACCACTTAGTGAGGTTCGAAACCTGTAGGTTATACAGTTACAACATAAAATAAGACAAAGTATCCTTTTAAAGTAATAATTGTATTGTCAGCGTAAGAGGGGCGCTCCAAAGAAGAGATACAAGGACTCCCTGAAACAACACCTCAGGCTTGGCCAAATCAATCACCCACAATGGTCCGCCCTGGCCTCGCCTCGGGAGGCATGGAGATGCACTATCCACATCGCTATAGCCTTTTTCGAAAACTCACGCTGAACGAGTCTTGAAGAGAAACGACAATGCTGAAAAAACCACAACTTGGAAACATCACCCAAGGAGACTTTCTGCTGTGCTTTCTGCAACTGGACTTGTTTATCTTGGATTGGCCTTTTTAGTCATCAACACGCTTGTAGAAAGCGCGGGATGAGTCCTTCCTGAATCTTTGCTCGCAAAGAGAAGCAAGATATTTTCATTATTGGAGAAAGGAATTACTAGTTATTTCTAACTCATTCAGAGAAGATGCCAGCTACAGATGCTGACGAAACGTCAGGAAGAAAATCTTCTAGAACATGGCCACATAGCCTATAAAACCCACAAAAAACTATGGATGCTGGCCATGAAAGCCTTCGACTTCACAAATCAAAATACGTTCGTTATCTGTTAAAACCTTAATGGGAGACATTTGAACTGGTCTGAGTTTACAAAATTAATTCAGTGTCGCTGAATTAATCGGAAATGAGAGTAGTTACTCCATTGTCAGTGCTTTACATCATTGTCTTTTTCTGAGGAGAGTATTGAACTCTTAAGTCTTAGATAAATGGAATTTGCTCCACCAACCTGGCTCACAATGTCTAGAAAAGATTACAGCAGGACATCCATGTCAGCAATTTCAGGACTGGACCTAAACTATTTTGTATTACCAGTATTATTTTTGAAAAGCTTGGAAAACAGACAAAAGAGAGTTGTTTCATATGCTGGTCCAACTTTGTCTGCTGCATAGAACACAGGAGATTGTATCGCAAATAAAGTGTTGGTGGTCACTGACATATCAATAGATCACTTTTATCATTACCTCCATGGGGGAAGTTTTATTGCTCAATGTGATCATGCTGTTGTTTTGTGGTTTTTGAAAGCCCCAAAGCCCTGAAGCAACCTGGCCCTGTAGTTGCAGAAAATAAAATGGTTTGATTTTCTAATTCAGCATCTTATGGGACAGAATCAATGGGATGCTGACGTCCTCTTAAGTACACTGTATGTTAGGAGATTTGTAAACAAAGAAACCTGAATGACAACAGCTCATATTCAGATCAAACTTTTGGTGTGCTCTTTTTATGAGACAAATTTCTTTAGATATAATGGAACAGATTTCTTCTATGCAATTAAAAAGTAAACAACAGATTATTTTAAATATATGTGCTACAATCTCTCTCTCTCTCTCTCTCTCTCTCTCTCTCTCTCATATCTATCTCTCCAGGGCTTAAAGTGGTAATATTAAATGTAATAATATAGTTAATTTTATATCTATCCTTGTCTGTCTATCTGTCTGATCTATCTGTCATCTTTTTATCTCTCTTTGTGGTTCTTGGATTTTTAAATTACATAGAAGATAGAAGAAACTGTATAGTTAATTATAAAAAACAACAACTTAAACAACTAATCTGTCCTCATGCAGGCAAATTCTTATTTGATCCATGATATTTTTACCCCATCCTTCCTTTGAAGTGCTCAGGGTGGTATATAGGCTCCTTCTCCTTCCCCCATTATTCTATAAAAACCTGTAGGGGGAGTTAGGCCAAGAGATGGTGCCTGGTCCATGGCCAATTTTTTAGGGCCCAGTGCAGATTTGAACCTGCTCTCCTTCTAGTCTGACATTCTTACCACTACATAAAACTGCCTTTCATATGAGTACAGCATACCACACAATAGTGTTGATCTAGATCAAGCCTGCACAACATACGGCCCATGGGTCACAGGTGGCCCCCCAAAGCATTTTGAGTGGAGGATGCAGGTTTTCTTCCCTCTTTTCCTCCGCCCACCTGGCCCTCCTCCTCCACCTTCTCGTTCGAAGGCACCTTCCCCTCCCCAGGCCTCCAGAGCCCAGAGGGGTAGCTGCGGTGATGACAACACTAGTATGAGGCAGCCTCAGCTCTCTATATGCCTGGGCAACCACTCAGGGAGAGGAAGAGGAGGAGGAGGAGGAGGATGAAGAGGAAGAGGAGGGTAGGTGAGCGGGTGGCCTCCACTTTAGCCCGGCATCCAGTTGCTATGACCACACTGCTGCTGACTCAGAAACCTCCGGCAGCCAAGACAGGAAGAAACAGTAGCCTGAGGAGAGGTCTGTTCGGTAATAACAACAAACGTTAACAACCTCACTTGTGGCGATATTGGGGGAGCCAGCTGGCAGCTCCATGGGCAAGGAGAGGAGAGGAGAGATTGAGAGAGTGTGGAAAAGAAAGGGAGAGAAGAAGAGAGTCAAGGGGCTTTCCCACTCCTCTTTCCTTCAGTGCCCTCCCTGGCAGTTGAGACCCCAGACTTTCTGCCCCAAGAGGTGTCAGATCCAGACTGGGTCCTAAAAGCAGCATTTTGTTTTTGTTCATTGCCTTCAAGTCGACTTTGACTTATGGCAATTCTATGCATGATTTTTATATGCCTTCCAAATCATTTCCGACATAGCGACCCTAACATGGGATTTTCTTGGCAAGATTATGTTCAGAATGGGTTTTCCTTGTCTTTCTCTGAGGCTGAAAGAGTGTGACTATCCAAGATCACCCACAGCAGTCTGAGAGGGGATTCAACCCTGGTCTTAAACTTAAACCTTTACACAACCCTGCATTTTCTAATGGGGCTTTGGTATTGTTCTTCTTGTTGTCTGTGCCTTCAAGTTGTCAGTTAAAAATCCTTTGTCAGTTAAAAATCCTTTGAACTAAACACTAGGAAACATTAATTTAACTTTCATATTCTTATTTATATTTTCTCAATCCAGTTTTGTCATGGGCAATACTTCACACTGTTTGCCTACAACATATGAAAGCTGGAAACATTCAAGTGCTATTGTGCCATTTTTGTGCTAAAGAATAATCAAAACTCTCCTTTCCAAATCACAGATGTTCTGAAACCATGGCATTCACTGTGAAAAAATTAGTCTCAATCAAATACTTTGCTTTCCCCATGGCTTGCTTATCTTTTCCATATAATTTCTATGTGTATTTCCCTAAAAATCACAAACACATATAGCACAGTAGTTTAAAGTTGCACTGGGAATATTGTGGCCTGAGATTTAGTAGTTAAAGTTCCCAACAAACATACAGTGCCCTCCCCCCCCCCTCACAGTCTCTGAAATCATAAGACCTCTGTGAATTTTGCAGAAGCACAATGAGCTGCAAGAAAGTCTAGTGACAAAATCCAAAATAACAGAAATGGATGAGCCAGTAGTTACAATGTGAGATCTGTTTTTAAATTCCCACTAGCCCTACCTCACAGGATTATTGCCAACCCCTTATAGTGATAATTGTACAAACTGTTGTAGGTTCCTTGGAGGAAACGTAGGGGTGTAGTCAACATTATTGGAATAATAAATTTAACAGAATATAACAATGTGGTGGCTGGAGTTTTCACCCCAAGAAATACCTGTGCATTTGTCATAGCACTCAAGGTGATGCAGTTTTCATCTGTATTCATGGGACACTCATAACCTACACATAACCTGAGAGCCAGCATAGTGTAGTGGTTTGAGTGTTGGACTACGACTCTGGAGACCAGTGTTTCATTCCCCACTCAGCCATGGAAGCCCAGTGGGTGACCTTGGACAAGTCATATTCTCAGCCTCAGAGGAAGGCAAAGACAAACCCCTTCTGAACAAATCATGTCAAGAAAACTCCATGATAGGTTTGCCTTAGGGTCACCATAAGTCAGAAATGATTTTAAGACACACAACAAGAACAAGAACAACATAACCTACTAAACCTGTTGGCTATTGATCTATTGTGTGAACCAAAGCCTAGACACTACCCAGCACTCTTCTCTAGCTGCCCATTGTCTGGGAAGCAAACAGTAATCGACAAGCAGTCTGTCAAAGCAATTTGTTTACTGCTACAGATTTTTTCCCTCCAAGATCTTTGCCTACAGATCTTTAAGCTTCCAAGGATCCCAAAGAGCAGTGTTTGAACATCACTCATAGAGAAGTTGTAAAGACTGAGCCATGTAATCCTTCATCAAGAATTGACATTTTCCCCTTCAAAATGCCCAGTTTTCTGTAGGGCTTCATTTCTATTCTCCTTGGTCCTGTGATCTACTGTAAATGTTTGCATGGAACCTTACCAGCTTCCTGTCTGAATTGTGTATGTCCTTTTGCTGTAGTGAACCCAGCAGGAACATTGCCTCAAAGGAATTTAGCAGTGCAAAAAACAGCAAATTGAAAGGTCAACACACATGGTAAACGTCTTCCTTGGCTATCAGTGCCAGGGGGAGGAACCTGTTATACAGAGAAAACAGTGATCTATTTTAAGATAATGTACTTTTATGTATGGAGTCAGATAAATAAATGAAGTAAGTTGTGAATAGAGATGACATGAGATTAATCTTGAGGCTCCATGGCCTTCCACACAGCCAGACTGAGAAATTTTGCTGCTTGAGGCTGAACAACAAATCTCCCCCCTGTCCCTGTCAAGGTTTATAGTGTAAGGCCAGCCAAGTTATTTTGGCAAATGAGGCAGAGAACTGTATACCTTACCCACCTCCCAGTAGTAACAAAATATGAATTTCCTGCTGTTTCACGATACCTTGAATCTGTTGTTTGAGGCATCAACCTCTCCTTCTTTAATGGTAAGTCTAGCCCTGACTGCAGAGACAGAGAGAGGAGAAATGAGGAGACAATTTGACATCCAGATCAGAAACCCAATTTACTGTGAAGTCTTGCAGTGTCAAATATTTCCAAGGAAATGTGTTCAGCACTGCTTTGAAAAGGCTCCTTGAAATGTTTCTGAGGGTCACCCCAGGCCTTCTGCTATGTATTCTTGCTGGAAGATGTGTCACTACATGCCTGAAACACATGTTTTATATTACATGTTTGATATGCTCATTGTAGATGCTGAACAAAACTATAAAAAACAAGCTGACTTTTAGTATCATTTGACAAATGTGATATAATAATCAAGTTCAGGAATGAGCTAGCACCAAGCGTGAGAGAGCACTTATTTGGCATCTTCTGAGCAGATTAGCACACAGATAAAAAAAAGCAACTTACTGCTGCTGAACTGAATTCTGATTCGGGATGTATCCTTATATTGTCACATGCAGTTTGCTGCCACAGCAGTTGGCCAGGTACAGCCCGGATAACTAGAATCCGAGCTCAGTCGGCCTTTTTTAAAAACTGGGAAGCTCCCGGTTTTGCAAATTGGCCGGCTGAGCCTGGATTCTAGCTGGAAGTTACCTGGGTTGCACCTGGCTGGTGGTGTCGGTGGCAAAATGTGTGTGATAATATTAGAATCCACTTCGGCCATGGTAAGTCGCATTTTTTGTCTGCACGCTAATCTCCTGACTCTCAATGGCCTACACTCACAGGGCTGGCAGCAACAGAAAGTGATGCTTTTCATGAGCAGAAATCACTATTCATTAAAGTTTCAATATATGTGTGTGTGCATTTTAGGATGGGACCAAAACAACATTTAAAGATCAAAACAGCCCCCTTAGAATGTATTTTCAGTTTAAGTGTGTGTGTGTTGTGTGTATTAGTAGAGTTGTGAGGTCTGGGGCTGGGCTAGGGGTTTGTATGTTTTATGCCTGGCCTACACACTTCCCATCTTTGCTTTAGCCTTACCAGATAATTTAGTATGCAATTCACTGTCTGAACCAAATAACAAAACAATCCTAGCATTGCTTAGTGTAGCTGTGCTCCACAAAGTACATGATCTATGATCGCAATGTGGCTCATAACCTCTCTCTATCCTGTTCACCACCTCCCTTCTACACATGATGCACAAACTCTATGTAGGCATACTTTGTGATTAATATCTACAATTAACATGATCTAGCATTACAAAATACTTGCATGTAAAATATGAAAGCTAATAAGTCCACTGTCTGCAGCACAGATGTATAACAGCAACAGCCAAGATTTAGCTGATGAGGCTTGACAGAAGCAATATTTCAGTCCTGGTATTCAGATCTAGTGCTCTTGAGCACAAGCATTTAGCTTGCTCATCAGACTCTTTCTATCATTGGCTTCCAGAAGCCCTCAGCCCTGGCTTTCAAACTGACAGGAATAAATAGGGTATGAAAACACTTTGCTTAAAATTCATTTAGCCATCTAGATACTTCAAGGATTTGAAACCTAACCTTTGCAATATATATGATAGAAAGTTAAGCATCTTTTACCTCTTGCAATAAATGGTTGTTAAATTCCTGTTTCCTCATATTCACTTAATGCTTTGTGGGATGGACAGATTTTACCAAGCTGTCCAGTCATTGCTGGTCCTAGCTTGCATATGTTTTATAGCATATCTATAACAAATGGAAGTTGCACTCCTATTACCATTATCAACAGGTCTATACAGCAATGGCTAAGAGAATGGATTCTCTTGTGTACACAAAACTGAATAATTTGTTATGTTGTCATTTGCATTCAAATAGTTTTGGACTTATGGGGACCCTAAGATGAACCTTTTACAGGGTTTTCATGGCAAACTTTGTTCAGAGGAAGTTTGCCCTTGCCCTCTTCTGAGCCTAACATCACCTGGTGGATTTCCATGGCTGAGTGAGGATTCAAACCCTGGTCTCCAAAGTTGTAATCCAGCAGTCAAACCACTACATCATGCTGGCTCTTACATGGATTTTATTTCCGCAAAAGCTGGGATGTGTGTCCCCAAATCAAACGTCATTATGAAGTCTATAAATCAAATCAAAACATATGGAGATGAGGAAAGACATATGGGCCCTCCATATGTTATAATACATCTACAGAAATAAATATGTCATGTAACTGAGAGGAAGTACAGCATGCTGTGCTGGTACAGTTAAATGATATTGACCTTCAGGTGGCATCATACAATGACTTGGACATAAAATACTACTTACAAAACATCATATTTATCAGTTAATGTTGCTGCGACACTAATAAACAATTCAATAACTCTTTTCATGAACATCTCAAGTGAAAATATGAGAAACATAGCATAAAACGAGCCTGGTTTCTCAGCTTTTGAGCCAAATGAATTCCAGGCATCAAAAATTGAAATGCCTCCAAGCAATAACTAAATAATGCAAATAGTTTGTTTTCATTGGGAAATATGTAGGTATCTGCCAGCCAGGTTTGGCTTTTCTTCTTGCTAACCCAGTCCCAAATTACCCATTTGCCAACACTTCATTGTTCCCAAAACATAGCTACCTATGTAATTGATTTTATGGTGAACTAAACTGACTTGACTTAACTGAACTGAACAATGAAAAAACAAAACAATTTGGCAGTATTGGCATTTAAATTCCTTTCATTATTAACTGTATTTACAATTGTTATTTTAGAAAAGTGATAAGACTGAAAATCAATATATTTTGCTTCCTCTCAACAACAAAAACACCTGGCTGCATCTATTCTCATCCCAAGCTACTGTAACTGGTGGTGTAAATAGATTTTCACTACCTCAGAGTTTACTTCTAAATGTTTTGGATCTGCCATAAATGTTTGGTTATATTTTATGCTAATACAGTTGGCCCTCCACATTTGCAGTTTTGATTTTTGTAGTTTTGATTATTCATGGATTTGATTAATCTGTTTCCTCTAGGAATCTCTAGGTCCTCCAGTGTGACTCTATGGTCAATGTCCACCAGAAGTCATACTGGAAGACATAGAGATTCCTAGCGCGGTGTGCTCTCAGGAAAAATAAATTGTGCTTTTGTAATTTATGGTGTTTCCACTTACATGGGCTCCTAACCCCAGCAAATGTGGAAGGTGCTCTCTATGTACGTCAGTGGTTCTGTAATAAGAATGTGTCATGTACTGTATTTCCCTTTGGCTGGACTCAAAGGTATATAGGTATATAACCTAGGCTCATGGTAGAGGATTTTCTTTGACCCATGGCACCTCCCTGCCCCCTGAAAGAGTGACACAAAGGGTTGGCATCTCTTCTGGAATGGGGCAAACTGAGGGTACGGGCAGCTTTAATGAGCAAACAGCCCTTCTGGATCCAACCCATTATCTTTAATTCCCCATCTTGTCATACATTTATTAAATTAGACAGGGCTAATGTAAGGGTCCACCCATGTAAGTCATTGCAGAATGGCACTTCTGGCTGCTGGAGTCCTGTTGCCAAAGTCTTTGCAGGAGCAGGTCTGAGCTGCCAGAGTGTTGGAATGATGAGGGCTAAGCCAACAAGCACAGACAGCTCTACTCATACAGGGCAGCTGGAGCAACTAGAGGTACAGCCATTTAAGGTTTGCATTGGCCTGTCAAGGTTTGCATTGCCACAGCAACGCAGTCCTCTGTTACATTTTGCCTTCTTTTGCTAACCTTGCTGTGTCTAGACCTTGGCCTGCCCTTTGCCTTTGGCCCATTGGACTCCTGCAGCTCTGCCTTGCTGTAATTAGACCTTGGTCTGTTTCCTGGCCTTACCTCCTACCTCTGACCATTAGACTCTTAAATGTTCTGGCCACAGCCCTGTCAGCCTGCCTTTGAATCCAGGCCACCTATGCCTTGGATCTTGACAGCCACAACTGCATATATCATACTACTCAAATAATTCCTAAGATGTCACCAATGTAGAGGAAGTAGAGTTTTCTCAGCTCTACATCTTCTTCTGACCATTCATTAATATAAAGATTTTAATACTCATAGAATCATAGAGTTGGAAGAGACAAGGGCCATCCAGTCCAGCCTCCTGCCATGCAGGAACTCTCAATCAAAGCATCCCTGACAGATGGCCATCCAGCCTCTGTTTAAAGACCTTCAAGGAAGGAGACTCTACCACTCTCTGAGGGAGTTTGTTCCACTGTTGAACCGCTCTTACTGTCAGGAAGTTTCTCCTAATGTTGAGGTGGAATCGTTTTTCCTGTAGCTTGAATCCATTGTTCTGGGTCCTATTCTCTGGAGCAGCAGAAAACAAGCTTGCTCCATCCTCAATATGGCGTCCCTTTAAATATTTAATCAGAGCTATCATATCAGCTCTTAACTGTCTCTTCTCCAGGCTAAACATCCCAAGCTCCCTAAGTCATTCTTCATAGACCATGGTTTCCAGACCCTTCACCATTTTAGTCACCCTCCTTTGGACATGCTCCAGCTTGTCAATATCCCTTTTGAATTGTGGTGCCCAGAATTGGACACAGTATTCCAGGTGAGGTCTTACCAAAGCAGAATAGAGTGGCACTATTACTTCCCTTGATTGAGACAGTATACTTCTATTGATGCAGCCAAAAATCGCATTGGCCTTTTTAGCTGCCATATCACACTGTTGACTCATGTGCACTGTACAAACTCAAAGGCTTATTCATAATGGGGACACTGAATGATAGCCCCTTACTAGATAATTCTTTGTCCATCCCACTAATTTTTATTTTAGAGGTAGTTCAGCAAATATTAACATTTCTCAAGCCTGATTGTGTGTGTGAAGGATGCTGTTTTACCTACATAAGAACTAGTATTCTCTGTTAATGAATGCACATTAACTATATATATGTGTGTTTGTGTGTGGGATAAATCCTCTAGGGGCAGGGCAGGGAGAATCTATAGCAGAAAAATCTGTGCCAAGCTTGTACTGGCAGGGTAGTATCTTTATTTTTTGCTATTATTGCCACTCTGTCCACTGTTCATACTAATCTGCCCCCCTCCACCTGTGGTACACCTCTTAATCTACCATCAATGTACCTAGGTCAGAGGAGAAGAAATGGCAGATATTTGCACTACCCTTAGAGGGAAGTATCCACAGGTGGATTGGTCTTTTGAAGGGCACGGAGAGGGAGATCTAGTATATTGAACTGTCCTTGGAATGTCATGAAATCATAGACGTGGTATAGACCATCCAAAAAGGGCGGCCTGCCGGTGCCTGTTTTTCCACCAGAGGAAAGCCGCGGCCGCCAAACTGTGCAGATTTCCTCCAACAGAAAAAGAACCCTCGAAAAGCAGGTTCTTTTTACGCCACAGTGGTGGTATAACAAGTGCGCCACTGGTGCACTCATTACATAAGTGCTGCACGGTGCCATGTGGATGCCGTGCGGCGCTTATATAACAATGGCAGCACCCATGTATACAGGGCACTGCCACTGTTACCCCCTCGTCACGTGCTAGGGTTGTGGGCCATGTGGGTGCTACGCCCTGAGGCAATCCTAGCACGTGACGAGGGCGTCACAAAGGGCCCATGTGTACCGGGCCATAGTTTGTAAGGGGCCACAGAATTTAATGCTTAGATTTAGTTAAATTTCCAAAATTGCAAATGAAAGGTAGAATAGCAATAAATGCCCCACTTGCAGTTATAATTGGAAACTATTCTGATAGATCAAAAGTCACCTGGAGTGGATGGCATGCCTGTCAGGTTTTATAAAAGACATAGGGAAAAATGGTGTAAGGAAAAGTTATCATCTTGGATCACAATAATTTAATGAGTTTCTTTTTTAAAAAAAGCAGAAAATCTTTTCATCATGGGAATAAGCTGCACACATTAATTTTATTGCCTAAACTGGCAATAGATCTCATGGAAAATATATGGAAAATATATCTATCGTCTTCTGCCAAGAGAACAATTTTTAAGGTCAGTTTTTAAGAATCCTCATGCAAAAATCAAATTGGATTTATGCTTGCCAGACAAGTGTCTGACAATATAAAAAGAATAATGTATGCATGAATGTAGCAACACAATAAAATAAAATAATGGCCTTTCTGGTTCTCTACACAGAGCAAACCTTTGATCAGCTTGATAAGATATTTCTAAAACGTTCCTCTTATCAGGTTTTAGAACTGGTGTGTATATCTATAAAGCCATCAGTTCAACAACTAAAGCAACAGTTTAAAGTCCCGAGATTTCTTCAGTCTTAAATTTTTTTTTTAAGGCATATTAAACAAGGATTACCTTGGCTATCAGATTTATAGTAGGGGTGAAATATGGAGATATTGAAGCAACCTGCAAGTGCCAGATTAATATATTTAAATATTCCTTAAATTCATAACAGCTATCATACTATTTTGGAATACACATTAGATAATGAAATTGAAATTGTTAGCATATCCAATTCATCAGAAATTAAAACCTTCCTTGAGCTTTCTCTATTGTAGTTTTGTTTATCCATAGATGAAATATAGATATTGGATCAATTTTGATGCTTTAGCACACTTACTTTCCTACTTGTCTAAGGAAATAGTTGGGGTATAACATTTTATAAACAAAGAAAGAACTCAAAATAAATGTGAAACCATGACCTTCTATCCAGATCTGACTAATGAACAATAGCACTTTGACTTCCTTCTTGTTTCATCTCTCTTCCATTTCCATTAATTTCTTTCTTCATTAATCCCCCAGCTATATCCACCCTTTGCAATTTCAAGCAAGAGAAAACAAATTAAGAAAAAAAACCCTCCATTAATTGACTTTATTTGCTTTAATGCTGCCAGCCATATTATCTGCTTTCTTAAATTGAGTTTGGGATTGCCAGCTTTGAGGGTATTACACTGCATTTTGGGTTACTGCCAGAATATCCAGAGCAAATATGTTTAAATCAAAGTTAAGCTGCTTAAAATATTCATGTTATGCTCTTACTGTGGTTTAGAGAAATGTGAAACCATTTAAGAGTTGCAAACCTGTTATATGGCAAAAATGTGTTTGAACTATCAAGCATATAGACCAAATTGATAGTCACCATTAACTTTGCCTAATTGGAAAGGGTTTCATTATCTTATTAGCAGTGCTGGAATTAAAATGTTTCATGCATTTGAAAGCTGCCACGTGATGACATGTTACAAATATTTATTTACATGCATGCATGCCATATTTTTTGTGAAGAAAGTTTAAGGGAACAGAACTGGAAGATAGAAACATGATTTTTTGAGACTAACTAGTTTATTATACCAAAACCTTTCATGAATTCCTTCCAATTCACTTCATCAAACATGGATTGGAGTCCACAAAAACTAAAGCTAGAATAAACCAGTTAATCTCAAAGGTGCTTTATGCCTTCTCTGAGTATTGAAGAAACTTCATGTGCATTTTTGCTGATGCAGAGACCATAATGCTGAAATTTAGGAGGGGATTTCAGTGCAATTAAAAAAAAATAAGTCAAGACTTAATGTAGTAGTTTGATACTATGATATTTTTAGTATATTAATTTCATTTGATAGACATTAACAGCCACTTGTTGATGAATTCAAATATACTATTCATTTGGAAAGAATATCTAAGTATCTTGGAAAAGAAATATCAACTCCTTGTGACAATTTAGAAAAGTGGGTTACAACAGTAATATATTAGTTTTTCCATTTCTCTTTCTCTCTGGGCATACATGCACATGTACACAAACATACATGCATACAGACACTTGCATGTATGCAGTATTCTTTTGTAACAGACTGCATCTTATAATACTATATGCATACTCATTTTAGTATATATGAGAGTGAATCTTTTATTAGATGTGCAACTTTATACAACATAAAAACAGGAAAGAGTGAAAAGTGAGTTTAACTGCAAACAAATTATTTTGTTTCAGGCTGAATGTTAAATCTAGAATTCACTTTTAGTTTTTTAAAATCTGCATACTGGAGATCACAGACTGAGCCTCCCTTTTCTAATACGCTTGGGACCAGAAGTGTTTCTGATTTCATAGGGTTTTTTGTGGGTTTTTTTGGATTTTGGAGTAGTTGCATATACATAATGAGATATCCTGGAGATGGGACCCAAGTCTAAACATGAAATCAATTCATGTTTCATATATACCTTATATGCATTGCCTTAAGGTAATTTCATGCACAATATTTTATACAGTTTTGTACATGAAACAAAGTTTATGTACTGAACCATCAGAAAGCAAAGGTTTCACGGTCTTACCCATCTATGTGGACAATTTTGGATTTTGGAATATTTTGGATTTTGGAATTCTGGATAAGGAAAACTGAACCTGTATTAATGTTCAGTATAAATAGAGAAAGAATAGCTGACTTTTGTAGTTCTACTCCCATTAGTGGCAATCAGAATCAAAAGTAACCTAACTTTATCTCTGATCTGTAGTGACAAATTAGTGTGCATGAAGGCCACAGTATGATTAACTGCAATCTTCCATAATTAACCTACATGGTTAGAGAAACAAAAACAATGAAGTAATTTAAACCCAATACTACTGGATTATCTGCATGGTTGCTAACATTAGTGGAGAGAAATTTGGGGGGGGGGAGGGGGGAAGCATGCCTGAAAAATATGAACACATATATTTAATCTGACTTTGAATAAATCAGAAACAACTTGAAAGCACATAACAACAACATCTCAGTGAAGCAAAACATCTCCCACAAACCCTCATTTGGTTCTGGATTTCAGCTTCAAACTTCTGCTCAGTTTTATAAACCTGGTTGAAAGGACATTTGTTCTTTTAAAAAGCTATTTCCTGAATTTTGTGATACTTCTTTTGTCCATCTAATTAACAGTATGAGCTAAATAATTTGACTCAGAAGTAAGCTTCTTGAGCAAAATGGAATTTAATCCCACTTGTGCATCTGATTCCTTTGTTACTACAGGTTGAATATTCCCTTTCCAGAATTCTGAAATCTAAAATACTCAAAAATCCAAAATTGTCCACATGGGTGGCTGAGATAGTGACACTTTGCTTTCTAATGGTTCAGTATGCACAAACTTTGCTTGTTTAGAAACATTGTGCATAAAATTACCTTCAAGCTACTGTATGTGTATAAGGTGTATACAAAATATAAATGGATTTTGTGTTCAGGCTTGGTTTCATCTGCAAGATATCTCATTATGTATATGCAAATATTCTAAAATCTGAAAAAGAACAACAACAACAACAACAACAACAAAACAAAACCCACAGCATTTCTGGTGCCAATGAACTAAGAGAAGATATACCTTTGCATCACCCACCACTACATTTTCTTGTGTGGGGCTAGATGATGGTTTTGCCATCCATAGCAAGCTTGGAGTAAAAAAACAGGCAGGCGATTAGTGGGGAAACAGAGGTGCTCTGGCTGCATCCTCATTTGGGTGCAGTGTCAACTTGTTTTCTTTTGCATGGGCTGCTGGGAATCTGGACATAATGGAGGCAAGGAAACCATAATGTGGAAGAAGCTGCCTCTGTATGCTTGTTGCTATGTGAAAGAGATTCAACTTACACGGCAATTGCTATCTCTGCTGTTTGGAGAATGTTATATTGCTGGTGACAGCTCCCAGAATCTCTCAGTCAGCATGTCCAATGGCCACATGGGGAGTTGGGGAATTGTTTTCTAAAAGAGTAACATTTACAAGCTCAAACTGCATTGAGGACAATATAACAGTCCTTCTGTGGCAATGTGGCATGGAGTGTCTCTCTATGTGTGTATGCGCCTTCATGTTGCTTGTTGACTTATGGCATCCCCATGAATTTCTTAGGGGTTTCTTAAGCAAAGAGTACTCAGAGGTGGTTTTGCCAGTTCCTTCCTCAGAAATGATAGTCTACAGCATCTGGTATTCATTGGTTGTCTCCCATCCAAGTACTTAACAGGGCAGAGCCTGCTTAGCTTCTAAGATTAGTCAGGATCTGGTGTCTTTAGGACATTTAGGCAGTGTGTGGCATGGAGACTGCACATTAGTTAACACAAGGAGGGATGGGTCATGTTAATTTTTCCATACTGTGTTTCAGGGAAGTGAATAATGTTCTACTTCTTCCATGCAGGCAGCAGCACAAACTCTTCTCCCCCTCTCTTGTGTTTAGAATATAAGCAAATTCACTTCTGTACTCTCAGGCACTTTGGAGGTTCTTTCTTCTAGTAATTGGGCCTTTGAAGTTTACTTTGTTGTGTAAAATCTACATTTGTGTTGCTCTTTCCCCAACACCCTTCAACAGCCATTCATATAATTTCAAGAGCTGTGCTATGCCAACTGGCAGGAATCCCCAGGCGTAAGCAGCATCAGATTTCCTAGAGATACTTTGCAACACAAATTATCTCATTTCTGAACTCCAGATGCATCTTGTCTACTTGAAAACATGCAATGTTTCTAATATTTTAGGCAGTTGTTCATATTCTAAATCCCTACTACCAAAAATATATAGGCCAGAAATGAACATTATAAAAAAAAATCCACTATGGAATGGAGCTATACGCTTCTGTGCTTCTCCAAGGAAGCCAGCTTAATTTGCTCTACAGAGTCCACCCATTCCTCCAGAGCAATCAAAAAGGGTTGCAGGAAGGGAGAAGATATTGTTCCTCTTCTAGTCCTGAAATTTCTTAAGAGCTATGTGATCTGGAAATCAACAATTTGGTTTGGGGTCTCAAAGTCCCAAGCCATGCTTCTAGCTTATATTAAACCCAGCACAATTTATAAAATAGCAAAGTGACTTACGTTTTTTAAGCACTGCATTTTCCTAGTTGAATTGAGTGAACTCTAATAGCAGAATGCAAAGTCATGCAAATGCAGTTTGTATATGTATTAATGTTGCATGAAAAATAGGTGATTAATACTGTAGATCTAGAACCCCCCTAGAGCTATGCAGGTCCCTTGACAGCAGTGACACAAGCCCAGGCCTCTGAATTGTAGGGTAATGCTCCAACAAAAAAGCCAAAGGGACTTTTAAACAGGGTTTATGTGAATCATATTTATTTTTCAAATTATAGGTCCAGCTTTCAGTGTCTGCTTTGGAAAATAACGAGAAATATGTATTTGTCTAAGCACTTGGGAATGCCTACAGAATGTTTTAAAAGTGAAAGGCATACAACTAAGGTCATTTAAAAAAAAGCCAGAAAGAATAAAGACAGAAAAGGCAGGATATAAAATGAATGTATTCATTAGCATGTAATTTCCTATGTGTGTTAAGGCAAGTGCTTTGACAATTCCTTCCACCTTCTTTTATGAAATTAACATGCAAATTGAAACCTAAAGAACAGTTGCAAGATGGGTGTTGTTTTAAATTGGATTGTAAAACATTTCTGCATAACTCTACATGGGATATTTCTCATAGGCAAGCACTTAATATCTGAAACATAAAATCAAAAGCATCCAGAGAAAATGTATCACTGCATTTATCTGATGGATGATGTTATGACAGATCCAAGATGCTATGTAAGATCTGATTATTTTCCTGCAGGCCCTGATTACTTTTTTAAAAAATTGAATGTTTAAAATTAGATCAGATGGTCAAATTCCATGTTATCACACCATGTCTGAGGTGACATCTGCACTGCAGAAATAATCCAACTTGACCCCACTTTCACTGCTATGGCTCAGTGCTATGAAATTCTGGGAACTGGAGTTTTGTGAGACAGCTCTGCTGACATAACAAACTACAAATTCCAGGATTCCATAGGATGGAGCCATGACAGTTGAGGCAGTGTTAAATTGAATTATTTCTGCAATGTGGGTGCAGTATGAATGTCTTCTCTCTCCAAACATGTAACTCTTTTTAAGAAGCATTACAACTCTGCAAGTAGTTCAACTTCTTGATTTCCAGCTATAATAACTGACATCATGGCTGGCTGTTCTGTATATTCTTTAATGCATTGCATTACATAGTAAGTCTGTGTATGTGTGTTAATGTGTTCAGTTTCACCTCCTATGGAAGAGCCCTGGATCTGTACATGCATGTGGGCCATTCACACTGTTGCTGAATGTGGACTTCACAGAGTGTGTGGTGGTCAGCATGTGCATTAGTGTCCAGTAAATGCAGCTGACAGACATGATGAGGCTCATGGCATGTGAATCCCTTTGTTCTTGCCTACATTATGCCTTATTGTCTTTTTTGTTTTTCAAGGGCTGATGACTGCAGCTGCAGTTAAATATTCCTCCTGCTTTCTCTTGCCAGTATATACTGTGAAATGATAGGGTGGGGAAAAATTGAAATTCATCAAATACTGGGGATATTAGAAATGGTATTTCCTCCCTTTGTTAAACAGCGGTTGAAGACAAAATTGATCCAGTGGCTAAAGACAAAATTACATTTCAATGGATAGAAAGGATGCTTTATGTGTAAGGGTAATGTGTAAGTGTTAAATTCCATCTGTGCTCAAGGTTTGTTTCAATGGAACTACTGCACATATAATCCTCTGAGACTGACAGAAAGATGACAATGCCATTACCCCATGGGAGGACAGAAAGCTTATTTACATTTGGGTTGAAGTTATGTGGCTGAAACCGAGAATGCTGGAATTATGTATTGTCTATAACCAAATAAGGTGATACCAGAGATGTATATACATTAGGGAAACACACCTACACACCACAACACAGCTTTATTTTCAGTTTCATTGCAGCAATGCCAGCTGCCAAAAACCCAGAAACAAAACCCAAATTTCTTTTAAATTTTAAATTGAACAATGAGCTGAAGAAAGGCTAATCAGCAGGACTTAGAACAAAAACAGTGGGTGAGAAGAGCACTTCTCACAACAACTTTTACCCCACATAAAGGTGAAATAATCCTGCACAGCTGTATGTTTCAGGCCCTGCATCTTTGGCAGTGTCTGTACGGGCCAGGATACACCAAGTCCAGCTTCGTGGTGCAGTGATCTCTCCCCATGATCTGGGGCCCGATATTCTGATGCAGGACAATTGCTCATATGTGTGTCCCACTGTGCCATCTGATGCACCCACCACCATGGCACATCATTCACTTTGAGATTTGAATAAAGTGCCCAGCCATGCTCACATGGCTGGATGCCTTGTTCTGACTTCAGAACAAACAGCAGTGACGCCATTCTCTCTCCTCCTCCCCCTTTCCCCCTTTGTCCTCAGCTTATTTCATAGTAAGAACATAGTTTGTACTCAGTTTAGCTCAGTAGGGGAAGAAGACAGGAAGGAGTAGAATCTTGCCCTTCAAAACAAATTTCTGCAGCCTCTTCTAGCTTGTGTGTTCTTCCTAATTTATAACTTTTTCTGTCTGGTCACACTCTGATGTAACTTAGACACACGTGTCCTGGCTTTCAGCTGTGAAATGCTGGAAAGTATGGGATTGGTATGGTGACATCTGTAAGTTCCTTAGCAGGAAGGAGTATTTTCTGGAGAGCAGCCATTGATACTTGAAGACATTGCACATCAAATGTTCTTGGGATAATGTTTCTCCAAAAATATGTGTTTTCCCCTTATCCTCATGCAGTTAACTCAATGCATGATTCCTGAAATGGGAGGCATCTTTCAAATTTCAGCATGCTTTTGGGCATGCAAAAGCATCCAAGACCAGATCCTTCAGTGTTCAAGAGTGCTTGGCTTGCTACTTCAGTGGCAGCAACTGTTGTTTCTGCAAAATGTTGCCAATGTTTAGAGAGCCACACAATCAGCTTCTCTACAGACAACGACTTTATTTCCTTTAAAACAGCAAGATGGGAAGTAATCTGTTTTGGGAAACTACATTTCACTACTTAATTCACAACCACCTCTTGAGTATCTGGAAATTATTTGCATTATCTGAATTAAAAAATCCTGCTTCACCAAAATAACCTGGGAAGGTAGGCAGCCAGGAAACATTGCGCCCTTTTTTTAAACAACAGAATTTCCCATCTCCCATTATTTCATATTGCTTTTTTGGAAAGATACCATTACCTGATTCATGAGAATAGCCATATATAAACTGAATTGGGGAAAAATGACTTTTTCTGTACACAAAAATGCTCTTTAGCTTACATACATTTCTGTTGATTTTGTAAAAATATATTGTCTGGATGAGGCAAAGTGGTGCATTGTTTGGAGTGTTGGACAACAATTCTGTAGATCAGAGTGAAGCTCATTCTATCTCAGTTGTCTCACAAACACTATACTTTTATGTCAAAGGGGCTCGACAGACCGTCCCAAAAGGGTGGTCTGGAGCTGCTCATTTTCCCTCCGGAGGGAGTCCGCAGCAACTAAACTGTGCGGTCTCTCTCCACTTCAAAAAGAACCCACGCGGGCGCATGCAGACACCACCATTAGTGCACCTTTAGCGCACTGTGGTGCATCAATGTCTCAAATGCAGCACAGTGACATATGGGTGTTGTGCATCGCTTGCATCATGGATGTGCTCCCCATGTGGGCAGGGCTGCATAGTCATGGCAGTGCCCATACATACTTGGGTTCGGGAGCATGTGGTTGCTGCACGATCCCAACCCCTAGTATCAGCGGTGCTATGCTTCTTTTGGCCAATCTATAAAAATAACAGCAACTATTTAGAAAGATTACAACATTGGTAGTTCATGGTCCAAGGGAGGGGACACCTCACTCTGTCTCCCCTTGGTGCACATGCCACTCTCTAGCATTTATAATTTTTCATCCTTCATCATTCCTATTCTTTCTTTACAGCAGTGTGCAGTGAACTATATAGCCCCCTCTGAAGTTATGGAAAAGGGATCCTGGGGTAAGGTTGGGAAAGAATATTCATTGTTATTCTTTTTCTTAGCTGGAAAAAAAAGTTTTCCTGACACGCGAGGAACCTGGTGGGTAAGAATTATTCAGCAGTGAGATTTTTTTCAGTTGTCCCAAAGTATTCTGGGAAAATTATTCTCTGCAAATGTCCAGAAGATAGGTTTTCGGCCCCAGGAAACATGTTTTCTATGCAAAAATTTTGGGGTTTTCATAAAAAAGCCAGTTATTTTTGTGCAGAATAATTTCTCAGAACACTTTAAGATGTTTGAATATGGGGAGAATACTGCACAGAGAGATTGGTTTTCTCTTGTAGCAGGGAGAAAACTGTAGCAGTTATTCCTCCTTGCCTATGAGGGCAAAATACGTGAAGATTTACATTCCTAGCCCAGGACAATGCATTACTGACCTGTTTATTTATTTATGAATATTTGCAAACTATTTGGCTCTGAAGATTTCAAAGTAGTGTACAACAATTAATGAAACATCCAATGTAATAATGCTCAGGATTAAAATATAGTATTTGCATGAGTCCACTCAGAAGAAAGCTAGCTCCAGTAGGCTCCATATAAGCATTCTTCTTTCATGTGCAAAGTGATGATTGCTTTTAAAGACCCCTTTAGCACATTTACAGATAAAACTCAGAAAACAAACCTGATTATCACAAGCACTGGTGTGACTGTTGAGCCAGATCCTCACATCCTAGCCCAGGAGTTCTCAGATGGTGAGATGGGACCCAGGGTGGGGGTGGGGGCTGAGAGTTGCTCAAGGGGGACAACCAGACTTGGAGACTCTGATCCTCCTCCTGCTCCTTTTCCTAAACCCTTTATGTGTAAAATTTACTTAAGTATTGAGTTAAATATTGAATTTACTTAAATAAACCTGTTCTAATTAGAACAATGTTATTTCCTTACAAAATGTTAAAATATGAATGTACCGGTACATGAATGTCTGAATAAAAATATGCACGCTAAATAATCAAAATATTTTTATTCATATACCATGTTGAGTGGGAAGGGTGATTCCATATGTAGATGTGAAGTTGGATCCCAAGAGTAAAAAGTTTGAGTACCAATGTCTTAGCCTAATCAGCAGCTGTTGAAAGTGTTTTTATTTACCAGTAATTTACACTTGAAAGCATACTTAAATTTTACTATAGAAAAAGAAAGTAACACTGATTTGATATGTATTATATGAAATGGATAAAGCTAAAAGGAAGTCATACTGATGTAAATATGTACCAATAACAGATGTGTAGTATTATGTATTTTAGTTTGTGAAAAAAAATATATATATATATATATATATATATATAGTTAGTAAAATATGTCTTGAGATTGCAACTTTTTTCTGTTACAACAAGGCCTGACTCAATTGACTTTCTTAGGATTTTTTTTTTTTTTTTTTGGCTATAAGAACAGTAAGACTTGTGGGATCTAGAATTTAGAACTATCTTTTTCTCCTCCACGAATAATCAGGAGCCTATATAGGAGGCAGGTGTAACAGGAATATGTAAGATGCAGACAGCAGCTCACATAGAAAGAATATTCCTCCTCTTCTTGTCAGAAAGATAAGAACAGGCTTGCCATTAAACAGAATAAGGCAGTCACATCAGGCAGCAGGTATTACACTAGGTAGTGATAGCAGTGTGCTGGAGGAGAGAGCTGTGCATGACACATAGCCTGCCCCAAAGCCTCCCAGCTAGTTTGCTGTCTTCAGGTGCAGTGGGGGACACTGTCCCATAGCCAAGTGTTGAAGAGTATTCAGCTTCCCTATCTAGCTGACATTTGTCCATGCAGTGGGAAGGGATCCTCATCTTGTTCTTTGCCACAGGTAACACAATGTCTTGGACTGGCCTTAGCTATATCTGCATTTCCCTGTTTAGTACAACCCTAGTCCTAAATCAAGAGCATTTATGTTTTAAGGCTACAGTGTATTTTGAAACATTGCAGATACTGTGTTATGTGTTTTGACAAACTCGTAGCTTTCAATTTCCTGAACAGTTGCTGGTACAGCTGGACATTTTGAGAAACCCAGTATTTTATTCTAACAATGTGGTGAATATAGAATGGAACCTGCAGTCATAAGGAACCTATGGGTCAGTGTTTCAAAGACTATATAATTATATGACAAAAATAAATCTTCCCACACACTTTCCATATCAAAGCCAAACACGATTATATGAATTTATTTTAAACAAATAACATCCCTTCTCTGCAGACCAATAGAATTTTTCACTGTTTCTCTGCAAGGTTATTCTATAACATTCTATAAAAATGAATTCCTACAATCTATGCCAACGTATATATTAAGGCTGACAGTAATCCTGAAGAGGCATATGATAAAGAACGATGAAATCTGTGGAAAGGAAATGAAAATCTTGATCTACAAATATGGTGGGAGAAAATTGCTTTTTCTAAAGTTGAGATTCCAATTTTAGTGGGGTGGGGTGCTTAAGGGCTTAGAAAAGATTTCTGTAGCAAGTGTCTTGCAGTATCAAAATAAAACATTAGCATACATGTATAAAATAAAGCATAAAACTGTGTGTCTGTGTGTGTGTGTATGAAAATCTTTATCTATTGTAGCCCCCCAATCTAAACTGAACCCAACAAAATCCACACTTGATACACTGTCTATTGAAACTGTACTTTATATTGGTTACTAAAAATACTCAAGACAAACTTTAGCTGGTAGAGGCCATGGCAGAACACAGGATGAGAGTTCCTAGGCAACTAAGAGTGGTTAGTTATGGCATCCTGCATTCTTGATGGAATGCCATGAGAGCAATTGAGACTATGGAGAATTAGTACAGTGGATTTCAAGAATACACCTCTGTCAGGAAGCATCTGGTATTAGATGATGCCTCCCTTCAGTTATTTTAGGCAGCACCATGCAGAGGATATGAATGTGATCTCACTGCAAGGTGACAAAAGGCACAAACAATTCACATCAGATTTGGAACACTGCTTTCCACTTTATTTCTGCTGCCTGGGAGTGCTTTGGTTCTGCTGCCATTTGAGAGTGTAAACTTTTCCCCAGTGTTATTTAGGACATTATCACGCAAGCCTTGGTGTCACCCAATCATGTTAGTAAAAGAAATGGAAACATACCAATTTGGGAGGATTCCATTTTCTCATGTCTCTGCAATAGCGTGAAGGTGTTGTTTTTGCCAGCGACAGTCCTTTGTACTCTCTTCTGCTCTTCCATTTAACCCTATCATCCTGCCCTATGCCCTAACCAGCATGGCTTTGGGGGATTTATATATTTATTATATTTTAATGCAATTATGAAGTTATGCTAATGCAATTTAATTTAAAAAAGAAAAATAGAAATGGGGGGTAGAAAAATAGGGGGGTAGAGGAAAACAGTATGCTTGGGAACAGCGGGGAGGAGGGAGATTAAGGGGAGAGGGGGAGACACCGACTGCCAATATTGAAACTGCCACAGAAGGGATAATAATAATAATAATAATAATAATAATAATAATATTTATTTATATTTTCCCACCTCTCCCGGGTGGATTGGAAAAGCAGCATGATTGGGAGCTTAGTGATGGGGTTTCCCCATCAATGAAAAAGGGTGCTCTAACAATGCTTCACAGGCACAGCAGCAATGAGACAGAGACAACAGCAGGCAATAAGTATTTTCCAAGATGCTATTCTCCAACCCTCATTGTAGTTTAAAAGCCTTGTGTGAAAATGTCCTAAGACTCTCTTGATATTTTGGCTTCAAAGGTGGTAAGAAAACCCTTTGAATGGATTGGAGGGACATAGATGGTCTTGAGGGAACCTACAAATTGTGTTAAAATATTTTGGTTTCTCTCTTCCTGCAGTTTCCTTCCTGTTAGTCTGTAAAATTGTATTTAAGAGCCTTTTGTCATGGAATGTGAGCAGTCTATATTATTTTTTCACATCCCCCCAAAAGGTTGCAAACCACTCTGTAGCCACTGAGATAAGAGATGCTGATGGACCACAGGTTAAGAATCCCTCAGATAAAAGGAAGTTTCATATTCATATGTGAAGGAGTTTGCACTTTGAGGGTAGGGTTTTGACTTCAGATAAAACATTAATACTCGCTGAGGGATTCTGGGACTTGTAGAGGAAAATTTCCAGGAGATTAACAAACAGTTGTAGGCAATGAATACAACAATTGGGTTGGTCATTGGCACACTGGTAAAAAAAAATCCCCCTATAACCTGTTGGTTCCCTAAATAGCTTAGAAGCACTGCTGGAAACAAAAGAAGTAACTGGTCCAGGCTCAGGCTGCCTTTGTGCATTGTTGATGGGATAGTCGGATCTTGGGCTCGATCCAAGAGGTCCCTTCCTCTGTTCTGATCAGCTATAATCTTTGCTGGACTCTCTGCTTGTTAATAAAGAGGCACAACTGTTGTAGCAGGTGGATTCCCATCATAACCATAACAGAAGTGGCTTTCTTCTTTATCTTCTGTGTTATACCTGGGAATGAAAATCCTTTAGCTTCAATTCCCCTGCCTTTTTGTTCTACTCACCAATCCAAATGTTATGGCATACTAAAAACGGACAGTTAATTTTTCTATTTCCATACTCGATTGCATTTTTGAAGTCCATATGGAAGTTTTCAATTATAATACTGTGAAGAAAGCTGGTGCTGTTACCTCCCTTGCTTCGGAGCATGAAATAATCACTCCTTTATAGTCTTTTCCCATTTAAGGAGAAGCAAATATGGCAACCTGCAGACATAGCAACCTTCCAGATGTTCTGGCAGTAGCCCTTTCATCCCAGAAGAGGAGAAATTAATGATGTTGTTGAGGGAAGCAAAGGCACCATATCATACCTCTGGGCAGAGTTTTCACCAGCCTTTTCACAGGAGGGAAGAAATAGGGAAGCTTCTACTAGAGATCCCTATCCATCTTGAAGACCACTGAGGTAGAATTCAAAGACATAGAATGTGTTTGTCTGGATCAGTCTGGAAATAAATCTTGTAGCACCTTTGAGACTAAAGAAGTTAGTAGCATAAGCTTTGATACCAATTTCTTTCTCTCAGTCTCAATGCTACATTCCAGCAGTAACATAGTGGCCTGAATCCTGTTGCTAGTAACAACTAGGGTAGACCCATTGAATCAGTAGGATTTGCCTTCATTTTGACTCATGTTTGATTTAATGCATCTGGTCTAACTGGGAATAGCTAATCAGTTTCAGAGTGATGGGTGGAAACAATCTTGCTGAACTGATGTTAAAAATTATTGATGGGAAATTTTCATTATACATTATATTTTCAATTCTAAGATTTCTACAGTATCTCCCTCCCTCAATAATGGAAAAGTAATGAGCAATGACCCAAATAATTTAACACCTCCCCAACTAACTACCCCAAAGGAACTAGATTCCATGTGATCTTGGAAGCTAAGCATATTCAGTCCTAGTTAGTATTTGGATGGGAGACTGTGAACAAATACTAGGTGCTGTAAGGACCTAGAGGAAGGAACAGGCAAAACCACATCTGAGTATTCCTTGCCTAAGAAAATCCTATAAAATTCATGAGATCATCACAAATTGACAGGCAACTTGAAGGAACATGCAACAGTATGTTGCAAAACAGTAAAGTAAAGATTAGAATTTTTTAATGAAGGTATCTTTCCGAGCTCTGCCTTTGACAAAGGAAGTTCAATTTAGCTGTAACAGCTAATGATTGTTGATAAATAGGGCCTGCAAGAAGATGTCACAGTGTGGAGCACTCCCTTTCCCCAGGATATTCCATACTTCCCACTCAGCCTTTGAATGAGGAATTAATTTCCCATTTCTCATCAAAAGACAGCTAGGATTTCATGCCCACTAAATATGCTGTTCAGCTATTTTGGTCCCTTCAATTAGGGCTTTTTCTTTTCTGAAAAATCCTTTTTATATACAATACATGTCAGGGCTTCCTCAAGCTTGCTTCTACTCCATTTTAGCTGGTGGGTGGTGGGTGATGTTTTGGCTGTATGAAGATTGACGTTGAAAGAATGAGTTTGCTGTTAGTATGTATGACAGTTCTATCTCCCATGAATCAAAAGCCCAAAGGATATAATGGAAAACAACAACAACATGCACAATAAACAATTTACAGAAAATCTCTATAAATGTGTTGGAATCTTGTGTTTTCAAGTAAGTACATTGTTATAGCTGCACAGGTATACTTAAACGATTTAAAAAGAGTTTAGCAGTGCTGTGTAAAATCCCTCCTACTTTGATTAATAGTCACAATACAGGTTTTATTTGCTTTATAAATATCTGCAAAGGGGTGGGGGATAAAAAGAACACGGCAAAGGAATCTAATTGGAAAATTAATAGGGTGTAAGAGTCAACATTTCTACCATTAAAATAAATACCAGTAGGCTAACTAGGGATATTTCTTTTTCCTCTCATCATTTATTTTCTTTCTCTTTTTTAAACCAAGGTGAGGCATTTTATATGTTGAGCTCAGTTTGGATTGCCATACAAATGCTGCCCAAATTCCTCCATTTACAACTCCCCCCCACCCCCCACCCCCCGCAAAGACTTGATGTCAAAATACAAACCTCTGGGAATATTTAGTATTATAACAATATATGGATTTGGCAGAATTTCAAGGAGGACGAGGAAGAGCAGCATGGACAGACTTCAGGGACAGAGCAGGGGAATCTGAGAGTTCCACCAGAGGGAACAGTTGCTGCTAAGCCTCGGAGGAGGCGTGTAGTCATAGTGGGGGACTCCTTGCTGAGGGGTACAGAAGCAGTGATTTGTAGGCCTGACAAGATGTCTCGAGAGGTGTGTTGTCTCCCTGGGGCAAAGATCCGTGATGTGACAGAGAGGCTGACAAGACTGGTCAAGTCTACTGACCAATACCCCTTCCTTTTGGTCCATGTGGGAACCAATGATACTGCAAGACACAGCCTTCAGAACATCAGTAGGGATTACGAGGCTCTTGGGAAGAAGTTGAAAGAAATGGATGCACAAGTTGTCATCTTTTCTCTTCTGTCAGTTGAAGGGCACGATCCAGGAAGGGAGAGGAAAATAGCGGATGTGAACAACTGGCTCCGCAGATGGTGCCGCTGAAAACAATTTGGATTCTTCAATCATGGGCTGCAGTTCCATGAGGGGGGACTTCTGGCAATGAATGGGTTGCATCTCATGCCATTTGGAAGAAATGTTTTTGTCAACAGTCTCAAGAATTTGATCAGGAGGGTTTTAAACTGAGATTCGTGGGGGAGGGAGACAATATTAAGGAAGGCAAAAGGGCTGGAGAAAATAGTCAAACTAACATAGAGGAAACAAGACAAATAGTGCAAGGACCCAACAGTGGGAGGCAAAAAAACTTGCACAGGCAGCAAGTAAAGGGTCTCCGATGTCTCTATACTAATGCACAGAGCATGGATAATAACCAAGATGAACTCGAACTCCTAGTACAACAAAGCAAATATGAAATGATAGGCATCACTGAAATCTGGTGGGATGAGTCTCATAATTGGAATGTAGAAATAGAGGGGTATAGCCTTTTTAAGAGAAATAGGCCAAACAGAAAAGGAGGAGGAATAGAACTATATGTCAGAGATATTTGCACCAGTGAAGAGATCCAGGACATCAATACTGACAGCCAGGTGGAGAGCATCTGGATAAAAATTAAAGGGGAGGGAAACAACAAAGATGTTATGGTGGGAGTCTACTACAGACCCCCCAGTCAGATGGAGAAATTGGATGATGCCTTTCTAGAACAGATGACTACACACTCAGAAAGGAGAGATGTAGTAGTGATGAGTGACTTCAACCATCCTGATATTTGCTGGAAGTCAAACTCAGCCAAATCCTCAAGGTCTAGCAAATTCCTCACTGGTTTTGGAGACAATTTCATTGTCCAGAAGGTGGAAGAGGCAACAAGGGGGGTCAGCTCTTTTAGATCTGATCCTAACCAAGAGGGATGACTTGGCTAATGGGGTGAAAGTGGTGGGATCATTAGGTGGAAGTGACCGTGTTCTCCTGGAGTTTGTTATACAGTGGAAAGGAGAAGCCAGGCATAGTCAGACACACATTCTAGACTTTAGGAGAGCAGATTTCAGTAAACTTATTATTGAGAGTGATCCTGTGGTCAGAAATACTAAAAGAGAAGGGAGTTCAGGATGGATGGGAGTTTCTCAAAAGGGAGATACTGAAGGCACAATTTCAAACTCAGGCTTGCTAGAGAGGTTAAAAAGAATAAAAAGGGCTTTTTTGGATATGTCCACAGCAAAAGGAAGAAAAAGGAAATGGAAGAAGGAAATCTGTACATCTGGACCATGCCACTACATGGAGAAGCTGGCAAAACAAAAGCATTTTCATGCTAACATTCTGTAAACGTATACACCTTTTCACCAGAAAATATACAATCTATAACAGTACAGCCAACTTTTTTCACATTTTTAAGGAAAAGCTTTGCCAAAAAAAATAAAAAAAATTCTTCTCCATATGAAAACCATGTGTTATCCACAGCAGTCTAGAGATACAATACAATAAGAGGTTCATCTTTCCAAGGGTAAAGTAAAACAAAAAAAGTGTTACTACACATCTGTAAAATCTTCTTCTGTTCTGTTATAATGTAACAATTGATCATCTAGTCCAAAGTTGTCTATCAGTTGTGTAATACTTAATATCTGGCTATCTGTAGATAAGGCTCTTTGTAGCTCATATAGCATTGCTTGAGAACTGCTTCGCCATTTTGATATCAAAGACTTCAGCTCTTTTGGATTGTTCTTTGATCTGTACATCTGGACCATGCCACTACATGGAGAAGCTGGCAAAATGCTAACAGGGGACAGAGGAAAGGCACAATTACTCAGCACCTTCTTTGCCTCAGTCTTCTCAGAAAAGGAAAAGGGTGCTCAACTTGAGGATAATGGAGCAGAGGACAGAATAGGGGAATTTCAGCACAGAATAAGTAAAGAGATAGTACAGGAATACAGTGGTGCCTCGGGTTACGAAATTAATTCGTTCCGTGGCACCGTTCGTAACCCGAAAAGCCTTCGTAAGCCGAATTGCCATAGGCGCTAATGGGGAAAAGCCGCGATTCCGTGCGAAAAAGCCGAAAAAAGCACCAAAAGTTTTTTCGTAACCCGAAAAAACATTCGTAACCCGGAACAATGTTTTCCTATGGGATTTTTTCGTATCCCGAAAATTTCGTAACCTGGGTATTTCGTATCCCGAGGTACCACTGTATCTTGTTAATCTAAATGAATTTAAGTCTCCAGGGCCAGATGAATTACATCCAAGAGTATGAAAAAAACTAGCTAATGTAATATCGGAGCCACTGGCAATAATCTTTGAAAACTTCTGAAGAACAGGAGAAGTCCCAGTAGACTGGAGGAGGGCAAACGTTGTCCCCATCTTCAAAAAGGGGAAAAAAGAGGATCCCAACAATTATTGTCCAGTTAGTCTGACATCAATACCAGGAAAGATTCTAGAGCAGATAATTAAACAGAGAGTCTGTGAACATCTAGATGGCTATTCCATAATCACAAAAAGTCAACATAGGTTTCAGAGAAACAAGTCATGCCAGACAAATCTGATCTCTTTCTTTGATAAAATCACCAGCTTAGTAGATGAAAGGAATGCTGTGGATATAGTATATCTTGATTTCAGTAACACCTTTGACAGGGTTCCCCATGACATTCTTGCAAACAAGCTATTGAAATATGAGCTAGACAAAGTAACTGTTAAATGGATTTGTAATTGGTTGACTGGCTGAAGCCAAAGGGTGCTCAACAATGGCTCCTTTTCATTCTGGAGAGAAGTGACCAGTGGCGTCCCACAGGGCTCTGTCCTGGACCCAGTGTTATTCAACATTTTTATCAATGAGTTGGATGACAGAATTGGGGGCATACTCATCAAATTTTCAGATGACACCAAATTAGGAGGAATATCTAATTCTCCAGAGGACAGGATCAAAATTCAAAATGACCTGAATAGACTAGAAAGCTGGGCCAAAGCTAATAAAATGAAATTCAACACGGAGAAATGTAAGGTACTGCTGCACTTAGGGTAGAAAAATAAAATGCACAGATATCAGATGGGGGACACCTGGCTGAACGAGACTACATGTGATAGGGATCCAAGTAGACACAAGTTGAACATGAGTCAACAGTGTGATATGGCAGCTAAAAAGGCTAATGCAATTTTAGGCTGCATCAATAAAAGTATAGTGTCTAGATCAAGAGAAGTAATAGTGCCACTCTATTCTGCCTTGGTCAGGCTCCACCTGGAATATTGTGTCCAGTTCTGGGCACCACAATTCAAAAAGGACATTGAGAAACTGGAGCGTGTCCAAAGGAGGGTGACTAAAATGGTGACGGGTCTGGAAACCATGTCCTATGAGGAGCGACTTAGGGAGCTGGGTATGTTTAACCTGGAGAAAAGAACGTTAAGAGGTGATGTGATAGCCCTGTTTAAATATTTGAAGGGATGTCATAGTGAGGAGGGAGAAAGCTTGTTCTCTGCTGCCCCAGAGACTAGAATATGGAACAATGGATGCAAGCTACAGGAAAAGAGATTCTACCTCAACATTAGGAGGAACTTCCTGAGAGTAAGGGCTGTTTGACAGTGGAACAAACTCCCTTGGAGTGTGGTGGAGTCTCCTTCTTTGGAGGTCTTTAAGCAGAGGCTGGATGGCCATCTGTTGGAGATGCTTTGATTGAGATTTCCTGCATGGCAGGGGGTTGGACTGGATTGCCCTTGGGGTCTCTTCCAACTCTACAATTCTATGATTCTATGATAAGGATTCATCTGATAGTAAAAGTCCCTTTTGTGTTGATCTCAGAAAACTGTCAGAGACTATTAACCCTTTCAGAAAGAGTCAGGGGCAATAT
>NC_056522.1:115687871-115709805 GCF_019175285.1 Sceloporus undulatus | reverse complement strand
ATCATCATCATCATCATCATCATCATCATCATCATCATCATCATCATCATCATCATGATCATGATTTGATATTCCACCCTTTATCCTGGGCTCTGAGATCAGTGTATGACATAAACAGGGCCCTGTCTCAGTTAGTCCCAAGCAATTTAAGGGCAATCTTCTCTTTTAGAACTCTGGGAGGACAGCTAGCATTGAGTCTGATGTAGTTCACAGCACTCCCTGAAATGCAGCACATGTGAGGAAGCATGGCCATTATTCCCATGGAAGGCTGCTTCAAGGCAATTTGTTTTTGTATCAGAAGACAAGATGGTGCCACCCTCTACCCCATGTCAAGAACTGGAGGTTGAAATTTACTTCAACCCTAGCAATGAGGTAGGTTCCGCTACCATACCTTAGCACAGAAGATCTGAGTGTAGCAGGAGATTTAATCTGTTCTCCAAAACACAGAACCTTATCATGCACACAATTTTCAACGTTTTGGGGAAACGTTGTGTGCGCGCGTCCTGCAGAAAACGGAGTTTATCGCACAGGAAGACATCCTCCAAGAGGCCCCGTTCCGTCCCCCGGCGTGCACCCATTCGCGTCCAGTCCTGACGGGTGCCATTTTTTGCTGACGGAAGGTAATCCGTCAGGCAAAAATCACGCCCGTCAGGACTGGACGCGAAAGAGTGTGCGTCCGGGGACGGAACGGGGCCTCTTGGAGGATGTTTTCCTGTACGATAAACTCCATTTTCTGCAGGACACGCGCGCACACGAGTGTCCTCCTTCAGTCCCCAAAATGTTGGAAATTGTGTGTGCGATAAGGACCACAGTCATCCAAGAAGTAGAGGGATAGGGGCTTAGGAGAAAGAGCAGCAGCTGCAGTTTGCCTCACTATGTCTACGACTATGGCTCTATTCTCATGTGATGGGTAGCCTTGCCTGGATTAAATATAATTTTGCCTCAGCAGTTTCTGTTTTGTTTATTTTTTTGATGTGCCTTCTTTTCTGTAATTGCTAGACCCTTAAAATCTAGTGGGGTGGGATTTCCTGATCCCACATGTGTTAGAGCTGTATTCATGACCAAGACGGGGGCTGGACCATCAGCAGTTTGACCTTGATAGGTTTGGAACTCCAAGAGGAACAAGATAGTTAGGGCTAAATTCAAGTGTTAGTCACCAATGACAGTAGATGCTTTGAATCAATGAAAACATAGTACAGCACATCAACGCTTGCATAAATTCCACTGATGCAGAAGGTAAATGTTCATTGTAGTAATTGTATTTAAGCCCATCCTCATATATACATTTTTTGCCTCCTGAAAGGGCATTACACAGATTTGGAAGCCAAAGATGGAGGAAAAAAGGCATTGTGCCAGAATTCTGCCCTTCTGTCAAGAGATGGACAAACATCTCAACTTTCCTTCCTCACACAAGATTTTTTCCATCTTGTTTAGGAAGAAATCTCTATTGTTTACAGAGATTAGAAAAAATACTTTTAAAAAATATATCACCCAGAATCTCCCAGTAGGCATGACCAGTGGCCTTTACTAGCTGAACAATTATGAGACATGCAGTCCAAAGGTGATTTTAACAAGCTCTGGAAGATGGGTATGCTCTTATATATTAAAAAGTACTGAACAAAATTCTAACCTTTTCAAGTGTTTACATACTTCTTCTTGGAGGCAATTTCATCTATCTTCTTCCTACGTCATGCTGGTTTACCCTTCAACTTTTCTGAATTGGACTCAGGATGCTTGAATCCTGAGGGCTCTTGTGCTACCATTCAAAAGATATTTCCATCTGATCTGATTTCCCCACTTAACCATTTTTCCCCTCTGTATAAACAAAGAAGCAGCAGGAAGACAGGGAGTGGGGTACAAATGAAAGAAAAAAAAAATCTGGACTCCCTGTAACATTGCATGTTTGAGGCAGGACAGCTACAGAATAAAACCATCACCTGGTACTACCCTAGCACCCATAGTTTCCAGAATGCTAATAACTCACAGTCTCCTAATAAACAGACAAAAATTCAGTACTCAAAACAAAACAAAACAAACAAACAAACAAGGTAGCAAGAACCGTTGAAAGATAAAACCTACAATAAAGTCTGAGGATATAGTATATTTTAAGAATGCAGGTATACCTCAGTTAACAAATATGGTTTTCTTGGGTATTATTTCTTCAATAGAAACTTTGATACCAGAGACAGAAGTAACATAGAACAACATGTCAACATATTTCTGGAAACATTTTATTAAAATCAAACAATATGCACATATGAAGTGAAACAACTAGGCCAGGTAAGCCTTGCATCAAAAACATTTTGAATATTCCAAACAAACAAACAAAAAACCAAACAAAAAAACACTTGAAGATGTTTCTCTAAATTAATCCAAAATTGACTTTTATTTTCTCCAGATTTTTCTTATGATTTCTATTTTGGCTGCCAAACATTGATCTACAGTATGCTCAAAACAAAACAAAACAAAACATGCTGGAGCGGGGCTGGTGAGATACGTTTATAAGCTTTCTCCTTTTCTCTCTGTTTTGCTGTTTGTGCATGCTTAGTAAGGGGTTCTGGAGGCAGCTGTTGTTTACCTTGCTTGTAGTATGAATGGATACACAGCTACAGTAAAACTGACTACAAAAGAATCCCAATCTTTCACAGCTCAAGCTATATTACGTTATTTATCATGGACACAATGTGGCAACCTGACACCAAACGTCTGGTTTTCCATCCCACCTTCACTATTCTTCCAGCTTCCAAGCTGCTAAAAAGGTGCCAGTTAGATAGACGAGATAGATAAGAAAGATATGAGATTTCTTTGCAGAGGCATTGTTAACTGAAAAATGTCTCAGTGCTAAATAATACAGAAGTGGGAAGTGCATCCCTACGTTCCTTGATAATCCACCATTTCTATCTGATTATAAAAATATATATAGTCAAACAGTTGAAACAGTGCCTCAATGGTGACCACTTTTCATGGGGGACAGCTTTGATTAAAATGTGAAACAAAATCCAATTTTGAAAGCTGTGATTAATGAGTCACTTGATCAATCACATCAGTTCATTGATTAATGCTCCCAGAACTACTTTATTAAGCTTAATCTCATGTTATTGAAAGATGGCAAGCTGACAGATCTTTCTGTTGGGCAAGTGCAGGTTTACATTTGAAATGGGAAAATATTTGGCTTTTAATTCAAGGTGGCCTCTCTTGGTAACTTGCTCTTTCTCATTTTTATACACCATCTGTAAAACAAGTGCAGCAGTTGTTTAGTTTTTACATGAGGATGAATATAAGCTGATTGCCACGAGACGTGTTGTATTAATTTGTTCTGGGTACAAAATTCACACATGCTGCAGATTATGAAGGGTTGATGCACACTTAAATGCAGAATCTGGTGCGTTACAGATCGCCCAGAAGGGGTGGTCTGCCACCGCCATCATTTGCAGTGCGGAGGAGCCCCAGCATCCAAACTGCGAGGCTCCTCCGCGCTGCAAATAAGAAGCGCCAAAATGGCGCTTCTGTTTGTGGTGCGGATATGATGCCGCGAGGTGCCAATGGTGCACTCGCAGCATCATATGCACTGCGTGACATGCAGACACAATGTGTCCGCTACATAAAGATGGCAGCCCCCGTGTGGAACGGGTGCTGCCATTTTGTACGGACTCGGTCTGTATTAGGGTTAGGGGTGTCCGGAAGGAGCACCCCTTTCTAATCCTAATACGGACCCAGTCCATACTTTATGCCCGTCTGTAACGGGCCTCTGTTTCCTTTTTGAACTACAGTGCACATAGCTAGTAATACTGATTGGGAATTCTGGGAGTTGTAGTCCAAAGAGGTAACAGGAAATATTTTGTAACTGCTGAGGCAGCAATCAAAGCTTTGCCTCTTCAAAGGTTGCCAGAAGGAATACTGTAGAGGACTCCAGTAACTTTGGTGAATGTGCAGAAAATGTAATGTTAGCATGTGTACAACCATACAATCAAGTAACAAGCAATACTTGTTGACTCACCATCTAACAATTAATTGAATGGTTTGCTCTAGTTGGGAGGAACCAACAAGACGCCAGGGTGGGTAATCCTTTCCACATCAGGGAAAAGGAGAGTGTGGGGGACTGCTTTGCCTCCATAGCAAGAGGTCTTAGGTTGGAATTTGTTCCTTCTTGCCTCCTTGGAGGGAAGTGAATAAATGAACAAATTAATCCCTAGGTATCATTCACATTGCACTATTATAGTGCTATATTCCACTTTAACTGTCATGGCAACATCTTATGGAACCTTGCAATTTGCTGCTTGAATTATTTTGGGGGACCTAAGAGGAAGATGGGACTTCTGTTGATTCCCAATTTTTTTCCTGCCACAATAGTGACATAATAGACACCCTTTACTATCTTTCTGCCCACATCCTTATGTAGCCATTCAGCATGGGATCAGCTTCACTGATTTATTTCTCCTCTCTTCCCCATTTCCTCACATCTTTCTTTTTCTCCTTGTCTCTTAAAAGACAACTGTGGCATCACTGTTGCAACACATCTCTGATAAAGTTAAGGCTCAGTTGCATATTACACAAATGCACTGGTTGAAATCAAAGTAAAGTTTCATGCAGACACATCCTTTATAACTGGTAAGGAATGTCTGCATGTGTCGTCCTTCCACTTTGCCATCTCAAAACTGTGGTTAAGATTATTATTATTAAAGATGGAGTGAGGACTGTGTCTGTACCCAAACATTAAAAGTGACAAACCCGTGGCCTGCAGGCATTCTTTATTATCCAGACTGCAGCTTAATTTGCTGTTATCTTTGATGCTATAACTTAAAGGTATTCACATATCTGTGGTCTTCTGGCTGCTTACATTTAGGCCTTCACAGTATTTAGAGTCCAAAAACAGAAAGATCCTTTTGGAAGCAGTTAGACAGTCACATATACACAGATTTCTTTCAGATGTGGCAATACCCAGATACCAGTCTGAAGTGTGTATAAAACTCAGCCACTGTCCTTAGTACTGACCTGGTTTAGTAATGCTTTTGAACTCAGCCCATCAAGATTAACTACTGAGAAACCTAGCAAAGAGAGCATCAGCTTGTATTTTCCAGGTTGCCTGAATCAATATAATAGACTAGGAAAGACTTTGATCAATTGGAGTGCAGTGAAGTAATAGCAAAGTGAAATGTCAGTATATGATCTTGGCAATTATATGAAAGAATATTTGAGATTTTTTTGTAAGGAAAAAATGAACAACCAACAACACTAGATGATAAAGATGGGATAGAAATTCATTAGTTTCCTGACAGGGTTGAATTTGGAGTTCCTGAACCCTTGAGAAACTTAAATGGGAAGAAAAAATGCATGCTGAAAATTCCTACAAATTGTAAAAGCCTGTTGTTACTGGCACAACATAAACTATGCACTTCTTAATAATGGCACAAAATTTTGAGAAACTATGTAGCTTTGCAGTAAAATCTTACACTTGTAATCATTTCATCACAGTAAAAAAACCTGCACAGATATCCCTACCTACTTACATTGTTTTTCATGATATACTTTTGTGGAAAAGCTGCACCATTTCTAATCGTTGCAGGGGACAAAAATTCCCAAGTGTCTTGAAGCTTAGGGACAAAAACTTGTTCCTCTGTTCTCAACATACCACAAGAAATATTAAAATTTACCACCCCTATTAGCATATGAGTTAATTCATGTTTCAGATATTGGTTAAAATGTATGTGAGTTTTCCTTGGCTGTTAATATACAGTACTTCAGATACACAGCACTTCACAGCACTCCAGATACTTTGAAAGTTGAATTACCAAACACTCTTTAGAAATGAAACATTTGGCCTCTCATCAAGAAACAGATAAGAGTACATTGAATAAGCTGCCTCAGTCATCTTCATATAAGCACAAAGGCTTATATGGGTAAGATCACCACATCATTATTGTATTATGCCATTGTTGTTGTTGTTGTTGTCGTCGTGTGCTTTCAAGCTGTTTCCAATGTATATCAACCCCAAGGCAATCACATCATGAGTTTTTCCTGGGAAGATTTTTTCAGAGGGGCTTGCTTTTGCCCTCCTTCTAGACTCAGAAAGTGTGACTTGTGCAAGGCCACCCAGTGGGTTTGCATGGCCAAGTGAGAATTTGAGCCAACACCCAAACCACTAAACTATGCTGGCTGTCCCTACATTATGCCACTTTCAACCTCATTCATGATGTTCATATTCTTCCTCATTCAATTGTTTTCATCTCCTGTTTATAACTATTCTGGGGTTTTTTTGGCAGTGCTTTTTCTTATCAGAAAAAAAAAACATTTGAGAAGATAACGCAGTATATAGTGCCATTTGTTTGTTAGAGCTGGGAGCCTGGAAGAACCCCAAAATAGCAAGCAATACTAAGGCTCTGATACAATGCACACTTACCTGAGAGCAAGTCCCATAAAATTAAATAATGTTTGCTTCCAAAGAATTCTCTTTCCTCTATCTGTCTCACTGTCATTCAATGTATTTCACATGCCTTCTTTAATATTTAGAGGGATCTTGTAGCACCTTTGAGACTAACTGAAAGAAAGAAGTTGGTAGCATGAGTTTTCATATACTATGAAAGCTCATCCTACCAACTTCCTTTCAGTTATTCTCAAAGGTGCTACAAGATCTCTCTACATACTACAGATTAACACAGCTATAGCTTCGAATGCCTTCTTTAGTTATAACCCCTACATAACTGTGCAAAGTAAATCTTCATGAGATAAAATCACAAAAAATTGCCCTTGTTTGAGGCCCAGGTGATTTCTATTGCCAAACAGGCATTCATACCTTGATTTGTGTAACTCCTAGTTCAGTACTCAAACTGCTACACCACACTTTTTTCCTGGCCTCAGGTCCTCCAGATTTTGAACCAGGCCTTCCAAAAGAAATCAAAAATGACCAGAAGCATTAAAAACATGTATGGTTTCATTAAGAATGATTTAATGTTAAAACAATATAGAGGCATGTCTAGCTTTGAAGGAAAGTTATGTCCCCTGGAAGTCTGATTCTGCAGGCAAGGAGGAAAATCAAAACTATAGAAAATTGGGCTGGGAGAAGATGCCTCTGGACCGTAAGAACAGACTTAAAGCTACATGCTTCTATAGCAGAGATGAGAACCATGTGGCCCAGTCTGCATCTGCACTGCAGAAATAATACAGTTTGATACCACATTAACTGTCATGCCTCAATGCTATGGAATTCTGGAATTTGTAGTTTTGTGAGATATTTAGCCTTCTGTGTCTGAGAGCTCTGGTGTTAAAACAAACTTTAAATCATAGGATTGCAAAGCATTGATCCATGGCAGTTAAAATGATATCAAACTGCATTATTTCTGCAGTCCAGATGAGGCTCCAAGGTCATGGGCCACATGGCTCTCCACTCTGCTCTAGAAGTGCCATCTGATGAATCACAAGCTGCTCTTTATATGGATGAAGGAGGTTATAAAAAGTAGATTGTGGAACTGGAAGGTCAATTGCTAGTGCAAAAAGAGCTCATTGAGCAATGATACATGAACAGGACTAGCATAGGCTTGGTGCTAGATCATACCCTGTGAGCTGATACTATCCTTTGTGAAAATTCTTAGCTATGAAAAAATTGTATCCTGGTATACAAAGAGAGAAAGGGGGGGAAGCTCCCATAGGACCTAACAGATTTCTGAGATAGATCCATGTTGAATTAGTAGAAAGGGAACTGACAATACCATACCAATTTGGTTGTGTTTGTATTATAATGATGGGTACCATCCTGAAAATAAACAGAAATGACCTTTCAGTATGCCATTCTCTTTGTAATGCTTGATGAGCAATTTGATATTAAGGCTTGGTGCTCATTTCGTATAGAGAAATAAGAGATAAGGCAATTGCCCACTGTTTGCATTTGCGTTCAATATATGAACGGCAGGGTGCTATCTGCCTGCTGAGAATCTTCAATTTTCACTGTTCATGCCTTAATTTTCTCCAAGAAATCATTTCTATGAACTAATAATGGGCTCTCCAGCTTGAAATAAGTTTGCCTCTTTCAACCCTTGGAGAAGGCAAAACCACATCATTCAGACTACCAAATCAGCAATATATGTATGCATGTATGTATCTTTCTCTCTCTGTGTGTGTGTTTCCTAGATGCCATTATAATCCATACTAGATGTGTAATATCATCTACTGCTTATGTGCACCAAAATGATAGTGTAGGGTTTTTTATATTTTAAGAAAGATTTCTGCTCCTTCTATGATTTTATTTCATGACAGTGTTTAAAATTCCATCAAGCTGATCATTATGTATGAATCTTCATATGGCAAGAGGCAAATGATACAAAAGAACAGTGAGAAGGCAGAAATAATGAATTGTTCAAAATCCTCTCTTCAGATCGTACAGTGGATAGTTGTTAATTAGGGTGCTCGTTAAATATCTTCATACATTGGAATACCGCAAAGTCTTTGGAGTATATGCAGATTCCTGGGTTCAAAAACATTGATCATTGGCTCTCTTTCTCTCTATGTGTATAAGCACTTGCTACAGAGAACAAATACATGAAAAGCATATTGTATAGTTATCATGGTAAATTAATCCTAAAATAAGCAAAGTGATTGACTTAAATGCTTTGTTCTTGGAGGCTATGGTTTTGTACCCTGCTGGCAGCAGAGATGAGAAAATGAGTGAAGAATCCACTTCACAGTTCAGACTTTGCCGCAGGCACTTGCTGCTTAGGTAAAAACGCGACTGTGTTGAATAGTGAGGTAATGCAGGGGTGGACTCATACTTCAGACATTTTTCTTCTCCCTCTTCTCCCGAGATAGTGAGGCAACTTTGCATATGGCTGAACAGAATGTAGAGACATAATAGCACAGAACTCCCTAGCAGACAGATCCATGGATTCTCTAACAAGTACCTGGATTTCACCGATTTGCCTGCCAGCAAGACATGAAAGATGTCGTTTTTCCATGTAATGTTTTCATACACATGGAGATTCAGAAGTGACTCCTGCATATAGAGAAAAAAACTAGCAAATTATAACATGCAAATCAGGCATGGAAAATGACTGAAGAATGGCTGTTACTGAAGATTAGGGAGAGTTAATTATCATCCCAGCTCCTGAAAAAACATATGATGTTCTGAAGAGCTTGAGCCACTGTTAATAGTGACATTGCGCAAGGACAAAGCTAGGACAATGCCTTGTATCAGATGTTCTGGGTGATGAATAGCAGTAATGTAATGCTAAAGATTGGGGTGTTGGTTGCAAAATGTATTCATTCTTATGTATTTGTAGCAACACCTATCTTACCACAACATCAAGGAGCATGAACTGCTGCTCTCTAGAAAGAAAACATGTGGCATATCAGCTCTGTTGTTTTGGTCCACCTCCTGAAAACAACAATTTTGCATTTGAACATTCTGCTTAGGATAGGTCTTAACAGTGTGCAGAAGTGACTGCCTGGTAGTACTTTGCTGAATAATCATTTGTACTGTTATCATGCAACAATATACCTGCATTGCACCAATGTAACCCCAGACCTTTGATCAGCATTCAGGTTTTCTTGGTTTAACTGATTTCTCCAGTAGCTCATTGTAAATCCTTGTCTAAGTATTTACTTTGCTACATTCAGGCTTCAGATTCTATTCTATACCTTTAGTATCTTCCACATCAGAAAGATAGAAATCAGAGACATAGCCATGTTAGTCTGGCAAAGAGAAGTTAGTATACAAAGAGATCTTGTAGCTCCTTTGAGACTAAGGGCTTATCACACAGCTTTAAAAAGTGACTTACTCCTCCCGAATTGAATTCTAATTCAGGCTGCATCTGGATACTATTGCATGGATTTTTGTTGTCGGTGCTCCTGGCTTTGCAAATCAGCCAGCTGAACTCAGATTTTATCTGGAAGTTACCCGGGCTGCACCCATCTGGTGGCAAAAATCCATGCAATAGTAACCAGATGCAGCCCGAATTAGAATTCAGTTTGGGAGTGGTAAGTCACTTTTTAAAGCTATGCAATAAGCTCTAAACTGTAATCTTTTGTAGACTTGGTCTACTTCCTCAGATGCATGGAGAGAACTGTTGCTCAGGAAGGACTTTATAATCAGACTATATCAATAGCTATAGGTGACAAAGGTAATAATATAATTCAGCAAAGTCAGTACAATACATAGTGGCTACACTGTGTAGTCAGGACCGAGTTCAAATTTCCACTCAGATAGTAAGCTCACTAGAGCAGTTACTATATCTCTGTCTAACGTTCGTGACAGAGTTGTTGTGGGAAAAATTATATATATATACAGAACCTTGAGCCCCATGGAGGAAAGGTTGGATGCAAATGTGATGAACGAATAAACAGACACCCCCTTTCCAAACAAAGTTATATTATTGCAACATTGTTTTGGTTGACTGATTTTCATTTCAGGATAATGTCTAATATAACCTTTTGTACTTGAATTCTTGCATCAAGTAGGAAATACAGATGTATGTATCACACCAGATATGACAAAACCTGTGTGTACAAAGCAAGTGTTTCCTTTTAATGATACATGAATAGTGAACAGCAAGGGATCAGAACCTTGTTTCCATATTTCGTTAAGGAAAGCCAGGTGTGGGTATGATACACAGAGACATGAGGGAACATTAAATACTAAAGTTAAGCAGATTTGAGTCTAGTAATTACATAGCTGGGGGAACACCTAGCAACAGCAGATCATGGTCTGAACACATGGCACATAATTCCATGCTCATTTGGGATGAATCACCCCTCCTTCTTGTTCAGACTGCCTCTGATGTCTAGCAACTTAATATATCCTGCCTAGATTTCTGTAACTGAAGTACAGTGGAGTACAATTCAATAAGATCTTATAGCAGTGGATTCTATAATATTTAAGTATTGAATTGCACAGCTGGGGGAACACCCCATATGGGACCAAAGGATTATTGTTGCTCATTAGCTGAACATGGCCCAGTAGTGTGCTGCTGCAGCAAGGAAGACAAATAATATTTTAATAACTGGAACCATAGTTTCCAAGTCAAAGGAAGCAATAGTCCCACTATATTCTACACTAGTCAGGTTTTATCTGGAGTACTGTGTTTAGTTCTGGGTACTTCTTTTAAAGAAGGATTTAGACAACCAGAGTATGTTCAGAGAAGGACAACAAGGATTATAAGAGGTGTGGAGAATGTAACATATGAGGAAAGCTTAAGGGAGTTGGGTATGTTCAGCTTGGTGAAGAGAAGCCCAAGGGGTGACATAATTGAAATCTTTAAATATTTAAAGATCTGCCACAGAGAGGAGGGTGAAAGCATTGTCTCTGCTGCCCAGGAGGGTAGGACCAGATGAAATGGTTTTAAGTTACTGGGCGGGGGGTAGATTTTGATGAACATTAGAAGGAACTTCTTGAGAATAAGAATGGTTCAGCAATGGAACCAGTTGTCTTGAGAGGTGGTGTGGTCTCTTTCTTTGAATGTCTTCAAGAAGACGCTGGATAGTTACCTGCTAGGAATGCTCTAACTGGAGTTCCTGCATTGGGTGGGAAGTTGGATTTGAAGGCTTATGAGGACCTTTCCCACTCTGATTTTGTGATAGAAGGACCTTCAGATGTCATTGATTTTTGCAGTTCCCAACATTTTTCACCATTGCTGGCTAGGGCTTTTAGGAGTTAGATGTTCAGCAACTTCTGGGAGGCCACCACATTTCCAGTGCAGGATCTCAGTGCAGGAGGAAACCAACATGAAAACTGCCATTCCAAAACATTTTCAGACCCTCTGAAATTATTGGGTAGCACCCCTAAGTAAGGAAAAGGCTGGAACAGGACTCTTTCCTGCATTCAGTCTAAATGAATGAACATTTTGCTGAAAAGCAAACAATATTCACTGAAGGCACAGGATAGAAGCATATGCTGCATTCCATATAAGCATATAGAATATGACATTTTGCTTTTGAGAGAGAAAAATCAATACAAATGGAAATGGCAAGATTTTCAGTTTAACAAAATAACAGAAAGGGCAACACCTTGAACAATTACAAGCTTTTAAACAAGTTAATATTCTGCTGTCCAAACACAATAGCTTTTAAGATAAAAAAAAATCTAGAAATCCAAACTGAAGTCTAAGGAAGTAGAAATGATTTGCATTATTAATAAGACAGATAAAGTAGCCTTTCATCAGAACTTTTTACATATGCATGCATTGTCTGCTTCAGAAATAAAAAAGATGACCAAATTTTGATAGTAGGTATCTAGAAATGTGAAATCTCATGTGTAAATTGGGTATACATGAAAGCAAAAGCATCTTTACACAATAATATCTTTTTCTGTTTTATATGCATTAAATTTACAGCATGTGGGTAAAAGGAAATTTTAAATGAAGTTCTTATTTGTTTGTCACCTTCTGTCCGGGAATGCTGCCAGCAGACACTTGACAGTAGCTGATAACAGAGCCTTAGCACAGTGGAAGTGAAAGTAAAGCAGACCTTGCAAGGAATCAGTCTGAGAGCAGTCCGAGAAAACAAGCCGAGTTCAGAATTCCAGAAGTCCAAACGTTCCAAGAGTCAAGCCGAAGTCAAGATACCGAGAAACAACGCTGGTCAAACAGTCCAAGGTCAAAACAGCCAAGAGATAACAAAGTCCGGTCCATGGTCAAGGTAACAAGGAATCCAGATACTAGGAGCTAGTGCTAGCAGCAATCACGCCGAGAGATCATGCAATAAACTCTAGCAACCAGCATTAGTCTCTCTCCCACTTAAGTAAGGGAAACTCTCCCTCGTGCCACCTGAGGCTGGTTGGCTAATTGCCTCTCGGCAATTCTCTGTGATCTGCGCCTGCAAGCACTCTCAGCTCTTCTCTCTTTGAAAGAAGGCACCTGCATGCAAGCTTCGTCCCCAGAGTCCCCACTAGGCAGTGGTACCATAGAAGGTCTCTCTTCGGCACTAGGACCTGGTTGAACCTCCTCCTCTGGGGTTGGAGGATCACAGCTGGGACCTGGCAGGGCAGGAACAGCACCTGGTGTTGCCTCAATCAGCCCTTGCTCTGGAGGAGGCTCATCCTCCTCCTCATCCTCCGAGAGCTGATCTTGGCTGGCCATGACATCTTCAAAAACTCTAATCAAAACAAAGGTATTTGGTAGGGTAGGCTCCCAATCACGTAAGGTACTCTTGTTTAAAGACCATACTGTATAGGTTCTAACTGTCCCAGGAACAGTCCCAATTAATCCTCTGTAGTCCCACTTTTTGTCCTAGTTTTATCTGCACCACAGCTTTCCTCCTTTTTTCTTGGTTTACACAAAAAAGCTTTCTGAATAGAACTTCACTTCTATTTTAAAATAACATATCACTTATTTCTTACAAGGAAGACATCACCTATATCAACATTTGGAGTAAAGAAGGAATATCTTTAAACAAGAGCACCCTTTAATGCTGGAGAGAAAATGAATGTTAACAGAAAACAACAATGCATGAATATTTGACAAATTTGGTAGGCTAGGAATAAACTCACTTTCTCTCCCAGTATAGCTCAACCAAATTATCTATTTATGCCAGCCCTTGAGAAAGATGAGCTTTTCCAGTCTTGTAGAAAGTAAGGCAAAATAGACAAGAAAATACTAGGTGAACATAAATAGGACTTTTGAAAAAGAAAATTGAGGATGGGAAGCAGTAAATCATTAGGTCTTTGATGGCTGAGAGAAGGGGGTAGAAGGAGCAGGCACTTATTGATACGTATAACCAGTTAAAATTCACCATGACTTGAAACAGAGTTTGACAAAGCAGGACTACCTGATCTTGCCTGAGGCTTTTTAAGCTAGAGGCAAGAGCTGTGGAATGCATGCTGATCTCCAAATGTGAGGATGCTCCTTGTTCTGGGTGCAGAATGCCTAAAGGAAGAAAAGGCAAGAGAAATGTCAGGCTTTTCACCATATTTTAACTTTGACTGGTCTCTGATGAACAATTTAGAACACTAAAAACTTCAAAAATATATCTGAGGCTCCCAAGAACAGCTAATTAATCTAATAAAGCACATTGATCAAAATCCAACATTGGCTGGAAGCCTGTTGATTTGTCCCACCTAGAGTAGGCCCACTGAATTAATTGTTGAATAGATTCAATGGGTTTGCTCTAGTCCGGAGTAAGAATAGGGTTTTGGTCTCAGTGAATGCTGCAGCAGAACTGTCTTCTCCAGATCTCCCCCTGCAGCTCTCAGCACCACCTGCAGGTGAACTCTAGGATAGATTTTGTGGATGCATGGGAGGCAGAATAAGGGAGGAAGATCACATCTTCTGCTGATTTTACTGATGGAACAGATTGCATCAGAGAATGGCCCTCTCAGTGGTTGTATCACAGAATTGCTATCTGTCTCTTTATCAGTCACTCAAATATACGAAGAGTCCTATATCTATGTCTACTTGGTATAGCAGAGTGACAATCCAGATGTTTCTGAGAAGTCTTGAAGCTAGGTATGAAAGCAAAACATCTGAGTTCTTAAAGGAATATGCCATCTGGACCCATGGCTGTTAATTTTTAATTTGACAATTAGCCTGAGTATGTCACCCCTTGTCAATTCTGTTTGACAGTTCTTCAGAAGTGCTGCTGGAAAGAAAAGTTATTCAGGCTTGTGTCCAAGTTCTTTCACAGCTCTGACCAATGGAAATATTTCATTATGCTTCTCCTCAGTCTCGCATCCTGTCAGTAATCCTCACACAAATATCAGCTGTCTACTATTGTTTATTATTATTTATATTGTACCATAAAATATGTATGATATTTTGCAGTAGGGGTAGGCAACTGTGGTCCTTCAAATAATTTTGGTTTATAGTCCCATTTGTCTTTACCAGCACAATGAAGGCTAAGGGGTTATGTGAGCTGCAGCTCAAAAAAGAGACTCCATGGTGTCGCTGTTTGAGTATTGGACTAGGACTCTGGGACAACAGGATTTGAACCCCATCTCAGCCATGAAAAATCTAATGCATGACACTGGACAAGTCACAGTTCCTAGAGGAAAGCAAAAGCAAAACTCTGAATAAATCTTGCCAAGACAACCCCATGATAAGGTTCACCATAGAATCATAGAGTTGGAAGAGACCACAAGAGCCATCCAGGAACTCTCAGTCAAAGCATCCCCGACAGATGGCTATCCAGCGTCTGTTTAAAGACCTCCAAGGAAGGAGACTCCACTACACTCCGAACAGCCCTTACTGTCAGGAAGTTCCTCCTAATGTTGAGGTGGAATCTCTTTTCCTGCAGTTTGCACCCATTGCTCCATGTCCTGTTCTCTGGAGCAGCAGAAAACAAGCTTGCTCCCTCCTCAATAGGACATCCCTTTAAATATATAAAAAGGGCTATATTTAAGCTCAGTTGCAGTAGAGACTCATACCTATTGAACTCCCAAAAGTCTCAGGCAGCCTGGCTAGTTTTTAGGGATTCTGGGATCAGGAATCAGAAAACATTTGGAAGACTAAAGGTTGAGATCTACTGGCTGAAACTGGAGGTGTTTATTTTATCATGGGGGGGAAAGATGGAAATGAGAGGAAAGAGGGCAGTGACAGTCCAACTTTTAATTACCTGGTTTGATGTATTTAAACAAGGGTTTATTCTTTGCTTTAATATTTTAAGATATATTTGAAATTGATTAAATGACAAGCGCTTTATTATTAAAAGAGAAAACGAATAAGTCTAAGTGAGGATAGTGGACAAGTGCATATTTAATATAGGCTGAAATGAATAATATTTGTTTGTTTAAACCAGGCAGAAGAATCAGATGCTGTTGGACTAGATGTACTAGTGGCCTTAACCAGCATAGCCAATAGTTAGGAATTCCAAGAGTTGCAGTGCAATAACATCTGGAGGGCTGCTTAATTTTCATCTCTGGTTTAAACCATTTTAATACTTGCCTTCATCATAATTATATATACATATATAATGTCAGGGTGATATACAAGTCAGAATATAATATACTCCAAAAATGTAATGAACAAAATCCTTTAGTGAATATGTTACCATGTGAAAATGAACAAAATATTTTAGCCTGGCAGAAAAAAGATTCCACCATTGATGCCAAGCTAGCTTATTCAGGAAGGGCATTCTATAGTGGTTAGGGACCATGAAAAGCCATTCCTCACCCTCTCTAATCTTTCCTGTTTATTTTTAGATTTCTCATCCTTTACTAATCGTGATTAAAATGGTATGTTTGAACATTGCCACAGATCCTTTATTAATGCAGATTTCTAAATTCCAGTTTGGGAACACCTTTGATTAAATGTAGTTAGCAATGCTCAGTAATACCACTGAATCAAAGAAAAATGGTGGTAATTACACCAGGAGCAGGAAACGATGCACAAAAGGAAAACTCATAATTAAGGAATGGATCACATTTGGGGCTTCGTACATCACTGCTAGTCTTTAATGGGATAGTTATCATAAATATATGAAATTTATACCAACACCTTATTATAGTGTTTTGCTGTTATCACTGTTTCTGAAGGTTACTTTTCAGCAGTTCACTGGGTGTTAGATTATTTTTGAAAAAAATGAGTAGGAGTGTCATATGCATTGTGATTCACCCCTTCTTTATTTGTTACATTTATACCTTTCCTCCAGTGTGCTCAGTGGATCTCTCTTCCTCTCTATTGTATCTAGAAAACAAAATTGTGAGGTGGGTTGAGCTGAGAAAGAGTGACTCTCCCTACATGGCTTGGGCCCGAGTTACTTGAGGGAACGCCTCTCCCTACACAATCCGCCCCGCACTTTGAGAACATCAGGGAAATTGCTACTCTACCACCCTAAGGTACGACTGGCAACAACCCATCAAAGAGCTTACTCAGCGATAGCTCCTTCTCTTTGGAATGCACTTCCTGAAGGGATCCGCCTCAGTAGTCAGGGACGTAGCCAAGGGGGGGGGTTCTTGGGGTCCGGACCCCCTCTTCCATTAGAAAAATGAATGGTGTGTGCTGCTGCACTGCCGCACCCAAGCCCCATTATAATGGTGGCACTTAGTCTGGACCCCCCCTTCCTAAAATCCTAGCTACGTCCCTGCAGTAGTACACTGGAAGCCTTTAAAAAGATGTTAAAAACTTATCTTTTCCAGCAAGCATACCCTCCCGACTTACTGTAGAGAATTTATTCCCCAGTTAGTTTAATTGATATTTCATAGCTGTTTTTAGATAATTTTATTAAATAATTGTGGTTTTATTGAAATGGTTTTAACTGCTCTTATATTGTATGTGATAGTTCTTGTAGATGTACACCACTTTGATCTCAAGGAAAAGCGGTATAAAAATAAACAGTTATTATTAAGTTATTATTATTATTATCTAGTGAGGACTCAGTGTGGCTTGATGCTATCTTTCAGTAAAAAGACACATTGGCCTGTTACAGACTGCCAAAATAAAGCTGCTTCGGGTCTCTTTGGAGGTATGCTATTTAAATGATGCATGCATCCTAAGAATCTGGAAGCTGCACCAAAGCTGCACTCCAGTGCTTAGGAATGGAGTGTGGCATTGGCGCAACCTCCGGACTCTTAGGACCCATGCATCATTTGAATAGCAAACCTCCAAAGAGACCCAAAGCAGCTTTATTTTGACAGTCTGTAACAGGCCTCAGTATCTTTAGTAAAGTTCTCCCCCCCCCCTTCCCAGTCATATTTGAATAAAAGCTGTACTAAAGGTACCATTTGGCTCACTAGTCTCTATTCTTGAACCAGGAAAATGAAGGTGGGAAAGTCTGGGAAAATAGCAAGGAAATTCAGAGTAGTCTAAGTTTCCTTTTTCTCTGGGATCTTGTTTTATTTTCACTACATAATCTCAGAAGAGTTTTCCCTGAAGGCTTTTTAGATCTCACTAAGTATTCATCACTTGGAGTGCTCTATTTTATCAGCGCCCAGGTCCTTTCAGTGAGCAACTTTAAAAGAAAAGAGGAGAAAAGAGAGCTCAAGATGTTCTTTCTCCACTCGTAAAGATAAACTGCATAAAATCCTTTTTTAAAAAATAAAATAAAAAAGAGGAACTCTATTAAATTCTAAAGAAAAACCTTAGGGAGGTGAGCAAGATGAGGGCTTGGAACATTGTCCTTTGAAGCACTGATCTTTTTGAACAGGACTATTTTATGTCTTAATTGTTGCTTTAGGCATGACAAAGATAGCATAAGCATGTGGTTTTCAGTTATTTGGATGAGTTGGCCGAAACAAGCTAGGGATTATGAATAAATTGGGCAGAATGTTACAGTAAGTGATTCTCAGTGCTTCTAACTGTCCCAACCAGATTTCTTTTTCTAGGGTGCTTCATTCCATTCCATTCTCCCACCTCCTTCCTCTCAAGCAGACATTTATAATTCTGTGACCATTGAATATTCCAGTTTTTGGAATTTCTTCCCCCATGAGGATTTTCTTTCCCTAAATATTTTTCCTGTGTATATATACCTTTGTGAACTAGCAAGAAACTTTTATTTCTTGGTAGCCTCATTTTGGCTATATTGCTCACATAACTGAGCAAGTAGGAGTATATTCACACTACACAACAATAGCACTTTGATACCACTATAACTGTCATGGCTGCATCCTATAGAATCTTGGGTCTTGTAGTTTGGAGAAGGACTCTGAATTCTCTATCAGAAAGCTTTATTGCTGCAGTTCAGTGGAGGGCTCTAGAGAAGTGTAAGTTCCCCTCTTCAAAGTCAGATCCCAGGATTCCATGGAATGGAACCATGATAGTTAAATTGGGATCCAATTGCTGTAATTGCACAATGTAGATGCACTCCAGATTTGCTCTTATTGTAAATACAATTTCACTCAAATGAAAGAATGGACACTAGGTTGGTGCAAGATGGGGTGGGGGGGAGGAGAGGCAAAGCCGCCAAATGGTACAGAAAGATGAATATATATGAAATAAACATAGTTGTGAAATGCTGAAATATTTCAAAACAGTTGCCTTGAAAGGAAAAAGCCAAGCCCTTGAGGAAGGCTATCATAAACTGAAATATTGGTGAGCATTTTATTGTTCCCAAGGAGCATTACTATTTCAGAAAAATCCATTTTTCAGTACAATTTTGAAACTTTGTGCCTTCCTTTGTTTCCTCCCTACCTCTCTATGCTTTGGTGTTGCTCTCCCTTTCACTTGCAGATGGTAATTTCATATACAGAGAAAGGCAGTGTTTTAGTCTGGTGATGAAGAAGGCAGACGTGGAAGAAATCAGTATTCAGCTCATGGGCTAAATATGAGTCTTAAAGTACCTCCCAAGATTGTTACAAAAATGATTTTTTAAAAAAGGTTATTTTTTGAGAAAAGAAGGATAGATGACATATCGTGATTACATTTTCATTAGCCATCCTCTCCTGATTTTTATCTCAACATTGCTTGTTCTCAGCATATTTTAGTTGTACCTAGGACAAGATACGATCCCTAGAATGAGGAGCCATCTCATGAAACACAATTTCAGCATAAGATCCCCTTAAGCAGTATCCTCCATCTCACAGAATCGCACGTGTACATTCAATATCTGTAGGAACTAGAAGTACATAAATCAATGAAAATCACTTGGTGAAGTTTGGGGAGGAGGGAGCCTTAATGTCTGTACAAATGGGAAACAACACCGGCTGTATGTCTCCAGGTACCCCGCCTTAATTCTACATTTACAGCTTCTCTGAGATAATAATGTGAATTTGGTTTTCTTCCTGTTCTCTGCTAAAAATGAGATGACACATGCCTTTTTTCAATATTGTAGTAATTCCAGAACATGGAAGGTGGAAGACTGTGTTCTCTCAGAATAACAGCCATTTCCCTCTTGGGACAGCAGTTAATGAAAAAGTAGTCTTGTAAATACAAGGGCCTGAATATCTTGGTTGATCACAGTCTGTATTTTAGAGATTGAGTATTCCTCTTGGAGAAACATAGATAAAAATATTTTCAAAATCTTAGCAGATGGGTCCTCTGTCACCCTTCAGCATGATGCATATAAGCAAGCATGTCTATAGCTTTACATGAGAAAGGTGAAAATAAGAAATTTAGAGTGACTCACTATGTAGCAACGAAAGCATGATACATCTATATTTAACTTGGAGCTGGTGAGATGATAGAATAAAAATCTCCCATATGTCGAGCTAGGTACTTCACAAGAGACCGTCCTTGATTCATTAAGACAGCTACAATACTCTCTTTTCAATTATTCAGAGACCAAGTGAAACATGTTACAAGGGTCAGTCATTCTGGCTTAACTACTCAATGAGCAGGTCTTTAAAGTATGTATATGGAGTTCTGGCTAGTATATTTCCCATTTAGTCAGTTGGCTGCATTTTATAAATAATGTAAATCTAGAACTTGAACTCATTACATTTAACTGCTTAAGTTCTGTGATATGTGTAGACGTACTACTTGCATGGCTTTTAAGTATAGCAAATGTATTAACTTCATGTGTACCTCTGGTTACCAGTCTAACTGCTTATTGGCCACTAATGCAGTACTTTCCTTTGCATTTATATGCACAGTCCTGACTTTGTCTACTCAGAAGTAAGTTGAACGGGGCTTACTTCCAGATAAGCATGCATAGCATGGTTATTGGCTACAGATCATAGAATCATTGAGACTCAGAGCAGATGGGCTAGGAAAGCACAGGCTGTGCTGTTCTGGCCTGGGTGCTTACCTGGGCCAGTGTGGGAATGGGCAGGTGTTTCCACATCTGTCCCTGTGCCAGGCCAGTGGCCCACTACAAGTGCATTCTCTGTATCTTTCTGTGCCACCTCTCCCACTGAAAAGCTGTGTGACACAGAAACAGGTCACCTGACTTCACCTGCCAGGCTTCCCATTTCCACATTAGATGTGGTTACGAGAGGCTTCCCAATAGGAGTGATGATACAGAAAGGTAAGGACCATGTGGTGCCATTTAAACAGCTGGACTTTGCTGCACAACTCTCAGGAGGTCAAACTGACCTTCATTGAGGACTGGTTAAGTGGATCAGGCCAGATCTACAGGATCTATATCCAGTCTACCAAGATTGAGCCCAATCCTGGCCCTGGGATATTGGATTGCATTGTCCAAAGAAGATGACATGAGGCTGGAGAGAACATGGGCTTTTTGGCATGTGCTGACAGCTCCAGATCTGACAGCTCTTTGTTGCATGGATGCTCATAGTGTGAATGGGGCCCTGGTCTATACAAGTGTTTGTATAGACCAGGGCCCCATTCACACTATCCAGTTATAATGTAATTATTTCACTTTAACTGCCATTGTTCTAACCCAATGGAATCCTGTGATTTGTAGTTTATGGTAGGGTATTTAGAATTCTCAGCCACAGACATTTAGTGTCTCACAAAACCACAAGTCCTAGGATTTCACAGGATGGAGGCCATTAAATGGAATAATAGAACTGTACTTGTAAAGTGTAAATGGGCCTAGGTGTAGACAATTATCATTGCATCCCCTATAGAATTCCTGTTGTCATCACATTCGCTTGGTAGCATTTGCTAAGACTTCCCCTAATATGTGATCAAAGGTTACGGACAAGATCCTTCTCTTGTGATTACACAAGCAACCATATTAAATTTGGTTGTTGTTGTATACTTTCAAGTTATTTCTGACTTATGGTGACCCTATGTCAAACTTATCAAGAGGTTTCCTGGCAAGATTTGTTCAGAAAGGGTTTACCTTTGCCTCCCTCAGAGGCAGAGAGGAGAGTGAGTTGCCTAAGGTCACCCAGTGGGTTTCCATATTAAATTAATTATGCTGTAGTTAATTATAGTTAATTGCCCAGGCAGTCCAAATTATTTTATGGTTTGATGGGGAACAGTACTCATGCCCCAAGTCAAAGTGTTTGAGACCCTGAGCCAGTCAAGTGGTTTGGACAATGGAGACAGCAAATCCTACAAAACACAGAAATATTAAATAACTAGCATTTCACTGTCCCTTCCTGACACTCCAAGGCAAGATGCCTGAAGTTACATAAGTGTAGGATCGGTTATATCAAGGTTTCATATAATGTTTC
>NC_056522.1:115525121-115687861 GCF_019175285.1 Sceloporus undulatus | reverse complement strand
GGCTCCTTCTGGTGTCAAAGGTCTGGATATCATGCCCTAGGAGCAGCAGCTTAAAGAGCCACTAATGCAGTACTTTCCTTTGCATTTATATGCACAGTCCTGACTTTGTCTACTCAGAAGTAAGTTGAACGGGGCTTCATATAATGTTTTGGCTCCTTCTGGTGTCAAAGATTTCATATAATGTTTTGGCTCCTTCTGGTGTCAAAGGTCTGGATATCATGCCCTAGGAGCAGCAGCTTAAAGAGCTAGGTATATTTAGTTTGGAGAAGAGAAGGTTTAGGGTTGACATGACAGCCATGTTTAAATATTTGAAGGGATATCGTATTCAGGATGGAGCAAACTTGTTTTCTGCTGCCCAAGAGACTAGGACACAGAGCAAGTAATTCAAAGTACATAAAAAGAGATTCCACCTAAACATTGGTTGAACTTCCAAATGGTAAGAGCGGTTTGACAGTGGAATATACTTCCCAATAATGTGATGGAGTCTCCTTCTTCAGAGTTTTTTTAAACTGAGGCCGGAAGGCCATTTGTCAGCAGTGCTTTGATTGTATATTCCTGCATGACATGGGGTTATACTGAATGGCCCCTGTGGTCTCTTCTGGTTCTATGATTATGCTTTGCTCCTCCTACCATTAAGGTTTTTCCCAGAAGCTGAGGTACTTCAATACAATTTGGATCATCAAATCTATTTTACCAAGGCTTTGTATTTCCTTTGCAAAAGATTAGACTCCACTGTGGTAATTCCAGTAAGTGATGAATAATGTCTTTCCATTTATCCCTTCTTTCAAACATTACCCACCTTTTCAGCCTCTTTCTTTTAGTATGGAGACTGTTAGTTTTCAGTCTGCAGCTGACTGAGTCTTCTTGAGGGAGAGGGAGGCAGGCTAGCTCCAACAGGCCTGCCTGGAAGCAGGGACGTAGCCAAGGGGGGGAGTTCTTGGGGTCTGGACCTCCCCCTTCCATTAGAAAAATGAATGGTGTGTGCTGCTGCGCTGCCGCACCCAAGCCCCATTATAATGGTGGCACTTAGTCTGGACCCCCCCTCCTTCCTAAAATCCTAGCTACGTCCCTGCTGGAAGAAGAAAAGCCCTCCCTTCATCCACCATATTGAGGGAAAGGGAGGCAGGTTAGCTCCAACAGGCCTCTGAGGGATAGTACATTTCCTGGACTTTCCCCCTTCCCTATTGCCATTCCCTTCTCCTTTTGTGTCTTGTCTTTTTTAGATTGTAAGCCTGAGGGCAGGGAAATGTCTAATTTACAAATTGTAAGCCGCTCTGATAGCCTTGGCTGAAGAGCGGGGTATAAATAAATATTATTATTATTATTCCCATAAATCTCAACAAGATTCCAAACATCCCTAGGGACCTAGGGAATAACCTTGTAGCATCTTTGTAGCAAATACACCTGGCGGTGTATCCTGCTTATGCTCTCATTAGGAGCTATATCTGGTTTCTCCAGTCATAGCCACTGGCTATAATGGCTTTGATGTCAGTGTGGTGAAGAATTGACTCTGGGTTGTAATCTGAATTTTAAAATAATTTATTTTAGTGGATTTTTGGAAGGGATGGGGTTCAGCAGTTTGGATGGCTCATTTAGCTGCACCTGTTCCTTGAGACATCAGATCTGGCTACAGTGACTCATGCTTTAGAGGCTGTACAGACTGCCCTTAAGGAGCGGCCTGCAGCTGCCCTTTTTAGTATCAGATTGGGGCCGCAGCAACCGCATTTTGCACCCCCAATCTGACCTTTCCCCAGTGCAAAAAGGAGCTGCAAGAAGCAGTTGCTTTCTGCTCCACAGAAAGGTGCCATAGCCGCCAGTGCTGCAGCTTTTCTGTGCTCCTTTGGTGCTGTATCATCTGAACGCAGTGCCAGAGGAGTGCCGTGATACCACCTGCCATGTGGTAAGTTGTGCGGAGTCATGCTGGCATGAAGGTGGAGTCAGGGCATGCATCATGCGGATGCCACCCCCCCCCCCCCCCCCCCTGCCCCGATGCCGGCCAAAAATGCCAGTCTGTACACCTTGTTACATCCTGGTTAGATTACTGTAACTCACACTACGTGGTGTTATCTTTGGTGTTTGGAAACTTCAGCTGGTTCAAAGAGCTGCAGCCAGATTGCTAACCTGTGCTGGTTACAGGGAACATATAATTCTTGTTGCCACGGATCCAATGGCTACTGGTCCATGCTCTACAAAGTACTGGGGAGGCCCTTCTCTCTGTCCCACCTCCCTCATATTATTATTATTAACCTTTATTTATATAGCGCTGTAAATTTACACAGGTGCATTTGGTGGGGACAGGTCTTCTCAATGGCTGCCCCCAAGCTTTGGAACTCACATTCTCATTCTCATGCTCCCAGAGAGGTTTGACAGGCAACCTTTCCATTTTCTTTTCATAGACAAGTAAAAACTCTTCAGTTCTGACAGGTATTTGATGAGTGATCATATAAGGACCATCTAGCACAGTGGGAAGGGTCCTGCTTATTGCTTTCCTGGTGTGTGCATGTTAATAATATATGTTTTAACCTGGTTAAGGTTTTATTTTTTTTTCTGATTGTTCAATTGTGTTTTAACTTTTGTATTTTGTGGATTTTTAATATTTTTTTTAATTGTTGCAAGCTCCTTTAAGCCTCTAAGTGGGAAAAAGTGGGATAGAAAATATTAATACTAATAATAATATTTAAAGTTTGAACTAAAACCTAGAATGAATTTACTGACAGAGAAGATACTAGCTACTATTGGCATAGCAGTGACTCTGAGTACAGTAGCCATCCAGGATTGCTTCTACAGGAACTGAGTGGAGGTTATATGCACTTTACAGTCTTGGCACTGGGATACAGGACGGGTCTGCAGTCCTATATATCAACAGTTGACTTTGGGTGCTGAATCTGCTATTTTGTGAGATGACAGTTCCAAGTGTTGCTGCTAAAACTCACTCTCTGGAAAAAAATTCCTTCTCCCCTCAAACACTGATTATGGTTGTATCAAGGAGGTAGAGACAAAGCAGCAGCAATGCCATGATAAAGCTACCTTCTCCTTCCAAGAGTATATGAAACTATCTAAAAACTGATTATGGTTACATCCAAGAATGATCACATTACACCGATCTTAAAATCACTCCACTGGCTGCCAATGGGTTTCTGGGCCAAGTACAAAGTGTTGGCTATTACCTTTACAGCACTACATGGTTTGGGTCCAGGTTACCCACATGATCACCTTCTCCCATATAATCAGCCTTGTATATTCAGGCCCTCTGGAAAATGTTTGCTCCAACCAGCACTACATTGAAAGCAGTTTCCCAGAGCACCTTTTTTGCTTGCTGCCCTCAGACTGTGAGATGACCTGCTGAAAGATGCAACAGCTGAAAATGCTGAAAGGATTTCAAACAACATTAAACACACATCTCTTCTGGTAGGCCTATCTGATCAATTTTGAATCATGACTTTTTAATTTGTATATCTTAAAGAAGGTACTCATATCAGTGTATTTTTTTAAATTTTTATTGCACATTTAAAAAAAAATACAAAACAAAGCAAAACTTATATAATATCTTAACATAATCCATCCTATGAAATCTTTATGCTTATATTAACCTACTAACTGACTTCCTTAGGTACTGACTTGATTCGTATTGTTTCTTTTTTTTCTTATTATTTTCTCACTGACCTCTACACAAATATATTATTCTTCTTGAAATCATCAACTTAACCCCATAATAACTCTTCCCATCTATTTCACCATCACATATGTTACTTTACCCTTAATAACATCTTATGATCTTCATCATCTTACCACACTATTTCATCTGTTTTAATCTATTCTATAATTTAATATTATACCTTAGTTACTGTCACAACCTTAATTTTCTAAACCGGTCACATTTTATAAAAGCATTCGATAAAGGTTATGTTTCTTTATCACAACTATTCCCTTTCAAATATCATTTCTTACATCTCCATAGTGATAGACATCTTATCCTCTTTTAAATTCTCCAAGTATATCTTCCATATTTTTCATTCTTCCTGGAATTTTTCCAGGTTTCTGTTATTAACCAAATATGTCAATTTATCCATTTCATATAGATCCAACATCTTCCATCTCCAATCTTCTATTTCTGGGCACTTTTCTTTCTTCCAATTTTTCGCAAATATCATTCTTGCCGCTGCCAAAACAAACATTATAATTTTCTCCCTTATTGTTTTTTGAGATTTTGTTACTTCGAATATGTTGAGTAGATAGAATTTAGCGGTTGGTCTTCCCTCCAAACCAGAAATTTTCCTCATTTCCGTATGTATGTTTTCCCAAAACTGTTTTACTTTTGAGCAATTCCACCACATGTGTAAATATGTCCCTACCTCCTTCTTACATTTCCAACAAACACTTTCATTTTGTTTAAACATTTTTGCCAATTTATATGGGGTAAGGTACCACCTGTGCATGGATTTATATGTTTTCTTTTATGTCTGCACTTATCATCTTTTTGATCTTTCCCTTCCAAAGCCTTTCCCATTCCTCCATCAATATTACTTCTTTTATATCTTTAGCCCATTTAATCATAAATTCTTTGACTGTTTCTGCTTCCAATTCATATTTCAATATCAAATTGTATAATTTTGAGATTTGTTACCTTGGGTCTTTAATTATTTTCTCTAATGTTTGATCACTTTCCCCTATTCCTTTATCTCTTATATCAACTAAAAAGCGCTCTCTAATTTGTCTATAAGAAAACCAATTGGTGTGGATTTCCTCCCTTAGTAAATCTTCTTGTGTTTTCATTATTCTCTTACCTTCATACCATTTTGTAATATCGTTATATGTCACCCAATCGTTTTCCTTATATTGTTCTCTTCCAAACATAGCCTCATTTATCGAGGCCCAAATGGGTATTTTTAGACACCATTTTTCTTTATACTTTTTCCAAACCTGTAGTAGCGTTTTCCTGATACTGTAATATGATTATTAAAATGTTTGTCTAGTTTCACTTTATCATATAACAAATATCCATGTAGGCCAAATTTAAGTTCAAACTGGCTTTATTGTACTGTATTTTAACTGTTGGTTTTATGTGTTTTCATTATTTTTCCATTTTTAAAAGTTGTATTTTGTATTTTAACATGTTGTACCCTGCCTCAAGCCTTGAGGAGAGGCAGGAAAGAAATAAACTGTATTATTATTATTATTATTATTATTATTATTATTATTAGTATGGCTGCCTATGGCTTAAAGTAGTTCATTGCTTTTATGCTCAGGTACCAGAGTTGCAGCTACTGGTGTGTGTTTGGGGGGCGGGGGGCAGGCAGGCAGGAAAAATGACTGCATCCCCCATCCCAAATTAGAATGCTGTCCAATTACCATTTTGCTTTTTGGCACCAGCAGAGTATTCTTGTTTGGGGCCAACATTCTCATGGGCAGCTAAAATGGCTTTGATGTGGTAGTCTGATGTTTGTTCAGATATATTAAAACAGCTCTTTTTTCACTTTACATATTTTTTTTCCTAATGCAAGAGGTAAAGGCTATCAGCATATTCATGGACAAAACCTGTTATTAGACCAATCTTTAGACATAAAGACTTGTTCCTTTCAGTGTAGTGTTTAAACCAGGGTATTTGTTTACCCTGGTCTACACCAAGATAGGCAACTATTCAATCAATTATTTCTTTCAATGTGGGAAGACTATTGTCGTAAGCTCAGAGCCTCTTTGTTCTTACATCCCTTTTAGACTCCTTTCTCAGGCAAAAATACTCTATGGATGCTCAGATGACTAGATTGCAAGCCTGAGGGCAGAGAACAAGTTTCTTTTGTTTGTTTTTTGTTTGGCCTTTTATTTGTAAAGCACCAAGTACAGTAATGTAAATAGATAGATAGATAGATAGATAGATAGATAGATAGATAGATAGATAGATAGATAGATACTAACATTACGACATTAATAACATTGTTGATGAATCTCCTTGGTCTTTTATCCCACAACATTAAAGGACAGAAGGGCTGTTCAGCATTAGTAAGGATGAAAAGCCATCTGCCAGCCACTGAATTCAGATATTGTGGCAGTGACTCAAATCCCTATTTGTAGTGCTGAATATATAGCCAATCAATCAAAGTGGTCTGGATGTCTTTTAGAAATACAAGGTCTTATTTTGCAAGGGTTTCCTCCCTCCCACTGTAGTTCCAGGAAGGGCAGTGGGTTCCCAAACTTCTTTTCTAAAGCATTTCAATTTCCATTGTGGAAGGAACATAGTAATAATACAACAAATTATAGCATTAAAAAAACAACCCCATCAGTAATTGAAGAATGGCTTTATGTCATTTGCTAGGGCAAAACATTTGCAGTTTGGCATAGAATGAATATTTGTACTCATGTATCCAGTCATCATTTACACATATGTAACACCATGCCTTCACCAGGGGCAAAATTTGAGTCAGTACATTAGATACATCAATCATTTCTCCTTGCACAGAAGTTCTTAACTTCACTGTTGCTTGGGATATGAATTGCTGATCTTTGTAGCCTGAGGTCATATACGTGTGTAGTCAGTTATGTTTTCATACAGATTACCTCAGAGGCATACACTTTTAAATTGTCTGCATTAATGTTTCATTGCTCTGTGAAACCCAATTTGTTTGATCCATGTAGTAATCATTTTAAATGTGGTTGGGTTAAGGATTTGAACTTTCCCACAAAAGGTAGTTTAAAGAGTTTCTCTTTCCCCTGATACAGTCTTAGTAAAACCAGATTTCCTGATGCCAAGAATCTGAAGCCCAGCTCCCTATTACCATGGTTCAATATTGATGTATAAGATTTGCTCAGATTACTTGCCAATTTAGTCAATCAACTGTAAAATTAACAGAACTATTTCTGTCATGAGGAAGAGTGAGGCAACTGCCTCATGTAGGGAATTCTGGTTATCATGAAATGGCAGCAAATTGTTAATTATTTAATGTAATATTTTAGTACCAGGAAAACGAGAGGTATTTTCTCCAACGTCTTTTAGCTTGGCCCAGCATCAATAGTGAGGGATGGAGGGAGATGCAATTTAACAACATACCCTATCCACAGAGAAACCAAATGGTACAATGTAGTTACAGCAGCCACCTCTTTTACATCTCCTGTGCAATATTTCCCATCTCCTACAGAGAGGGGGATTCCCAAGATAATTACCATCTCTAAGAAATCTTGATTTTGTGCTTCATGCTATTTCTCTGATGCTTAGAATTAAGCTCAGTGTCAATCATATGATCATATGATTAGATTGTCACTGTGCAAAATTTTAGTCTTAGCAGCAACAAAAATAAAACTAAAATGTGTTCACCCTAATTTAACTTATTTAGAGAATTTGTACTCTTACTGTGGCTGACTGTGATTATCTTTTATGGAACAGGCCACTACATTTGTTTCAAGGTAAGATATGATATATGCTGTTCTTACATCCCTCCTGTGTATATAATGTGGCATAGATATCCTCGCCAACCTCACTTGGCAGGTTTTCAAGGTGTACATAATTCATTACAAACAGTTTCTTTAAAAAAATAAAACACCAAATGCCTATAAACCTCAGACGTTATGCACTGAAAGCACTTTGAAAGGTAGGCCTTCTGTGAGTCACACAGAGGTCAGAAATGTGAGTAATGTAGTGTAAAAACAAATTTCTGAAGCACACTATTTATGCAAAAAAGGATGAGATAAAATAATGGTTTTCATTTTCATCCAGCATAATGACATGCCCTGTTTTAAAACATTTGCTTTGGTTTTATGGCCACACAGTAAGCTCAAAATAAAGAGACTTCACATTACCATCTATCATAATTCAAAAGAAGGCAGCTGCATGACCTAAGTACAATATTATTAATGTAAAATCCAAGAATGGACTGCCTTTTCGCCACACATCTCACCATCCCACTTTTCTACCTGAGACAAGCCTACCCACTACAGTCAAAGTACATAGTAGTTAAATTATCCATGTTCTTGTCATGCATGAGATAGAATAATCCAAGCACTGTTCTATTTCCCCAACAATAAAAGTACAAAAAACTCCAACAACACCCAAATTAATTAACAATGTTTTAACCTACTGTGACAGGTAAAAGTTGTTGTTTGAGGTAACTACCTCACTCTGCCTAGTGGCAGGACCAACCCTGCAGTCTGTAGCTGGGTAGAAAGGAAGCAATTATGTGAGAGTGAGAAATATTATGAAAGAGAGAAAGAAAGGCAGGAATGAACAACATACCCTATCCACAGAGAAACCAAATGGTGCAATGTAGCTACGAAGCAGATTTAAGGAGGAGGTGATGATGATGATGATGATGATGATGATGATGATTATTATTATTATTCCGCCTTTTCCCAGGGGAATCAAGGTGGATTACTGTACAACAGAAGTATAACAATAATATATCATAAAAATACAAATTTGCACTAAAACAATCCCACATTCCAACCCTCCCCCCAAACATAAAACATAAGCCGAAGAACAGTAAAATAAAAATTAAACAACAAATGGATTAAAATTAAATTAAATTAAAAATCCAAATACAATTTTGCTAACAATTTTGGGGCGATTTGAGGTGGGACAAGTGTCTTCTTTTGGGAGGGGAACGGGGTGAGTGATGTTGGTGAGGGGGAGGCTAGTCTAGAATGGCTAATCTGGAAAGGCCTGCTGTAAGAGATCTGTCCTAACAGCCTTTTTAAAGGCTTCTAGAGTGGTAATATGATAGATCTCATCCAGCAGGTTGTTCCAAAACCTAGGAGCTTTAGAACACCCTCCTTCCATTGGTGGATTCTTTTAATAAGGATGAAAGTTGCATGTCCATGCTTGAGGTTGGTGAGGAACCGATGCCATTGAAGTTGTAGGACACCACCTCTGCTTGGAGGAAGTATAGCTTCAAAATCATATCCTGAGATTGGATACCTTCCAGTTCAGAGAGAAATGCTAAGCCATGGCTTGGGCTTGCCTTGAGACTTCAAGATGGAATTCTGAGCTCCAGGAGAATGAAGGGACTCTTCAGGAGCAAGGAGTCCTCGGGAATATAAGATCTCCCCAAGAGCATGAGATCTGCTGAAGTGAAAGTCTCTCTTTTTAGGGAGTCTTAGCGTCGACACCAACTATTCCAAAGGGGAGGTTTTAAGATGCCCTTCCAAAGACAGATTGGGGCCATGGCAACTGCACACCATAGCCCCAATCCACCTTTTTGCTGGCTAAAAAAGAATCTGTCAAAAAGCCGCCTTTTCTTCCCTATCATGGCTGGAAGCCGTCTTTAAGGCACTCTGGCAATGTGTGGTATGTAACCAGAGCACCTGGAAGAGAGCCCACGTCTGGCTTCTGGGCATCTTGGGAGTGTAGGTTGTCTGTACACCATGTCCTCAAGACACCATGCCCCGAAGACACTTTTTATGGTTTGTTTCGCACCTTAGTGAAGTAATATCTGCATGTGAGCTCTAGGTGCGGTTCAGGCAACCCAGCCAGAAGAACTGCAGACTGGACTCAGCTGAAAACCATAAGACTTCTTCATTTGGTCTTTTGCTGACTTTCAGTTGTTCTGCTGATGCCTGACCTTGGACTGTATGTATTTTGGAGTATGTCCATCTGCTTGTTGTTCTGAGGTAAGCTTATTAGACTCTGTTCCCTTACCAAACTGTGGCTTTCAATCTTCTTCATCTGCTTTACTTGAGACACTGGTAGGATTCTGTTTTTGATCTTGGCACTGTTTTCTGTCTATGCTTGTGGATTCCTCTTGCTTGGCTGGTCTTCTTGTGTTGTAGGATCTTACTGATACTAAACCCTGAGTTATTAGGTATTGCTATATGATCAGATCTATCTTGAAACTAAACAATATCTATCTTCAAACTGAACAAATGCAATTCTGTGCATGTTTCCTGAGAGGTAAGTTGTGCTGTGTCTAGGTGAACTCTATGGGCAAAGAACTAGATGGTGTCCCTAATTCTAAACAGGATTGAATAACACACAATCACAACAAAATGTAGGAAATGAAGAGGGGTGGACTACTCTTTTTTCATTTCCTTCTTCTGTATTGTCCAATTGCTGTGTGCCTCTACCTGAGAACTCTGATTTTAAGCCTATTCCCTTTGTACATTTACTCTCATCAACTCTTTCCAGTTCTGACCTTTCAGCATTTATTGTACAGAAAGATAGGAAAATTATCAATAACATGAGAACAATATATTTTCTGACTCATGCCAATGTTTCTTAATGCTTCTATATCAGTTTCATTTGTTAACTGCTCCCTCTGTTCATGCAGAATTCTTCTAAAGTCCATCTAACAGTTCAATCCAGTGTCTATATCAACCATCTCATATGACACTTCCTAGTAAAGAAGGATGTAGGAAAAAAGTAGGCAAAGTTGTATGTCAGAGGTCTGAAACAGACAGGCCAAATAAAGTGGCTTCCATCCACTTTGGGTGCATGGTGTTTTTACACAGTGCATGCCCTCAAAGTGAACAAAAACCAGGCATTAGCTGCCTAAGGTGTCCTGAGGACAGTTGGAAAAGGCATCAGCTGCCTAAAGTGTCCTGAGAACAGTTGGAAAAGGAGTGAGGAAAAAGTGCTGCTGACAGTGGTGGCTTGAGACTGCTGGTGGCAACCAATCTCAGGAGTGGGCCGTCCAGTTGTTGCAGTCCTGGAGCAATCATGTCCAGAGCGGCTGCAGATCTATTCATTTCACTTGTCTGCTTCACCTCATACTCAGCAGGTAGATGAAAATAATGGCCATTGGGACTGTTAAAACTTGGAGCAAAGGAGCTTCTGGAAACTTCTATAACAGGAGTGGGCAACTGATAAACAATTCAAAGGAGCCATGAGATCTATTTAGAAGGATAGTTGCTGCTCCCAAATACTTTGTGGAGGTGATGTTTATCACTTTCTTGTCAGAAAAAGGGTGATTTTGGATTGTTTCAGGCAGATAGAAGCCACAAACCAGAAGACTGCAATTTGACCATTCCCATTCTGGCATAACCACCATGGCAAGCTAACATTTTATGTACGATTAGTATTTCTTCTACACAATTCTTGACTGCTTGTTTTTCTCACCCATGAGAGGTTGTCATTTATATCCAGCAGGTAAAAGGAAGATTCACTTTTTATGTGCCACCATAAGGTTCTTTGACAGAGGTGCAAAATAACTCTGGAAAACCAATGTAATAATCTCCCATATGAAAGCTGAGGTGACTGTGGCTGAAAAACAGTGACTTGGCAAAGTCCTTCTAGTGAGATCACAACCAAAATTTGAATCAGAGACTTCCTGATTTGTACCTCTGATGCTTGGCTGCTACATCACACTAACATAACTTCCTGTCTCCATTCTGTATCTGTATCCTTCCCTTGCTAAAAAAAACAACAACTCAGAGTGAGTAAGATCAGTATTAAAACAATGGTTTTGTTCGCTATCTTTTTTGTCCAATTAGAAAATGGCCATGAGATTCACCATACCAGGAGCTAGTCACTAATATGTATCTGGGTAATCAAGTGAGTTTTAGCTAAACACTGAAATGCCAGTGAAACTAGGAAACCTCTGGGAGAGAGAGCATTCCAAAATCAGGATGCCCACCACAAAGAAAGCCCTATGTACTTTCCCTTACTGGCAGAACGCCAAGATGGGCCTCTTCCCATCTTTGACAGCCTGCACAGGTTGATCCAGAAAATAGGCTTCTTTTGGATCCCAAAATTTAGGAGTTTATTGCATGGGGCTTGGGGAACGTAACTGGAGTGGAATGGAAAGGAGTGGGAAGGGAACAAGGGGAAGACACATATTATCTCACAGGAGAACGCCGCTGATGCCGTCGGAAATCCCCAATCCATTCCCCATCCATCCCACAGCAGCTGATTTTCAAGAATGAGTCTGAACAGTGCAATAATATGCATTTCCCCCCTGTTCTGTTACCTTACTGCTCCCTTCTGTTCCACTCTGGTCGTATTCCCCAAGCCCCGTGTGATAAACTCCTTTATCTATTAGCACTAGCACCTTCAATTTTGCCTGGAAACAGGTAAACAGCTAATGGATTTCTTTCAGGATCAGTGTTACAGATCATTTTCAAGGGTGGGATCATATAAAGGACAAAAATCCATAAGAAAACTTACCACAGCGGCAGGTGCGACAGTAGCTAAGCTATACAGTCGGCCCTTCTTATACATGGATTTTTTATACACGGATTTAAGCATACATGGTTTGAAAATGTTCCAAAAAGTATCAATTTACCTTGATGTTCCATTTTTTATTAGGGACACCATTTTGCTATGTCATTATACTTAATGGGACTTGAGCATACACGGATTTTGTTATACATGGGGGATCTTGGAACCAAACCCCAGCGTATAACAAGGATCCACTGTATCGGCTCAGCAACATCTATACCTGGTGTACAAGCTCCATGCCACTGGGCCTTCAATGATAAAGCTAATTGAGAAATATCTCCTGATGATATACCTGGGACCTTTACACATTACACCACTCTAGTGTTATGATTTCATTTTAACTACCACTGTACTGTCCTAAGGAATCCTGGGATTTAACATTCAGGAAGGGGCATTCAGATTTCTTAGTCAGAGAGCTTCTTTATTGCCTTACCAAACTGCAGATCCCAAGATTCTACAGCATGGAAGCAGGGCAGTTAAATCACACTATAACTAATGCTGCACCCACATAACAGAAATAATCCAGTTAAATGCCACTTTAAATGCCATGGCTCAATGCTATGGAATTCTGGAAATTTTTAGTTTGTTGTAGCACCAGAGCTCTCTATCAGAGAAGGCTAAATCTCTCACAAAACCACAGTTCCCAGAATTCCATAACCTTGAACCATGGCAGTTAAAGTGGTGTCAAATTGGATTATTTCTGCAGTGCAGGTGCACCCTGAGTAGTGTGAAAGGGCCTCAGGCCCTTCAATATTGTGCAATCCAGTTAGAACATGCTTTTCCATTCCCTGGACCTGTGAACCACCCACTCACAGGACATCTATCTTGTCAGGATTCGGTTTAAATTTACTGGCCTTCTTCAAAGCTATTACTGTCTCCAAGCATGGATCCATGACCAGCTGTAATTGTTACTTGGCTTGAAAGAAAAAAAATCAATTGGAATCGTATACATTTAAGTATAATAAAACATAAAGGTGTGGGGAAGGCGGAGATGTTCTGCACTGAAAGAACATAATAACTTGCATAACATCCTGTTTCAGGGGAGATGTTGCCCCTTTTCTGGCAGGGAGATAAATGACTTTTAAAAAAAATGTATTCTGAAACTTTTAAAAGGTGCACAATGCAATTATGTTACTGTATCACATTGTTCAATAGAAATAGTATTCAGGTTATATAGGTTAGGGTCATTTCAGACTAACACATTCATTAAAATGCTCTGTATGCACTCAAATATGTCCCTATAAATACAAAAATATTATAGGCACTCAGTAGGATTTGTGTCTTTTTTTTGTAACCGATATGCTGCAGGAGTTCATGTTTTATATTGGTGAAAGAAGTATCAGTGATTGTCATACACATGGTTAATGGCAGTACCACTTTTTTGGGTAGTTTTACAAATCTTTATGTGTGATGGGCAAAGGAATATGGGGAGGGGGGTGGAAAGACTCAGAGAATTCCAGTGAGACAGTGACATTTGATTGCCTAGAACACTAACAAGCCAACAGAAATCCCAATATGTCACTTAGAAGCATGGGAATCAATATTCCCAGGTAACATTCTCTCTAAAACCCATGCTGAGTGTTGTCTGCCTTTATAAGTCAAGTCAGCTAGAGCAATCTCAGCCTGTTCTTTTAAGGGCACATTGTACGATAGATTGATAGCTGTCTTTTCTAGCTGTCTTTTTTTGCATGGAAAGTTGGTGGGATGTGTAGTGAAATGAATCATTCTACATAAAGCACTCAGTATTCACCACTTCTTTGGCTTGTATCATCTGCTTACGGGAGTTATTCCTCTCCCTCCTTGCAAGTACATAAGGGGTTGCAGAAGCAGGATCACCTCCTACAGAACCTCCAGGGTGGGGAAAGATGTTCCTTAATCTGTTGTTAGATTGCAACACCTATGATCCCACACTATCAACCATACCGATGGAAGCTAAAGTTCAGCAACACTTGGAGGGCCACACATTCTTCACTCTTGCTTTAGAGACATGTCAAACCAGAAAAGAGCAGCACCCGGACAACACCTTCTGCCTCTTTTCTCTAGAAGAAAGATAAAAATGGGAAAATGCCAGCATCATACTGAAGAGAATGATGTTGGCACTGATCCATTTTTTATTATCAGTGTGAAGTCAGAGGTGAATGTCAGGATCTGGGCACTTGTCATCTGGCTTCTAGTCTGCTGATTTTGCACACCCTCCAGCAACACTTCATGTCACAGGAGAAAAGGAAAGCTGCTGGCAGGAAGCTAGAGAAATGGCAATGAGGCTTAACTTTAAATTTGACCATGGTGATAATGTGTTACCTCCCTCAGCTTTCATATTTTATTAGAAATCTTAGATTTGCAGAGGCCTCGGTTGGTGATAGCTTTGTGAATAAAACTGGCACAGGATGCTTCATCACTTTTAAACAAGTTTCTGAATCTGCAGGCTGCATTTTTGTTCCTTTACACCCCACTCAAAAACTAAGCCATAATGTATTTGTTTTATCCCTTCGTCTTCAGGACCAAATTTGGGGCATGAGGCAGGATGGGCCTGGCCTTTGTCTTTATTTTAAAAGGCAGGCTGAGCCTACTCAGTTGATATCTTGGCTTTTACTTGTGGCAGGTTCATCAACAATAATTAAAATAGTTAGAAAATTAAATTTCACTGAAGTACTCATACATTAAATTAGTATTTTTCCTTTAGCATGTAATTATTTTGTTTGTGACATATATGTATGTCACATTTTTTTTATTTGCTATGTAACCTGTTCCAAATCTTTTTTTAAAAATTCTGGTAGAATTATGGTATCATCTGCATATAGGTTGTTAATATTACTTCCTCTGATCTTCACTTCTTCTTCCTCTGAGATTAAGTCTGCTCTGTGTATGCTCCTTTCTGCAGAATAATAATAATAATAATAATAATAATAATAATAATAATAATATGATTTATTTATAGCCTGCCTTTTCTCAAGGAATCAAGGTGGGTTACAATATCTTAAAAACCATACAATACAATACAATACAATATCAGTTACCATTAAAAGAAGTCCCTCCCAACCCCCAACCCAATTAAAAAATTACAATAAAAAAAATCTACAATAAATAAGAACAAATATAATGAAGGACAAAGCAGGGAGTGATAGTCTATGTTTACAGGGCAAAGAGGTGACTTGCTCGGAGTGTGTGTGTAATTAGGAAAGGCCTGCTGTAAGAGATCCATCTTTACAGCCTTCTTAAAGGCTGTCAAGGTGGTAATATGGCGGATCTCCTCCAGCAGGTCATTCCATTGTCTAGGAGCAGTGGTGGAATAGGCCCTCTGGGTCACAGCAGAGAATCTTGATTTTTTAGGCTGTAATAAATTCTTCCCAGAGGACTGAAGGGTCCGGGGTGGTCTATATGGAAGAAGGTGTTCCCGCAAGTGGTCTGAACCAAAGCCATCTTGAACAAATAGGATGGTGAAATGCAGCCTTGCCTGACTCCCTTTCCAGTGACCATGGAGGGTCTACTCAATTTTCACTGTACATGATGAAGAAATTGAAATAATTAAAGACTTCCCATACCTTGGACCAATCATTATCGGAATGGAAATTATAGTCAAGAAATCAGGAGGATACTAGGACTGGGAAGGGCAGCTATGAAAGAATGAGACTAAATCAAGATGTGCAAAGATATAAAATTGAACACTAAAGTTAGGATTGTTTGTGGCATGGTATTTCTTGTCACTATGTATGGATGTGAGAGCTGGTCAATGAAGAAAGCTGATAAAAAGAAAATCAACTCATTTGAGATGTGGTGCTGGAAAAGAGGTCTGTGGATACTGTGGACAGCTAAAAAGAGAAAAAAATGACTCCAAGAATAAATAAGGCTCAAAGTCAGGATGACTAAATTGTTGTACTTTGGCCAAATCATGAGAAGATATGACTCATTAGGAAAGATGACATGCTTGGAAAGACAGAGGACAATAGGAAGAGGAAGACCACACACTGGATGGATAGACTCAATCAAAGAGGACACAGCCCTAAGTCTGCAGGAACTAAGCAAGGCTGTTGAAAAAATGCTGCTACGCTGCCACCCGACCATCACCAATCCTCCAGCAGTGCTCTGGCAGCTGATTTTGAAACTACAGAAAGCTTCCATAGTATCAAAATCAGCTACCAGAGAGGACTGCTGGAGGACAGGTGATGGGCAGGTGGCAGCACAATAGCATTTTTGCATGTGGTAAAATCAGTTTTAACCCATTCCAGTCTGATCCCGTCCTGTGCCTGGATCGGCGTGAAAATTACAGTCGGCCCTTCTTATACACGGATTTTTTTATACATGGATTCAAGCATACACGGTTTGAAAATGTCCCAAAAAAGTATAAATTTACCTTGATTTTTCATTTTTTATAAGGGATACCATTTTGCTATGTCATTATAGTTAATGGGACTTGAGCATACACGGATTTTGTTATACACGGAGGATCTTGGAACCAAACCCCAGCGTATAACAAGAGTCCACTGTACATGCAATAAACTCCACAGAAACTAATCTTCACCAACCACTCAATTTCTAAAAGTGGAGGATCCATATTAGTGAAGCCAACTTCAGACTTCAGAAAATGGTAAAATCACATGAAATCTATATGAATCAATCCACATGAAAACTATATGAAAGCAAAAAAAGGAGTGATCCAAATGAATAACTTAAAAACATAGTCAGATGACATTCTGCTTTTCTTTACAGAACACATTGATTCCAGGACATATCCTGAGTCATTAAATTCTAATTCTATAGATAACAACATTTTAAAAAAGTTTTTAAAAGCAAAACTAGAATAAACATTCAATGAGATGTGTTGGCATTGACATACCAAGATCTGTGTAATTTTAATTACCTTGCAAATTTACAATGAGAAAGGAGAAATTGCCTCAAACGTGATGTATTAAATGATAAGACAGATGGATTATGAATAACAAAATCTGAAATGTGTTACAGATTGGATTCTACAAGTTATTTAGTTGGTGTAAAACATGATTTGATGAAGTTGATGGCTTTCTTGGTTGGCATCCATAGTTTTTTGAGGGGTTTTGGGGCTATGTGGCCATGTCCTAGAAGAGTTTATTCCTGACATTTCACCTGCATTTGTGGCCAGCCACAGATGCAGGTGAAATCTCAGGAATAAACTCTTCTAGAATATGGCCACATAGCCTGAAAAACCCACAAAAAACTATGGTTTGATGAGTTCTGAGACAGGATTTAATAGATCCAAGTACTAGCTCCCACAGAATCAAGAAACTTAATGTGTGATCTTGGGCCACTGATATTCTCTCAGGTTGACCAACAAGGGGCGTGTGAAGAATACAGTGGTGGGCAGGCCTTACCTATACTTTGAATTCATTGGAGGAAAAGTGTAAACACCATATAAATATCTTTTTTCTCCAAAGGAGGGCTTTTCTCTCACAAAGTGACTTTCTTACATGCATGTCACCTAGTTATTAATTTTACCATGAGTGTTTTAATAAAAGCAAATGGTTATCTAAGGGGCTCTCCAGACTGCCCTGAAAGGGTGGGCTGGAGAGGGACAGTTTTCCTCTGGAGGGACGCCAGAACAGCCAAACTATGTGGCGTCCCTCTGCCCCAAAAAGAACCCAGAAAAATCAGGTTCTTTGTGGTGCGCACGGATGACCCCATCAGTATGCCAATCACATCCATGATGCAAACACAATGCCCAGGCATGCGGACGTGGCATTGCACTTGCATCATAGATGCGTGCCCTGTGTGGGCGAGGCTGTACAGTCATGGTGTCTCTGGCACGAATTAGGGTTCCGGAGCATGCAGTTGCTGCATGCTCCAGAATCCTAGAATCAGCCCCGTGACGGCGCTTCACGGAGGTATGTACCGAGCCTAAGTTCGTAATTAGAATATGAAATAGTTTAGTTAGTTCCAATGTTGAAAGATTTTAAGCCAACCCAGTACTAAAGGCTAGCTTGAAAAGAGTGGCCGTATTCTTTGCATCAACTGGTCCTCTTGTGTTTCACACAAGCCACTTCACAGGACTCTTCATCTTGAGAAAATGAATTCTAAAACTCTCAATTATTTGCTGGTATTTACATGGCAATAAGTAATCTAAAGGAAAAGGAGGTTAAGGAGATGTGATTATAAGAGACAAAGAAAAAAGTTTTATAAAAAGGCTTGTTGGTGTGATGTTTGAGAAACAGGATATTCAAAAATTCATGTAGTAGTCTCTTTCTTTCCCGAGCTCAAAGAGCGACAGATGAGTGGGAGAAGGAATAAAATCCTAGATGGGAATTTCCACATTCATTCTGCTAAGGCTTTTAGTGTAGTAATGTAAATTTAAATGCCAATTTAAAATTAATGAAATTGGTGAATGTGTTCCTTTACAATGTAAATGCCATATTAATGATTAACAGAATGGGATGACCTTCTTCTGCTAACTTTCTTAGCTCTGTGTATTGGACTCGGAACTTAGTAAAGTTATTTTTCTTACTACAAACCCCAGAAAGGGACATTCTGGGCTTTATTGTCTGAGAGGTAACTTTTCTAAGCTTTGATTATATTGTCTCAGAGCAACATAGGGGGTTTCTTTTAATACACTTCAGGCACACTCTGTGTGTGTGTGTGTGTGTGTGGGGACAACATTGAGAAAGAAGTGGTGGGTTTTTTTTTTATGGGAGTCTTGCATTTGTTGTTTCTCTTAAACAGGCCTAATATGCAATTACAGTTGATTGGACTACTCTCCTCATGATGATTTTTTATCTTTAAACAATGTTCCACTGTCCCTTATTAAAGTACTTTGATTGCTCATTCTAAGGTGTGATTCACTCGAAAGAAGTTATATACTGTATGATGAAGGCCAGACTAGTTACAACTCATGTTAATTTACAGTTTTTCAGTGCCTAATGGACTCCGTGAGCAGGCTGATGTGGAAAGAGAAATAATCTGACACCTGAGGTGGTGAATGTGTCTATAAGTGGTCTGATTTGGACACAATTTATTCAGTCTGTTTCTAGGCAATTCTCACTTGTTGCAGGAAGAAATGGATTTTCATCTCCAGAGAAAGTGGGGGTTTGGGGTGGCCTCTTGAACCTTCTTTCTTTGTATGTACCACATGTGTATACAGTAACTTCATGTTACACTGCTGAGGGCAGAAACGATGGAAGAGCCCACCTCTAAAAATATAGCCACTTTTATTTAATTGAAACCAAAGCGTGGATGCCTCACTTTAGCAAAAAGCGTTAGTGTAATTTACTGTAGGCTATAAGACACTGGATTTATGGCAGGCTTGAGGTTTTACTAAATTGATTGTCTTGTCTTGCTTTCCTGCTCCTCCTGGCATTTGGGTGTTCTGCAAAAATAATTATCTCTCCTTCTTCCCTGCTCTAACTGCATTTATTTTATGGCTGCTACATCTTTGGGAAAGTGTGTTTTGTTGGTTCAGCTAGCTTCCTGTCACCCTAAGAAACGTAAATAGGCATTTATGGGTTCAGAATTATTCACTTCATTGGAGAGTGGTTCATTCTGACCTGCCCCAGTTTACAAAAAGCTGGGTGCTTCAATATGACTAAGAGCACTTAAACTTTCAAGGGAATAGTGCCATCACAAGGGCCACTACTTCAATTTCAACATGTGTGGGGTGTGTGTGCATGTGAGTGTGCGAAGTTTTTGTGCTATGCTTTTGCCCTCCTCCTACTTTCATATTAACATGCAGAGTAGGGTGATGCACATATCTGGCATAGATGTATATATTTGCCTGATGCAGCAGCATCACATGGATCTGCCCCCAGATATGTGTGCTTATCTTTCTCCTCTCCATGCAAACATCTAGGCAAGTAGAAGTGTGAACACAAATTATTGTTTGCTTCAATGGAAAGCAGATCAATGTTTGGCACTTTTGGGCAACCGTTTGCAGTTGGCAACTGCATCTGGAAGGCACCCATTACTAAATTTTTGTCACTATGTTCTTGAATAAGACAACCTCAGGGGCATTGTGAGGAAGTGAAATTGCAACTCCAAGCTGCCCAATGGTAATCAAATACTGCTGCTACCACCATTCCTCACCACAACTTCCAAGCTCACCCTGGACTCTTCAGTGGAGGAAAAAGGCTAGCCCAAGCCTTCCCTCAAGCCTGGAATATCGTTGAAATGTGTGTTGTCCTGTGTCCTGTTTCCTTGGTAAACATTGCTCTTTCATGGGTTCTATCCAATTACTGTAATGGATTTGGCTATTGATAGTGAGTCAGTGGTGGCAAAATACTCCACCCCCAACACACACAAGTAATTTCCTGATCTTAGTGCCTGCAAACAACAGAGCTTTTTTGTTAGCAGGTTTACGATGAGCACAAGTGACATTAGGCTATGAATGCTCCCAGGGACAAATAGCCTATTGAATATTCTTACTGGCATCACCACTTCTGGCACTATCAACTGACAATGACTTACAATACTAGGAACTCAATTTTAGTAGAATATATTAAGGCAGATCACATTCCACAGAACATGGGAGCAGTCTGTCATGCAACCAAGGGACAAATGAAAAACCCAGAGTATACTTAGAGTTGGTTTTGTAATGTTACAGCATTGGAACACTCTGCATGTCCCCCATTTCAGGTTTTTTACAGTGTGCTCAGGTAACTCAAATAATAATTGAGCAACCCTATTTTGTTGTTAGTTTGTGCATGTTTTCTAGTTCTCGATTATTTTCAGAGGACATTTGTATCCTTATCAATGTTAAACATCACATTTAACAATCTTGGCATAAGGAAAATCTGTAGTTTCCTTGATTTTCAGAAAAACAATTTGTTGATCAATCAACACAGTGAAAATATACCATGGATATGGTATGATGTAATATCCATGATGATCAGTGGAATAAGATTCATGAATTAATTATGGTATTTGTTTAGGAAGAAGAAATTTCCCTTTGTACCATGACTATAATTGCTATTGTTGAATAAACAATTAAAATTATTTTTAAAAGAAGCAAACTGAAAGTTTATTCCTCCAAAGTTTCTCATAACCAAATCTGCCATTTTATTTTACTGAGTTTTAATTTTAAAAATCACATATCAATCTTTAGGTTATAAAGGGGGGAAAAGCCTCCAATGGTTTCATGTCAAATTCATTAAAACATCACAATGTAAATCTTGTTTCTGATTTACATCTGTCTCAGGATTGTGTATTTACAGAACATTTTCCTCTTCTACTGGCATTCTTCACGTCTACCATGACAGAGAGGGTCATGCTGGGAAAGGACAAGAAATATTTTTCAAGATTATTGTTTTCTCTGCCTACTCTTTTCTGTTCTAAAAGAGCTTCTATGTTCACTGTTACAAGAGTCCATGTTCCCCCTCAGGACATTTTTATACCAGTCATGCAAACTGTTTTTAAAAAGTGATTCTGTTCCACCAGAAATGTACATTGTGCATCTTGGACAAGTACACAGGAAGGGGTCTCCAAAATAATTCTCTGTATCTTCACCAAGTTATTTTTCCCGGGAGTCTTTGGAGGAATCCATAGCAGCATTAAATGGGATCAGGGTCAGGGAAGAGGTGATATTGTCAAAATGTTAGACTAAGATTTGGGAGACTGGGTTCAAATCTGCACTCACCTGTGAATCACAGGGTCAGTTGCTGTACCTAACCAACCTCATTGGGGTGACATGAGGATAAACTAATGAGAAGGACCACATATGCTTTACTTGCCACTTTTTGTACGAAACCTTAGATATAAATAAAAAGTTCAAAACCTCTCATGAACCTGATGATACTGCAATATTGATAGTCCTTGGAACTGGAAACAGGAAGGGATCAAAGCACAAGTGGATCAGACATCTGTAATATAGCATGACTTTTGCCTCAAAGCACTGTGAGAATGGTCTTAGTCCTGTCTAGAGGCCTTATTATTAGCTTGTCCTGATTTTCTGACCCCGACTCCTGCCACAGATATAGTGATTGCAAGAGCCCAGAATAAGAGCACAGCATCAGGTCCTGCAAATTCTTCATGCAGTTAATAGCTAAAAAGTTGGCAGTGATTCCGTGCATGATAGTGGGTGTTTTCAGTTTCATAATGCACCATTGAGATTGCCTACACAAGTTTATATCGTAAATTTTACTTGTAAGGTTAGAAAACTGTTTTTAAGTGTTTTTTAAAATAAGACTCTGACATTCACTTTTGAGACTCTGAGACTGTACAGACTGGCCATATAGGCCAGCATGGGGGTGGAGTAGGGCTGTGGCATCTGCACGGCACACATCCTGACTCCCATGTTGGCGCCACACCTAGGGTTGCCATAAGTGAAGACCTCCAAACTGGGACAAATGTAGGACAAATGTAGGACACATTTTTATAAAAATGGAGGATGCGCAAAAAATTGAGTTTTTTTTTAAAAAATGTTAATATAAATGCATGTTTTTAGGCATGATCAAAATGGAGGACATTTTGGCATTATTCTTAGACAGATGGCAGAAATGTACTTGCCCTCGGGTTCAACTTTACTTCTCAGAAGTGTGTACTTGGGCAAGGGACTGTGGTTTTTCTTCACTGCGCATGAGTTTGTAAAAATCACAGCAAGTTACATTGGCCGTGCCTCAGAGGCTTGTTGATATCAATATCACCATCATCATCATCATCATCATCATCACCACCACCACCACTATAATTGGCCAAGAAAGGCAGACTTGTTAGCATTCAAAGCACCATAAATACACAAAAAATGCACTTGCATATATTTAATAATAAAAAAATGAATAAATAAATAAAAAACAAGGCAGGGGTGTATATATTTGATAATAAAAATTAATGTAATAAAATAAAAAACAAGCAATAATAAAAATTAATAAAATAAAACAAAAACAAGCAATAATAAAATTAATGAAATAAAATAAAAACAAGCAATAATAAAAATTAATAAAATAAAAAAAAAAAAGCAATTAATAAAATTTTAAAAAATTAAATAAAATAAGTATTTTATATTTTTAAATATAATTTAAAAACCCCAAAATACCAAGGCAGACCTAATGGCCACTGACTCATCTTTCCTCCTCCTCCTCCTCTGGCCCAATTCTGCCTTGGCCTTCAGCCACCCTTCCTCTGGCTCCTTCCTCCTCCTCCTCCTCCTCTCCCCCCTCCTCCTCCTTATGATGGCTGGCGCGCGCACACGGAGGGAAGCAGGGCAGGCACGCACGTGCATGGAGGTAACCAGGGCAGGCGCGCTCACACGGAGGAAAACGGGGCAGGCGTGCACGAGGGCGGAGGAAAGTGGGGCAGGCGCGTGCGCTGCCACTGGCCCCTGCTGAGGCCTGGGCGACGCGCAAGCCCTCACAGTAGGGGTGTGGCGGCGGCGGCGCTTCTGCCGCCGAGGAAGAGGAGGAAGGCAGAGCCGGAGGAGGAGGTGGGTTGGCGCTGCAGCAGCCGCATTAGCAGCAGCGGCAATGGCCGGAGCGGTCCCCCAAACCGGGAACAAGGCACGGGTGGGGGCCCAAACCGGACTGGGACTGGGAGGGCCCCCCCGAAACCGTGATTGTCACGGGGGCCGCCGGGTTATGGCAACCCTAGCCACACCACATGGCGGGGGGTGTCACTGTGTTCCTCTGGCACTGCGTCAAGATGAAACAGCGCCAAAGGAACACCGAAAAGCTGTGGCACTAGTGGCTACGGCACCTTTTCCAAAGTGCAGAGAGACACTTTTTGCGACTCCTTTTTGCACTGTGGAAAGGCCAGATTAGGGCCGTGGCATGTGGTTGCTGCAGCCCCGATCTGGCAGAGAAAGAGGCATCTGAAGGCCATCCCTTAAGAACAATCTGCATAGCCCCTCTATCTCTCTAATAGAGGGTGGATTGCTCTCTAATTACAACCAAACCCAGCTAACAGTGCAAAGTGATGGTGGGATCTGCAGTCCATTCACATATGAATGATAATGGACCTTATCGCACACACATTCTGGGGACTGAAGGAGGACGCTCGTGTGCACGCGCGTGCTGCAGAAAACGGAGTTTACTGCACATTAATACGTCCTCCAAGAGGCCCTGTTCCTTCCCCCGGCATGCACCCGTTGCTGACGGGAGGTAATCCGTCAGGCAAAAATCATGCCCATCAGGACTGGACGCGAATGGCTGCGCGCCGGGGGACGGAACAGGGCCTCTTGGAGGATGTATTCTTGTGCGGTAAACTCCGTTTTCTGCAGCATGCACGCGCACACAAGCATCCTCCTTCGGTCCCCAGAACGTTTAAAATTGTGTGTGCGATAAGGTCCTACAAGTTGCCAGCTCCTGCTTTAAGCTGCTCAGTCACAAGTGGAAACAGCTAGTGACTCTCATGTCAGGGATGGAGTGAATAAGCTCTGAATTTTATCCTAAAGACTTCAAAGAAACTAGACACAGTGCTGATCTCCATCCCCCAAAATGTGTTGGATAGATCTGAGAGTAAATTCATTGCAGGCACTCTTCAGGAGCAATTTAATAGTTGGCCTTTTCCATCATTGCCAGTGTACTGTAGTGGTTTGAATGTTGGACTGCAATTGTGGAGATCAGGGGTTGATTCCAGCCTTGGCCATGAAACCCACTGGGTGACCTTGGGCAAGTCATGTGTTCTCAGTCTCAGGGGAAGGCAATGACAAACCCTCTCTGAACAAATCTTTCCCAGAAAACCCTATGAGTCAAGTCAGAAATGACTTGATGGCACAAAAGAACAAATGCTGGGAAAAGCTTTCCCTTCTGAATACCTGCCTTTATGAAATTGGGTAAAGGCATAAAGCTCCTTCAGCCTGGCAATCATAAAAAGCACACCAATATTTTTCTTACATCACACATATGTATTGTTTGAACAGAATTCTGTCACAAATACAGTATTTGGCTTAGTACTTTATCAATGTAACTACACTGGGTTAATACAGTATATCTTTCAGTGCATGCCTTGCTGAAAATGTTACTATACCATGATAACAACCAATCTTGCTCTTAAAGCAGCTAAAGAAAAATGAAGACAAATCATGATGTTGAGGGCTGGGAGATGCATGTGGATTCTTTGGAATTGGGATTTTGAGAGGCTTAATATTTCACTATCAGTATAACATAAAAATCACGGAATCTTATTTGAAGCATCATTGAATTTTTTTAAAGTGTTTAATCATGTAAGACATACGTTGCCCAGTATTTCTATCAAAACATATTCTTTCTTATTTTCTAAAAAGAGCTGGGAATTCATGTATAGTTAACAGTTATATTTAGTTTTTATTAGTCATATAACATTGAGAAAAACTGCAGAGATTAAAGAGAAAATACTGCAGTACCTTGTTTTAGGGCCCTGCTCTTTGTAGATAAGGTATTCATTGATATTCCTACTGGGTTTTGATCTCAAATTGAAGATCATTGTTGCTCATTGAAATGGATTCTTGTAAAGAAGCCCTTCCTGGTTACTTGTCACTTTGGTTGCTATCACCTACATTCATTGCTGTTGCACTTGTCCACATTTGCGGCTTTGACTTTTGAATCTTTGATTATTCACGGATTTTATTAATATGTCTTCTCTAGGAATATCTAGTTCTTCCAGTGCAATTCCATGGTCTATTTTAACCAAACATCATGCTGAAGGATCTAGAAATTTCTAGAGAGAACACTCTACTAGGTCATTGTAGCTCCTCCAGCACAATTCTACAGTCAATGTCTGTCAGATGTTGACCACAGGTTTCTCGCAGGTAAAAACATAGTGTTTTTGTCATTTATGGTTTTCCCACATTCATGAGGGTTCTGTGCCCCTAACACCAGCAACTGTAGAGGGAATTAGCATATTATGTGCCATCCTGGGCAAAAACACATTGCAGAAATAATCCAGTTTGGGACTACTTTAACTGCCCTGGTTCAATGCTAGGGAATTCTGGGAACTGTAGGTTTTAAAGACATTTAGTCTTTTCTGTCAGAGAGCTCTGGTGCCACAACAAACTACAGTTCCCAGAATTCCCTAGCACTGAACCAGGGCAATTAAAATGGTCTCACACTGGATTATTTCTGCTGTGTGTTTTGGCCCCAAGTTATCTTTGACTTATGGTGATTGTGTAAATGACAGGTCCTCCAAGGTTGCATCTTCATTGCAGAAATAGTCCAGTTTGAGATTGCTTTAACTTCCCTGGCTCAGTGCTAGGGAATGCTGGGAACTGTAGTTTTGTGAGACATTTAGCTTTCTCTGTCAGGGAGCTCTGATGCCACAACAAACTACATTTCCCACAATTCTATAGCATGGAACCATGGCAATTAAAGTGATGTCAAACTAGATTATTTCTTCAGTGTAGATACAGCCCAAAGAAACTCTTTGCCCTCCACACCCCCTTCCTATCATTCTGAGGATGGTGGGAGGCTAATCCACACTGTGGGAAGACCCTCTACCTCTTCTGTCAGTCACACCTCAGTTTTCTATATCTGAGTCTTCTATATCTGAGCCTTATTAGCGAACCCATCAGAATGGTGACTGTCAAAAGCTGCCAGCCTTGTTTCTGAGAGAGAGCATACAAAGAGAGCCATAGACTGTTGTCCCAGCTGTCCTGTCCCTCTTCCCCAGCACAGTATAACAGTTTGTTGTGTCTGGAGCAACAAGTATAAATTTCCAAGTTTTATATGGGTTGGTCTCTGGCCAGTGAGGAACAGGGATGTAATTCTTTGCTAATTTGGTTCCTGAAGGAGCCACTGGATAATATTAGAAATTCTTTTCCCCACTGTGAGAAAGTCTTTGAAAGCTACATAGTTTTCAAAAATTGTTTGGAGTAAGGGACTTATTGTGCTCACAGTTCTGCTTGCAATTGGTACATGGTTATTTTGTACAGAAAGCAGCATTTCCTGTGTAGGAAACAGCATTTTTTCCTGTGCAGAAAATGCTGCAGTTGGAGACTTATTCCGAGCATAATTAGCACATTGTTGTTTTTTCTCCCATAGAAAGTACAGGAAACATGATTTTCTGCACAGAACATGCTGTTTCCTACACAGAAAATGGTATTTTATAGACAAATCCCCATACTCAGATTTTGTGCAGAATAAGCCGTGAACTGTGAAGATTTTTGTTACTCCAGTATTCTTTTTATTGGGGTTTCATAACAATTTAGAAATATGTTTTTCAACCTATTTTTTAAAAATACTCTTTCAGCCTCTAGGGAAGAAAAATCACTTCTGCCTTTGTTTCCTATCAGGTGGTGGCGGAGCCTTGCTAGCTTACAGTGGGTAGAGGACTTGCTTAAGGATGGGATGTGGTTGAAGAAAACTGGGGTTATCCAGGTCCCATCAAAGAACTTGCCCTCCAGTGTAGCCCTGCTTGGGAATCTTGGCTTCAGTTCTAAGCAACTTGGCCTTGAGAGTGAATGTGACCCTTTATCCAGTCCTGATACCAGTGCATGCTCAGCATCACATTTAGGCCTTGTCACCTAAAGAAGAAGCAGATTTCTTTTATAGATACATGCTCTTCAGGAAACACTGCTCTTCCAGAGATTGATATGCATGGTCCAATTACTGAAGACAGTACCTCTGTACACTTGGTTTACTTTGTGATAACCTTTTTTGCAGGGAATTTTGAAGCTGTTTGCATTAGTACTGTAAATTAACCTTACCTTCTCCTTTAAAACCCATTTTTAATATTTGAATCTTAATAATGGATCTGGTTGTGCTTTGAATGGGATGTCTGTCACTAAAAAGACGTTGGGAAATATTTACCATCTGTCTGGATGGCTTTGGTGGAGATGGACAGGTCAGATCAGAGGATATGCATTGGCATACCTTGCTTCAACAAGCAAGAAAAAAACAGCTAAACGAAAATAGTTGCTGGTTCTGTTAGAGAAACTTGAAAAATGAAATGGTCATGTAAAATATATTATGTTATAAACTGATAAAGGAATCACATTTGTTCTAGCGTGATGGCACTCTAGTCACTGTACTGTAGTGTTTAAGTGATTTTGTACTGGTGTGTGTGTGTGTGTGTGTGTGTGTGTGTGTATGTGGAAGTCAAGCCACATTTGTTCTTGCCACTTAGATTTGACTTTTATGGGCCTGTAGGAGAGGAAGAAAACCTGAACTATGGTAATATGTTGTGTGCCCAGCAGCACAATGTTTACAGTGCATTTCCTCATAGGAAAACCAGGGAGAGTTATGAGAAGGAGTTACCAGAAAAAGCTTCCTCTTCCAGGTAAACAGGATCATGTGGAACTTATGCAAATGTTGGCCTTATTGATCATTGCTTCCTAGCTCTTGGTCCCAGATGCTAGGCTCCCAATTTCTGTTACTCCCTGTCATGACCAGGGAAGATGGAAGTTGTAGTCCAACAACCTTTGGAGACTTGTGGTTAGGAAATACTGACCTAGAAGTTTATCATACGGGCTCTAAAATGGGCCCGTTGAGTTACAAAATGAGTGCATGCAGGGGCGTGCCCGGAACAAGATGGGGCTAGGGACAGCATTTTACTGCACACTTTTCTAAAGCGTTCTCAGAAATCGTGCCCTCTGGAATGGAGGGAGAACGTGATTGGAATGCCTGGCGGCAGTGGCGCCATTCCAGTGTTCAGTAAAATGCCGTCCCTAGCCCCATCACGTTCCGTGCGCGTTCCTGCGCACACATGTTTTGTAACGCAACGGGCCCGTTTTAGGGCCTGTGTGATAAACTTCCTTCTTGGGACTATGGGTCATGTCAAAAAGAATGTAATGCATGGGTTTCTGTGCAGGGTCAGGTAGACAAGGAGACCCTAGCATTTAAATTTTTAAAATGACAATCAATTTGGCAGGAATTCAAACATTCATAGAACTTAAACAAAGTAATGGAAGGTATGGGGAGAAATCTCTTTCAGACTATTTTCAGCCAGTTGAGGTTATGTTTAGTTCTGAAATATTTATACATTTGCTTGCAGTTTGTTTAATAAATATTTCATTGCTTAGTGCTATTTTTTTCCTGCTTTTCGTAACTTCACCCACTCTGTTACTTACATACTGAATATTGTATTTCAGGATTCGTTCTGCATCTCCCCCCCCCCTTGATTGCCAGTGTACTACACACATGGTACAGAAAACCAAGCCTTAAAACCCTACACAACTTGGGTCTAGACTATCTGAAAGATCATATCTCCTTATAAAAGCCAGCTTGAGTTTTAAGATCTGTGGGAAAGGGCTTTGTTTTTGGTCTCACCTCCATCACAGGAGCATTTGGTGAGGACATGGGAGAGAGTTTTCTCCATGGCTGCTCTCAGGCTGTGGAACTCCCTTCCATGGGAAATTGGCTTGGCCCCCTCCTTGCTTTCTGTTGGCAGGTGAAAAGCTTTTTATTCAGTCAGGCCTTTGAAATGTAGTTATGCAGCAGTACAGTGTGTGTGAAGTAGTATACTGCACTAGTATTGCTTTGGTAAAATAATGTAATAACTGTTTAAGGCATTACATTCTTATTGTAATGAATAATATTAATTTGTTACTTTGGAGAGGCATAAATGCTTTGGGGGGGGACATTTTGAGAGATTTTCCAGCTTATGTTCTTTAAAAACGTTTTAAAGATGTGGGAATAAGGATAGTGTGAATAGTAATGCATTGCATAACAAGTTACATTTAAAATCTAATTTTTGAGCCTTGCTATAAAATTTAATCATGGCACTATCCCTTTTACGCTATGTTTCAGTTTCTCAAGGATCCATGCAGGGCTTTCAGGGTTCAGTCATATTATACAGGCCTGGCTCCAGTTTTAAATGAGTACAGGTCTGTTGTATAGCATGCTGATGCATGTCTATGGCATTGATACCCAACCATGAAATAGCGAGACCAGACATGTAAATTGGATGAATAAAGGACCATTTATTTAACCTATAATCTATTTAAACTTCAACCTTAACTTCAAACTCTGAGCAAATTGATTAAAGTGAAAAGCCTGGTGCGGGTCCAGCTGAACCCAGGTGTCAATCCTAGACTTCCTCTTCAGCCTTCCCTTTGGGCACAAACACTGAACCCTGATGTAAATCCGATGATTTGGATTGCATCCTCAGTCCAGTCCTAGGAAGGTAAAGATAAGGCACTCTCCCCCAAACTCCCATGAATTTGTAACGTTGAGCAAAACCCCCATGTCTACCCCAAAGGCAGGTTCTCTCACAACTCCACCTCCCTTGAGGTGTTTAAGCTGATCAAGAGCCTAACCTTTCACCACAAAGGGGTGCCAATGGTGCATACCAAACAGTTCTTTAACCCCATATGGGCCAGTGAAACCTATTTAACAGCCACTCAAAGCCAATCACCAGTCCCGGCACACAGTATGGGTTAGGCAAAAAACCCGGGAAAAGGGGAGAAAATTCCTATCTGGCCCCGAAGCGACCAACAAAGTTTATACTGCCTTTAGGGTGGGCTGCTTCATGGAAAAGAGGCAGGATGGGGGGGTACACTGTCCTTATATACTGACTCCGCCTCCCATCACATGCCTCAGCTTAGTCCAATGGACCTTGCTGATATTGAAAATTCTGGTCTCTATCATGGAGGATATCAAAGCCCCACCCTCCCTCAAGGCTCTGCCAATTGTCCTGGTGTGAATTATATATTAGCAAGGGTACTTAGCTGCATTCCCACTCTTCACTCATGCATTCAAATAATGGTCATCTCATTATGAAACTACCTCTGCAGAAGTTTTACAAAATAGAAATAAACTTTCATTTTATAATATGGTAACACATTCCTATAGAATTACTCAGTAGCTGACCATACTGGCACATGGTACAGTCTTGCATATGGTGATGGAAGAATCCTCCATTAATTATGTCCTCTCCTTCTGAGTACTGCATGAAATTAGCACTGTTCACACTTGTTTAGACTTAATAAAATTGATTTCAGTTAAACTTCAGCCTAGGTTGCCATCTGCCATGTGGAAATGCCAAATTTAAATGAGCAGCCATGGGAAGAAAATTCTCTTTCATTTTTTTAAAAACATTGCACTTGAGGGTCACAAAAGAAATTTTAAATAGGAAATCACTAATTGATTTGAGCACCTATCAGATCTCAAGGTCTCATTATAGTGGTATGATGACATATTTTCAATATTGTGCTAACAGATGTTATTTTTATACCTTCCTATGATACACTTTCTATAATCCTGAATATGTCACCACTATCCTGAGACCTGTGAATGAACCTATTGTATATGAAGTTTTTCTCATATACATCTCCAAAACTGTTTTTTTTAAGCAAAATCTCTTTGTAATGCATGAGAATTAATTGCATGTCTGTGGAAACAAAACATGGTATGGCAAAACTTTTCTTTTTTTCAAAAAAGAAAAAAAAGATCTATTTGCATAATTATTCAGAGTGCCTATAATACATGCAGTCATAGTTAATGAGTGCAGATTGAGTGACTGAATGTGACTTATTCATGACCAGAGTGTTTGCACTTTTAACAAAAGGAATGAGAAGGGGAAAAATGACTTTATCAGAAGGCTTAAAAGCTCTCTTTCTCCTTGTAGGCACCTCTATTTTACTTAAATTATATTCAAGGTTATGCCATCATTTAACATACCAATTGGCTGTACAATCCACAATTATTATGAAGTTGGTTATTGACTGATTTTAGTCAACAAATTATTAAAATTTTAAAGGAAAAATGTATTTCAGGAGAAGTATGCCAACAGGATTGTAGTGGTTTGGGTTTTGGACTACAACTCTGGAAATCAGGGTTTGAATCCCTGCTTAGCCACAGAAACCCGCTCAGTGACTTTAGGTAGGCCACACTCTCTCAGTCTCAGAGAAAGGCAAAAGCAAACCAGTTTGGAACAAATCTTGCCAAAGAAAACCCCATGGTAGGTTTGCTTTAGAGCCAGAATGATTGAAGGCGCACAACAACAACAACAACAATTTATGGGAAAGCAAGCATGCTTGGTTTGACATAAGTAATTGGCTAGAACATTTTAATACATGCTTTGTGCCTTTTCTCTGAAAATGAATTTAGCTTCTGGAGAGGGCTCTCAATACTTAGCATTTGTTTAGTGCTTTGTACACATTGGCTAGCCTATCTGGGTTGGATGGGAATTGTAGCATAAAACATCTGGAAGACACATGCTGGGGAGGTCATATTTGTGATTCTTCTCCTGATAGGCATCACTCTTTAAAATTTAAAATATTAATTGCCTAAATTTAAATCCAGGGATTACAAAAGATACTCACAATTTAAAAACATTGGTAAAACGTCTTTTTCTAGCTCATGATAAAAGCCAGAGAAAGTTTCCCCTCTTTCTAAACTCCAATTGTCCTGATTGAAGAACTAAATTATTTCTGTCAAGTCTTATTTCTTTATTTGGGGCAATAATCTTACTGAGCTAGTGGCATGGACCCAATTGGTGTTCCTTTTGTCTAGTTGTTCTTTCTGGGAGGATTGGAGTTTTGGTGATGCCTCTTGAGTTTAAGATTCTTTGTATTAGAATATTTTCATAACAATAAAAGGGGTTCTGTTAGACAATTCTTGCAATATGCTTACCCTATTTTGCCTGAGAGGTACAATTTATAACCTGCACTTTGCTTTTATTACTAAAATGTGTGAGCATTTTGTGGTCTTAACATTCATGAGATTGAAGAAATGGGAAAGCTAACTTAAATTGCTTGCTGATGGTAGCATTCCTTTTTCTCTCTCTTGCTTGGAGGTCATCATTAATTGTTGATCTTCTCCATTAGGGCTGTGCTGACGTCCTGCAGTTTCATGCAAGTAATTTTCCTTTATTACCAGCATTATTAGGAATTTGTTTATGATGTGTATTTGATCTCATGGACATTATTGTAATTGTAACTTATCCTTTGTCCTCCACTTCATCATCACCATTCGTGTTGCTTTTTCTAAGTACTGTTCCATAAAATGACAACAAACGCCTTGCCTGGTGGCTTGCAGTTTAATGAGATTGAGACAAAAGGCTCAAAAGAAAAGGACCTTTGCTACTGTTTATTCAGAAAGAAACAGAAACTTAGAACTTACCACAGGAGAAAAGCAAACCAAAAACCAATTGGGAGAATAGAAGCTTTCTCTGGGCTGCTCCACATGCCCTCATTCTCTTCCCAAGGGGAGATGGTCATCAAAGCAAAAAGCCTTTTGCTGAATGGATTTTCCCATTCAGCAAAAGGCATACTTTGATGACCCTCTTCCCTTAAGAAGAGAGTGCAAGTGCTACAAAATTATGTGGAGTTGCACAAAGAAAACCACTACTCTCCCAATTGGTTTTACCTTCTCCCCCATTTGTAGTAAAGTCCTTTAACTGTGTATTCACTCTTGTAATTGATTCAATAACACAACAATAGCCATGGTTCCACTCTATGGAGTGTATTGTTATTGTATTTAGTTGTTTAATCTGTATTGTATTTATTTTGTTTTATCCATTTGCTGTAAGCCGCCCTGATCTTGGGAAGGAGCGGGGTACAAATAAAAACTTTATTTATTATTATTATTATTATGGGACCAGGGAATTTGTAATTTGGGGAGTTACCCGACGTTCTCTGACATGCAGCTCTAATGCTGTAGTTCAGGTGAGTGTGCAAGAGTTCTCTAGCAGTGAATTCCAAATACCTCACCAAATTAAAAATCCAAGGATTTCATAGTGTGGTATAAAACTACTGGAACCACATAGTGTGGTATAAAACTAGTGCAGATACACTCTAAAACCAAGGTGGCATGTTACTGAACTGCAAGTCCCAACATCCTCCCATTTGGCTATGCTAGCTAGGTCTGCTGGGTATTGCAGTCTAACAACATCTGGAGACATATAATTCTCTCCCTGGTTGGAAGAAATATATTGGAAAAAAGCATGGTGGGAAAGCATGGTAGATAGTTTTGAAAGACAAAAACTGAAATAAATGGCAGGAAGAGGATTTTGGGGAAAGGTTTCACAGCTGCAAGAAAAGACAAACCAGAGAGAGTGATGGAATTACCTATTTAACCAGAAGTAAGTGCCTCTGGGATTCACTTCCTAATAATTCTTTTTAATATTGCACTCCTAGAGACTTTTGGATAAGGATTCAGTTTCATGTGATTCAACAATGGAAACCAATGAAAAAAGGGGAAAATAACATAGTCAAAATAATGAGCAAAAATAACTATGCAAAAAACTCAATATTTTCATCATCTTTGTTTAGATTTTAAATACATTTCCAAACCACAGTGTACCCCCCAAAAATATTTAAATTAATATGATCAGCCCTTACAATAATACACATCTGACACTTAGCATGTTTTACATCAAGTCCAGACTAGCTTTATAGATCTACTTTCTCATTGTTAATCATGTTATCAAAAAGTACTATTCCAAAACTCCATTTGATTTATTGGCAGTCCATATGTTGAAATCAAATACATATTGTAGGAGGACGAATGATGATCAAATTTCTCCAAACTCATTTTCCTTTTTCTTCATCCAGCTAGTCATAGACAATAAATTAATTCTTCAGATAGAGCAATAGGCCAAACTCTGTCAAGCCAATCCCTTGATGAGAGACTTTCCAAGGCTTTCCAAAATTTTGAAATGTCCATCCACAAAGCTCCCAGAAATACAGAGATAGGACTTTTATGCCAAAATGTTTCATTGTGTCACATATTGTGTCACATATTGTGACAGAGGAAAAGAGTATCTCTCTCAGCTAGATACTTTCGTTAGACACTATACTCAACCAAATAATATTTTAACTTAGAACATTGTAACCATATTATGTTCCATTGAACTTGTGCATCCACATCCTCTCCAGCAGCTTCTTCAATTATCTCTATTGATTTTATCTAGTTTAGCTGGACATATAAGCCACCGGTGTATTTAAGTACCATACCTTTGCTATTGTTGAAATATGTTTCAGGATGCAGTGTTGAGACTAAGGATGATGGGCAGGTGTGAGATGCACCTCTCGGCCCTAGCAGTGTTCTAAGCAATTACTGCTTTTTAAAAATTTATATATGCTCAGTGGGAGTTAAAGTTTCCTTCTGTTCTCAACACATCTTAGAGCAGGGAGCTGTCTTTGTCACAGTCTGTGCCATGTTTGCATAGAACAAGCTTGCTTCACCCTGACTCCAAGAGCTTATCTCTTAGAGACCATTTCAGGTATGCTTGTGCTTGAGTCAATCACTGACAAAAATGGCACTGTGGAGAGGATTTATAATATGCTTCAGCTTGTGAGACTAGCTGAACTTGACAGACAGTTCACGGTACAGCTCCACATGTCTGCATAGAAGTTAAGAGTCTACCACTTTAATCCTGGAAATTCCCATCAAAAGGTGTTCACTACGGACCAGCTGTGAATTATAATGGAGATGCAAATGCACATCCGCAATGACTTCAAATCTGCTTCGCTATACAGATTTCTTTTGGCTAATTGCCCAATATGCCTGTTGTGAGGTGCTATAATTCAGTTGCCCTGTCTGTGCGGTGTGTACACAAGAGAGTAATGTAAATCATTTCCAAAAAGAGTTTAAAAGATTCCCACTCATGGATAATCTGCCAAAGATTGTCTGACCTAGAGTTATAAATATGCTGTTTGATGCATTTTGAAAAGAGATTACTACAACAAACAAACAAACAAAGCCCTCCTGATTTCTATGGTGGTGATAGACTCGTGTTCATATAGCCACTCTTTTCTCCAGTCAACAAAAATTTTTCTTACAAAGGAAGATAAATGTCTCATTTGTTTTAAGATTTAATTTCTCTGTGTGCTCTGTGTGACCACTGTCTTCTGTGAGGAGACCTATGTGTTTTCTTTGTGCCTAGAATGCATCTAAGAAAACTGGAATAAAATATTTTTTAAGCAGTGTTGGTTGAATTGCAGTCTTGTTGCCATTTCTAAGGGTTAATTTGAACATTACAGGTCCTGGCTTGATAAATCTACAATTTGATAAGCCAAAAAGGGTCATTAGGCCATATGCTTTCAGGGTTCACCTCACATTCTGGTTTCAGTACATCCTGGTCTCTTTAAGCCACAGCACTTGGTCATGCCCAAAATGCAGAATTATCTGTTTATTAGGGGTGCAAAGAAAACTCTCAGTTTTTCTCATCATTAAGAGGAAAATGTATTTCAATGATTCTAAATATTACTTTAAAAAAAAGAGTGATCACTGCTAGATTTGGTGGTGGATCCCTTAGGATCCTTTCTGTAAAAAAAATGTAGAAAAATTATATTCTTTCAAAAATCATCTGCACAGATAATTGTGTCATTCATCTAAAACACTCTTTTCTTCACAATTTTCATAAATAACTTTTTTACAGTTAAGTGCTCAAATATGAAGTACTGTATCAAAAAACTCTTGTAGACTTTCCTGAGTAAAAAGGGAAATTCTGAAATTCATTACTGCATGCAAGAATGAAAAAAGTAAAGATTTACATTTCTAAGGTTTGCCAACCAGAAACTGAAACTACAGTTTCACTCCTTTGTAAAAACCAATGTGAAACTTCAGCTCTCAATTTTCTCCAAGTGATAGGAATGGAGGAATATATACTTTAAAAGGGGCGGCGGGAGGATGCATATCTGACAGACTGCTGCACTATGTCTAGGAAGGCACCTCACACTGGCAGACAATGTTTGTTTTTATGTTCCTTTACCTTACGGCCCATTTACTGACAAGGCATCGGAACAAAGCACTCCAGCACGCAAATTCCGAATGAATGTGACTCTGCATGCAAGGGCTGCCTGCTTGCCTAGTCTCTTGCCAAACCCAAAGGAGAAAATGACACCTTTTTGCTTCTGTTTTGTTTTCTCTGAGGCAGAACTGTGTTCAGTTGCTGGCACTTCCTGTCATTCTTTGGCAGATAATCAAACATTCAGATAACCAGTAGAGTGTTCTGTTTCTTAATCTAGTAAGAATGAAATGAAGGAAAACATGGACAGATGCTTAGGCAGACATGAATGGTCAGCAGTCCGACATGCTTCTTCTTTTTATTTTTAATCTGGAACAACACCTAAATTAATTTCAAGTTTGCTGCTGCAAAGACTGTCATGTTTCCCTTTACTTTCACTCTCTGCCTATGTTGGAAATAATGTGTTTTATGCAATAGAAAGAGACAGAGACGAGGTACAGAGGGCCTTGCATCCCTATGAATGGATTTGGGCAGTTGTAGTTCAAGAACTTTTCGAAGCTCCAGTTTTAATCTGATCCTTATTCAGTGTACAATCTTCTTTTGGAGTTTGAGATCAAATATGATCACATTTATGACCACATCAAATTATTAGATTTTTCTTGTTTTCCCATCTCGCATCCCACATTGGAATGATTTTTTGAAAACTAAAAAGCTTGGGCACTCTTTTGTGGCATTTTGCTTGGTCCTCCAAGTAAAGGCATTGTTCAGCTACAGGTATGGGGCTAAATGTGTATAATTTCTTAACTGATTTCAGATCAACAATCTTGTTTTTGAAATTGACATATTTATCCAACATTTCATATTAACATCACAAGGTCTAGCAAAATTTGTGACCGATCAAGCCTGAGAGACCCATTCTTCTATGTTTTGCTTTGTTTTGTACAGTTCAATTATGCAAGAAAATTAAAAGATTTTTAGTATGAGCTAGAAACCTTTAAGGCTGCTCTTGCAATGAAAATTGTCAGGTGGGGGTTGCTTTGGGGGTGATTTTAATCACTTTACACTTGGCATTAGTGCTGTGATGAATTTCACAGCCTACTTTTCCCCAGAAACTCAGGGATGGAACAGACCGGCAAAAAAAAGGTGGCTTTGAGCAGTTGACACATGCCCCCAAGATGCATGCTTTCAAGCCACCTGGCCATTTACATGGTCGCGACTTCCAGGTGCTTTAGCGGTGTGGTGTTTATATGCCACATGCTACTGGAGTGCCTTAAAACTGGCTTCCCACCATGGTGGGGTGGAAAAGCTGGTTTTTTGCCAGTGCAAAAAGGAGCGGCTCTTTGCCTCTCCTTTTTTGGTTGGCAAAAAAGTGGATTGGAGCCATGGTTTGTTGGTGTGGCCCCAGTCTGGCTTTGTTAGGGGCAGATTGAAGCCACCCCTTCAGACTGGTCTGTTTCACCCCTCAGTTCCATAAAGTAAACAAGAAACAGACAAGGAGACATCTGCTTGGAAACTAGATAGTAATGCTGGATTACATCACATGGTAGTCAGGCCCCAAACCAGTTGTAAAAGCAAACTATTTCCTTAGTTTTAGCTCTGAAGATATTGATTTTCTGTATTCCAAAAGGTGGTTGATTAAAATTGTCATTGATTAAAATTACTTGGTTATAAATCATTCATTATGATGAAGCACTGATTTTAAAAGCCATTATTCTAATTGTTTGAATGTAAATTGCATTTAAAGTTTTGATTGACTGTTGAATAATTAATTACTTTAATTTGTTACTTTTAAGGGCTTCAGTTTGGGATGGGCCATGTAATAATTTTGAATTTTTAAAACAATAAATTCAATAATAATAATAGAAACGGTGCCACAAATGCATCACTAATGATCATCATAACAAATTAATTTCCCAGTCATTAATGATTAACAGTAATGATTTGCTTAAAGTAAAAACTGACTTGTCTTCTTTATCCCTCCCATTCTAAGGATGGATTACATTGCAGGGTTGTTGTAGACCACTTTTCTCACCACATTCCCCTTCTTCTCAATGAAATATGCATCAGCAGGACATTTAAAAATGCTTTAATTCCTAAAATTGTTGGGTGGAATCCTCTATGGCAGGTGCAAATACATACCCTAGAGTTACTCGTGACTATTATTGTATTCACAATCCCTTTTTGCTGTTGTTGTTATGCCCCTTCAAGTAATTTCTGACTTGTGGCAACCCTAAAGTGAACATATCATGAAGTTTTCTTGGCAAGATTTGTTCAGAGGTGTTTTGCCTTTGCCATCCTCTGATAATGACAGAGTGGGACTTGCTCAAGGTCACTCAGTGGATTTTCATGACTGAGTGGGGATTCAAAGTCTAGCCTCTAAAGTCATAGTCCAACACTCAAATTAATATACCTCACTAGTTCTCTCAATCTCTAGATTTGTTGTTGGATGTCTTCAAATCAATTTCAACTTATGATGACCCTAAAACAACTCTATCATGGAGTTTCCTGAAGCTAAGAGGGTATGAGTCAGCCAAGATTTCTCAGGGGGGTTCCATAGCTGTGCGGGAAATTGAACCCTGATCTCCAGAGTCTGAGTCCTATGCTCAAACCTCTACACTACACTGGCTCTCAATCCTTACCTAGCCCCTAGTTTATACACTATGTAGGAAAAGGGAAAGTCTCTTAATGCCCACTTACTGGGAAGCAACTGCTGCAATTGATAGGGATCTGTTCCCCATAACATGGGAAGTGATGGGCTGACATTTCCACACACTCCCCATGCAAACCATCTCTAGCATGAAGGGAACTTGTGACAGGGCCCTGCTTCTGCTTGATTCACTGGAGATCATTCATTGGAAGGCATGGAAATGGCAGCCAGTTGCTTCACAATCAACAGGAGAACAGATGCTTGTTGATAGCAGTGGCTGCTTCTCAGTAAGTAGGGACTGGGGCAGAGGGATTGGCCAGGATTTACTGTGTAGCACCAAAATTACAGTGCTTATTTTAAGTTAAATAAAGACCATACAGGATTTCAGCCGTACTTTTTCCCCACCCATACTGAAATGTGTTAAAACATACACTCCTGTCTTTTCATCTATCTTTTGTTTTGGGGTTCAATATCAGTTACAAATGAGAGCTATGCTGGATCCTGAATTTTTTTTGTTTTTCATGGACAGCTATTCACTCTGAATCGCTCTGCATCACTGAGATCAAAAAATTGTGTACAAAGAAGCCGGAAGATGTATGAGAATTGTCAGACTGGTTTCACAAAATGTATGTGAAACCATCTGCCAACTGTCTTTTCCCTTTCCCTTTTAGAGGGTGCTGGGAAGTTGAAGACAAAGATATTGTGGTGTTTTGTTGTTGTGCTGCTGTTGCTGTTTCCTCCCTATTTCCCAGTCTAATACTCAAGTTACAACAAATGTTGAGTTACAAAACAAAACTTAAAAATATAATTTATTTATAAAATTAAAATCAGTTTAAAAGCATAACTATGAAAATCAGTAGGAACAGGAGAACAATTCTAGATATACATACACAACTCAGTCCCCCATTTCGAAACATCTTCAATAAATCGATTTAAAATGTCCAATGGATGGCTAGTTACTTCTGCCCCTAATTTCATGGATTTGAACGGTGGGTGTTAGGGAAAGTTGATAATGATGTATATGATTTTTTTTTATATTTAAAACAGCAACTGAGATGTAAAGTTATATATGCTCATGGATGCCTTTGAGAGTCATGGACTTTCCTTTGGAGGTCTTTAAACAGAGGTTGGATAGTCATCTTTCAGAGTGCTTTAGCTATTCATTTCTTCATGGTGAGGTGTTAGATGGCCTTTAAAGTTGCTTCCACCTTGAAGATTTTATGAATGAGTTGTTACATAGAGCATGGGAACTGGGAAATTCAAACCTCACTGTAGCTTTGAACTCCCCAGAAAAGTAAATATCTTCAAAGTCATTTTCACTAAATGCAGTGGACCTTTCTTCCAGTTAGGTATGTTTGTGATTGCAGTTCAGATAACATTACAGAACTCATAGTCTCTTTGTGTCATTTCCCTCATCTACCATTTAGGGGTACTACAGATTCAGTTTACACAATTATTTTAAGGATTATAATAATCACTCACAATCTGATTTAAAAATATCATTTATTAATAACAACCAATGTTTTGTTCCCAGTATTTCTGCTTACAACCAGGATATTAGTCTTCTGCAGGAATGTCCATCATCATAGCAATACCTGGGTGTGGAGTTTGAGCAACAACCTCAATGTTGTTCACCAGTGGATGGATTGCTTGTGTGCTAGTTTGGTTCAAGGCCTCTGATCTGCCAACACATAGAATTTTTCCATAGTGCTCAAGGCTAGCAGTAAGATCCAAGTAGCATTCCCCAAAAGAATAGAATATTCCCCCTTCTGTCTGCTGTATAGCAGTCAGTAGTGAGAACCATGTCCCTTGGGTATGTTGTGCTACTGCACACAGGAGCAATGCAGTATGTTCCAAAATCCAGTTCTGATATTCCTCAGGTGAAAGACATATACTTTTCTATCAAACTCTTTGCCCACTCTCATGCTGTTCTCTGTAAAATTACTTTATATGAACAAAAATATTCTCACAGTCCTTGACATTATATGGCTTCCACCTGGATATATATCTAAAAATGAAATAGTTAACTATGGCCTGTTCCACACGGGCGTAAAGTGCATTCTGGGGACGTACTAGGGTTAGGGAAAGTGTGTGCCTTACGCACGCACCTAACCCTAATTTGTCCCCAGGACATACAAAATGGCGGCGCCCTATACACATAGGCGCCGCCATTACAACGTCACGAACGTGCCACCTCCAAATGGGGCAGTGCGGACATGACGTCTTCGCGCCGTGCAAGGGCGCATTGCTAAACAGTTACTGGTTGATGCCTCACATTGCCTCCCCACTCTAGGTCCTATGTGGAGTTTGTCTTCACCTATGATTTCTCCTTTCTTCATGATGCTCTTATTTCTGTCTCCCCTCTTCCTTCAGCCATCTCATTTTCACCTTCCCACTGAGCTCCCAAGCCCACAGCACTCTAGTTTATCTTGAATTCATCTCGATTCCCTCTGATCCTACTAATAATATGTAGCTTTTCCAACCCATGGGTCTTTTATGTAGAGATTCCTTGTGACAGAAAGCATACTTCATCCTCCTCTTAGAACAAGCACAGTTGGTGATGTAAAGGATATTCACAGTTCTTCTAATCCTTGACAAGAAAGGGTATCTGAGCACTTTGGAGGGAGGGGAAGCTAGCCAGTTTCTGTGAGATTTTTTTTCATATTTTGATTTTTTGGTGAAATATATATTTCTTTTTTTTTTTTTTTTACATAAAGAACTCATGCAATGTAAAAAGCCATTCCATGAATGAAATGTGACAATTTTTATCTATACTTCTCACATCTTTCCCCTTTAGAAATCTGAAAGTTTAAGAACATACCATAACATTAGTTTCTCAGGCAGTGGTAATGATAGTAAATGTAGGCAGATGATTCCTGGACAGAAGGATTTTGCTTTGTGGTATCATTTTTGACATTTTTATATTTTGTGTTGCTTTTTGATCCTTTAATAAATTTAATATGCCATACAATGTGGTGTGTGTGTTTACATATGGGCACAAATGAATTTATCTTGTTAACTTGTTAAAAATAACAGTACTCTATTGATTTGGTGTTCATACAATTAACTATAAACAAGATCATTCACTGGGTGGTGCAGCTACAATGACATAGCTATGAAGCAACCCTCCACAATTTATCTTTTAAGCCATGCAGCCCTTGTGACAGAGGAATTACTAATGGGTCTCTGCTGCTGCTTGTTGCTGAAGATGGAAATGGCTGAAGCTGTCATTGCTCTTCAATGACCCAGAAATTTCCCTCTGTGTGTGTGTGGGGTGGGTGGGTGGGTAGGTAGGGACTGCATGGTTTAAAAGGTTGTTTGGGGTGGTACTTTCAGATATTGTGATGGTGCAATGACTGTAAATGCAAATTAATGTAATTATGATGTCCAAAGTTATTGTTGTGTGCCTTCAAGTCATTTCTGACTTATGACCACCATATGGTAAACCTATCATGGGATTTTCTGGGGCTGAGGGTGCATGAGTCACCCAAGGAGAGTTTCCATGGCTGAGCAGGAAATTTAATCCTGATCTCCAGAGTCATAGTCCAGTGCTGAGACCACTACACTATGTTGGCTTACCAAAGTTGGACTTACAACATCATAATTACTGAACAGGATGCCAGTCTTTGTTACTAATTGTTGTTGTTAGCTGATTTACAGTCAGTGTTGAACCATGGTGACCCCATTAATGAAAGATCTTGAAGTGACCCTATCCCCAGCAGCCCTGCTCAGGTCCTGCACACTCATGGCCATGTCTTCCCTGTCTGAGTCTATTCATCTAGACTAGAGTGTTGTCTTCATCTCTTTCTACTGCCCTCCATCTTATCAAGCATTATTGTCTTTTCTAGTGAGTTCTATCTATACATTATATGGCCAACAGCTGTGCAACAAATATATAACCAAAAAACAGAGCCTTGAAAAAAAATAGCTTTGGAGTACATTTTCCAGAATGGAATCAATTTTTGGATTAAGACTCCTGGTGATGCTGGATGGGGTATTTTGGGAATTGTAGTTGAAAACATTTTTTTTCCAAATTGTGCCAAAAATGCACCCACAAAGGAATCTGCAACCAAATTAAATTAATCTCCATGTGGTTGGTACATGTAATGCAGCTGATCTTTCCCAGCTACTGCAATCATTGTGATTGGATACAATGTTATTTTCCCTAAGATGAAGGGTTATTAAAACTGCTTATGTACCCCCTAAAATGTAGAGAAGACACCAGGTTTTAGAAGCTTGTAGCTTCCAAATTTCTTCAAATTCTTTTGAATTTTTAAAAAATTCCAAATAGCAACTGCTCTAATTGCAAAAAAAAAATTCTTCTGCTTTATTTAACGTCCTATATAAATTTGAGCAGCTGTTGGGTTTCACTGGATTTAAACCTCCTCCCCCTCCCCTGATGAAGAATATCATGAAATATTCTTCAGCCACCACATCTGGTTTTACAGAGCAAAAGTCCATAAGAATGTGTTTAATATTTTGCAATAAGGCATGCCTTGTGCTACTCATTTAAAATCAGCATGGCAAGGATTTCATGAGCATAATCAGTCATATGCATTTTTTAAATACCTTCTTTCCTAGAGATGTTGGCTTTGATATTTCCTCTGACAAGAAAATGGGTAGAAAAGTATTTGGTAAGGCCATCTTAAAGGCTTTCTAATCTGAAAAAAAATCTTGTTTGTTTTTTATATTAATCTTCACAATCCCATTTTTAATTTGGTAACAACTGATTCAGTTACCAAGTACACAGACTAAATTCCCCATTGCTCTCAAAATGCACAGAAGTGATTGTCTTTCAGTAGGGGGAAAGCTGCTTATTCAAATGTGTGAATCTGTCGGCTTGAAAAATAACAGCTTTATATTAAATATAATGGTCATTCACAATGTGTAGGAAATGAAGCAAATATAAATTTTGAAAACTAGTTCAAATAACTATAGACTTCATTAATTCAGTGGCTAATCTGGGGGCTCGGTAGGGACATACCAGAATTATGTCTGAAACATCTTTTTTCAAATTGTACCTTGGATAACTTATCACTCCAAAATATCTGAAGCAAAACTAACATGTAGGTGTTCTTCTTGCAGATATTGCTCAGTAAAAATGAATATTTGTTGAAGAGTACCTTGAGGTCTGCTCCTTACCTGGAAAAGCAGAAAAATGAAGTGAAGTGAAGACATTTTATGACTCAGAGAATGTCCCTAGTGTCTGAATATTATCCTGGGATGTGATCCAACTCTTGAATCCCTGTTGACAGTCCTTCTAATGCAAGGATGAGAACTGTGCAGCTCTCCATATTTTGTTAGATGGCAACTTTCAGCATCCTTTGCCATCTTAATCATGGTGATGAATGCTAGGAATTGCAACCCAACAATATCTGAAGGGTAACACATGCCTCACCCCTGCTGAAATGCATATATGTCAGCTTTCTGTCTGATTATTATCAATGGGTCCATCACTATGGTTTGATCTTTAAGGTAATGCCTTAGCATTAATGCTTTTTGAGGTAAGGCTCTCGTGATTTCATATAAGATTGGGATTTAGCAACATGCAGTTCAGAGGCTACATGGAAGCCTTTGCACACCACAAAATTTCAGTAGCATTACAGTTAAATGAACTCCATTTTACAGCAAGAATGAGGCACATGGTGGTGGTGGAGTGCTTTACTCCAGAAAAGAACTGTGCGTTCAGAAACTTCCAGTAAGCATGGTTCTCCTCTAAAACAAAGTACATAGGCCCCATATGTGCTCTTTCCTTTATATACAGTGGATTCTCCACATTTGATGGGGTTAGGGGAGCAGGATGCCTGTGAAAATAGAAAAAAATGCAAATAAAAGAAAACACTATTTTTTTTTTACCTGAGAGAACATCTCTCTAGGAATCTCAATGTCTACAGTGCAACTCTATGGTAACCACACTGGAGGACCTACAAATGCCTAGAGATGTGTTCTTTCTAGGAATTTCTAGGTCTTCCAGCACAAGTGTGGTCAACTTCCAGAGACTTCTACAGAGAACATATTGATCAAATCCATAAATAATCAAATCTGCAAAAGTCAAAGCCACAAATGTGGAGGCTCACTATATATGATAAGGTTTCTGAGAAACCACTGTGTGTGTGTGTGGGGGGGGGGGTAGTTCTGTCTGCCTGGCTCACAATGGGATTCCAGAAGGAACTAAAATTGGGACTGATGTGAATGCTAATCCTTATTGTAGATGACTGTTAACTTTACCTGCATGGTGTGTGTGTGTCTGAGAGAGAGAGAGAGAGAGAAGGATGAGAAAGGGAGAGATAGAAATGGCTCGTGAACTGGCTGAAGGTGAAGAAACATGTGCAATTTGTGGTCCTCCAGATGTTGTTCAATGGCAGAGGAGAGGAGAGGGTGATAGATGGTCACTTATTTATTGCTTATTAATTTAAAAGCCCAATGAGTTTTGGCCTCTATCAAAGTTGGCCACCTTCAGGGGCTACATTACAAAAGATAGAATCATAATTGCATTAAACATATTAATAAAGAACAACAGAAAATTAGCTGTACTTACATGTCAGAAAGCATATACATACCTGGAATTGTATAAGATACTCACCAAAGAATTGGACTATTAAGCCATGATAATTAGATACTATCCAGATCTGGCACCAGACTGCCATAAAACAATTTCTAGAGAGCCACAGGTTGCCTACCATTGCCCTAAAATAACATAGTGGATGAGTAGGAGCCCTGATGGTGTAGTGGTTAAATGTCAGTACTGCAGCCAGTATTGCAGTCACAAGGTTGTGAGTTTGATCTCAGGGCTTCAGGGTTGACTCAAAACAAACAAACAGCTTCATTTATATACCACTTCATACTTAGCTAACAGTATCTAAGCAGTTTACAACTGTAAGCTAATTGCCCTTAACAAGCTGGGTACTCATTTTAGCGACCTCCTTGGAAGGATGCAAGCCTGAGTCAAGCTTGAGCCTTTTTGCTGGTATTGAACTTGCAACCTTATGGTTTTGAGTGAGTGGCTGCAGTACAGGCATTTAGCCACTGTGCCACCAGGACTCAGCCTTACATCCTTCCATAGGTCGCTAAAATGAATACTCAGCTTGTTGGGGGCAATTAGCTTACCTGTTGTAAACCACTTAGACTTAATTCTGTATGCAGTAGTATAAAAATGTAAATCTTTGCTTGCTTGTTGCCTCATAGGAATTTCCCTCTTTCCCTAAATACTTGGCTTGTATCAAGCCTGATAATCAACCAAATATTACAAAGACCTGATGGTCTTCCCATATGCTTCTGCTGTCTCTCATATCAAGGAAGTTAATACTACTAACATTTCCTCCAAAAATTCTCACTACTAAGAGAATTGAGAAATATATATTGTAATACACTGCAGGATTCATGGCTGCTGTGTGAAAAATGATGGAGCCAGAGCTTGAAAATGGTGCTTCTTGGACTACAATTCCCAGAATACACCAGCCAGCATGGATAGTGGTAGTTGGTGTCAATGTGATGGTGAATATGCTGTCAGTTTTATTCTGAACTTTAAACGAGCTAGACAACATGTTGTACCCTTTTACCAAAACCAATTCAGCACTTGGCTAATTTTTCCAGGTTTGCACTAAAACCCATTGTGAATTCATTGTCATGAAGCCATCAACTGTCACTGATAGGGATTTGTAGTCTAAATAAATCAAAATTTCCAAGCTCTTACCAAATCAGGAAATCTTACCCTTTCAAGGTAGGAATGTGATTCTGAAAGGCAACTTCATAATTTAGTTGGTTTTAAATTCTATAATGACAATGCTTTAAGAGTCGTTCTTTTACCTCTATCCAAAGTCATACAGAAAGACCTAACTATTCCTTAAGAACAGTATTAAGTGGAGGGGAAACTGAAAGCAAAACCTTGAGTACATAGCTAAACTTTTAAAAAATACCAAGTAAAAACCATAGCTATCAGCAAATCAGTTTTGATTACCTGTTGCATTTTGTTATGGCTCACACAAGGGAAATTTCCTGTGTTGGCTTTTAACCTTTGTTTTATTAGGATAGCTTTGTAACTTCGGTAACAACCATGGTTATATTTATTGCATTCAAGAAGACTATAGCTGTATAAGGGATGGGGGTGGGGAGAGAGAACTTGAGGATTCTGACAACATTAATTTTATCCACAAACATATGATTATGACAATAGCAGCTCAGTAATTTAATCACATGTTTCAAATATAATGGGCATGCTCCAGTCACAGGTAAGCACTTGTTGCTTCTAAGAGTTTATCACACTGGGGCTAATTTCGGTATTAAAGAGACATTAAAGCAAAGTTAAACCATCCCGTAAATAAAGGGGAAATGACACACAGTTTTGCAAATGAGGATCACACACATTTGCATTCCACACGTAATAATGTGAAAATTGGAAGAAAAAAAAAACCCAAGTTGCATTTCATGTTCAATGATGTTAACAGTGGAGATAAAGTAGAAATAAAAGAGAATTGGACATACTGTGCATGTCCACAAATGGAGGGGGGGGGTTTGTCTACCTGCTTTTGTGATGGCTAGGAAGTGAGAGCTTTGGACTTCCCCTGAGGTCCAGGGCCTCATGGGGCTTTTGGGAAGGAGCAGGCACCTAGAGATCATTTTGGGGTCCTCCCCCCACCCCAACAAGACAATCTATGCCAGGATTGTGAGTTGACTGGAGACATAGAAAGGTGTCTTTATCTATTTCCTTTATCTATCTACTTTTATACACATATAAAGGTGCCTTTATCTATCTCTCTGTGTGTGTGTGTGTGTGTGTGTGTGTGTGTGTGTGTGTATGGAAAGATACTACATCGTGTGTGTATGGAAAGATACTACATCTATAAATAGTGCTGTCAGCCAGTACCAAGTCCCACCGAACGCTATCTCCATGAGGAATGGGCAATGCTGTGCCTAACCTCCCATTCCAAAAGCAAAATAACCACATATCCAAACTTGACGCAATCTCAAGGGGGGAGGGAGGCAGTGACTCTTTTTCCAAGGCACCACCATCAGCTATCCCACCCCACAGAACCATGGGAAAACCAGAAAAACAAGGATTATAATGAAGATAACATTAATTTGGCTATCATACCATCACAATTTTGCAAATATAGTCAATTTGAAAATACATTTTTGCTAAACTTCTGAAGTTAAAAAGAGGTGGATTTATCCTACGTTATGTTTGGCTTAACTGCAGTCTTTGTGAAACATCGTCTGAAATTGTGCCATAATTTGTCATAATTCCCTTCCCTTCCTGATAACTGCCTCATATAGCTCAGGATTAGAACTTGCTCTCAGGTAAGCCATATTTCTTCACTAGAGACAACTTAGGATGCCTAGTTAGTATAAATCTTAGTCCTCCATCCTGCACTGAAGATTTTCATTCTGGACCCAGCTGAAGCCAGGATGTAGGGGGTAAGTGAAGTCCCTCTAACCACTGATTCCCCATGAAACCTAGAAAGTTCACATGTGATGGGCTGATAATATTGACTGAATCATGATAGGGATAGTTTTTCGAAGATGTGTGTGTGTGTGGGGGGGGGGGAGGTACCTGGGGAAGATTTCACTTGGTCTGCAACATTGCATTCCTGAAGATTCCCTAATTCCTGGCTTATTAGTCTTTAGAAACTGATAGCAAAAGTTTAGTTTATGCTTAGATACAACTTAAAATCCAGTTGTAGCTTCTGTTACTGGTAAAATATATATTCCCTGTGGGGAGTTTTATGCCCCTGCTTCTAGGATCCCATTCACCCACTAAGTGTGATCTCTGACTTTTTATATAGGTTGTCACAGCCCATACTGATGCTGACTTTTAACTAGAAGAAAGAATATCCAGTCTGTCAGTGTTGATAAATCACTTAGACAGATGTCATGCAGAGAAAGTGAAAGAACTGCACACACATTGTTTTTCTTTAGTTGCTTACAGCATGGAAACCAGAGTTTCCTGAGTTATCCTTGACCTGACCAAGGGCAATGGCATGAAGAGTTTTGGGTACATCAAACCCTTTTCTTAAATTTGAATTGTGCATTGCAGTGCATTTCAGGGTAGACTGATAGGGAAAAATGTCACAAAGAAGTAGAACAGCAATAACAATAAATATAACAAAACTGAGCCATTTTGGTAATTTCTTCTACTGTGACAGAATGAACAGATTTCAAAATTAACAGTATTCGAGTCTGATACTTCCAGAACTTTTGAATTCTTTTTAAAATATATCTGGCTCTATCCATGCCTTGGAAAGAGAATGGAAAAATGTGTGCTGTATTTTAGTTATGGTTTTTAACAATTTGGTAGATGGTGGTGGTGGAGGAGAAGTAATTTGATTTGTTCTGCTGCATGTGGTTTACGGCATAACTCAATGGGAAATTAGACAAAGCTAGCCCCATTGGAATTAGTGGGATTTGTACAGGAGTAGCACCAAAGTCCCTCACTAATGTCCAGCTTCTGCATTTGAAAGGGACTTGCACATGGCTAGAGCTAAGCTTTGCCACATTTGTTCATGGGTAAATGTAGCCTGCAAAATCTACCTATCTGGTGTGTTTGCAGGTGTGTATGAGCACGGGTGTGTATTATTATATTAAAGTGGGCCCTTGGTATTCCCTGAGGTTTGGTTTGAGGAACCTCCATGGATACCAAAATCTGTGGATGCTCAAGTCCCATTAAATACAATGGCATAGTAAGATGGACCTTTTTACTTGCTCCACCATACTCCTGGAACTGCCTCCCTGACATCTGCAGACTATCTCTTATCTTGCTAATTTTAATTCCGAATTAAAGACTTTCTTGTTCTCTAAAACATTTGAAAACATATTTTAATATTGTTTTATAATTTTATATTTGATTATATATATTAGTTGTTATGAATTGGCAGGTTATGAGGGGGAATTGTAAAGTTTTAATTATCACCTTTTAAAATAATTGACAGAAAGTTTGTTTTGTTTTGCAGTTGTTAACTTTTCTCTACATATTAGGCCCATTCCCATTGGCAGTTTTGCACTGGAAGGAACTGGGCAGATTCAGGGGGGGTCCTCCCGAATCTCTCCGTAAGCAAGTGCTCACTATAGTATCAGGGGCATTTTAACCTGAATGCCCTCTTGGGGAAATCGGGTTTAACATGAAGGCGGCTGCTGTCAATCAAGCGATCGTCATAGGTGACGTTTGCAGCACTCATTGGGGCATCGGAAGTATGCTTTCCCCCCTCCTTTTTTTAAAGAGCCAGGCACAAAATGCACCAAAATGCACACATTTTGTCAGATTTAAAAACCTCTTGTGTGTTTATGTGTGTGGCCCCATTTTCAACCCCAAAATGCAAGCTAATGCATCCTGTATCCCCAGCTCCTTGCCACCCCAGAATGCCTCTTACACATGTAATAATAATAATAATAATAATAATAATAAATTCCTCACCTTGGAAATGCCAAAAAAGGATGCGATTGCCATGCATTCTTTTTTGCTTTCAAAAGCAATTCAGGGCTACCCCTGAATTCCTTATAGACAGTAGCAAAAGCATGTATCAATTTGCCAATTTGCCAAATTGACAAGAGCAACTTTCTAACATTCGAATTGTAGCATTCATTCGCAAAGGAAAGTCTTGCCCTTTGCAACATTTCCCCTTTGCTGGAAGCGAGCAAATGAAAGTGAACAAGCAGCTAGCCATGCTCTATCCAGCTATATATCTGCCTCAAGCAAAAACATGCACATTTTTTAGTCAATAATAATTTAAATATTGAAAGGGGGAAGGTGCCTGATGGGAGCTCCGTTCATGCCCTGCCTCTGACCTGAACTGAACTGCCCCTTTTCCTCCTGCTTACATTCTCTTCAGATGAGGTTTGCCATTGCCTTCCACTGAGGCTGAGAGAGAGTGACCTGTCAGTTCCAACTAAAGTAGACCCATGGAATCAATTGGGAATAAAAGGGAAATGCAGCGCAGGCATTCTGACTGTAGCATCCGCATATAACACTACTACTACTACTATTACTACTACTGCTAATAATAATCCAGGAGCAAGAGGAAATGAAAGTAGCACAAGCAAGCACACAGACATGTCACCCAAAAAATCATGCACATAGATTGTCAAAAATAAAAGAGGCTCCTTCTGCAGCCTGATTTCCCTACATCCCTCCTCCGGCTTGGCCACGCAGCCCAATTTCCCTTGGCAATCCTCCTCCTCTTTCCTTCTGACCCTCCCCTCCCTCTGACTTGCCCTGGTTCCTTCCTCCTCCTCCTCCGTTAGAGAATGCCCTCCATGGCCCCCTTCTTCCCCCTGGCTCCTTCATCCTCCTCCTCCTCCGTCACTTTCTCCAGTCCCACTGCCCTCCCTCTGACAGCCCTTTGCAGCCCTGATCACCCTGATTTCCCCTTTTAGCCTTCTGTCACACTTTAGCCTCTGATTCCCCTTTCTGCATGCAGGATCTTTCCTTCTCCTCCCTCCTCCTTCTCCGATGAAGGGGAGGGAATGCCCTGCCCTCTGCCCTCCCCCGTTCCTAAATCCCTCCCTGAATTTCCCCTGATCATGATTGGAGGCAGGTTCATATTCAGCAGAACCCGGGGTTTCCCAAAAGAAACACTTTTTGCCCCGATTTCTTTTAAGGGGCATTTGCTGCGGAACCACACAGATATACACATTTTTGGTCTCTGGATCATACGGACACATCCAAGATCCATCCATGATTACCAGATGACCCCGCAAAAAATAATTTTAAAAAAATCCTCTTTATCCTGTTCCAACAGCATCAACATCTGTCTTGAAAGGTTACGCTGTGTTTGTTTCTGGAAAGGGCCAAGCAAATGTGGAACCCAGGGTGTAGACACCTTAGACATGTGCAGTTCGTCATGAATAATTTCCCAAACACTACCATAACTGATACCAGTTTCACTCATGATCATTTGGATGGTTGCTCATCTGTCTTCCAGGACTAAACACTCCACTTTCTTCACTGTGGCTTCATAGTCCATCAATGATGGTTTTCCAGGTCTTTGTTCGTCTGTGAGGGACATGTGACCAGTTTGGAATTTCTTTTCCATCTCCACCCCATGATAGTGCATGGCAGGGGGTTGGACTGGATGGCTCTGGTGGTCTCTTTCAACTCTATGATTCTATGATTCTAGTGTCATAAGATGGGCAATCGTTTCCATAAACTACCATAATGTCATCATGAATTTCTTGGGCACTATTACCCTTCAGATGCGGGAACTTTATCATGCTACAAGCCTCTGTCTTCTCCATCTTACACTTTAGTCACTTCTAGCACAACCTGTGACAAAAATGAAGGACACAATGAGCTGATTTTCTCAACTTCATGCACTTAGAGATCAATAACAACACTGAAAAAATTCATCAATATACCATAACAACGTCTGGGTAATAATTATTACTTTACGATACCCCCTTGTATATGCTGTTTTGTGATGCCTGTAAAGTGCCATGTAAATTTATGGTGCCATATAAATAACAACAACAAGAATAATGATGGTGTCCCTTAAATAAAATAGCTAAATCAAAGTTTGTTTTTAGGAATTTATGGCCCGTTACAAACGGGCCATATAGTACGCGCAGAGCGCGTACTAGGGTTAGGAAGGGGCGGTGCTTCCGTACCCCCCTAACCCTAGTGCGCGCTCCGCATGCACAAAATGGCGGTGGCCGTTCCACACGGCCGCCGCCATGATGACGTCATGACCGCGCCGCCTCTATATAGGGCGGCACGGATGTGACGTCGTCGTTCCACGCCAGGGCGCTTAGTGCGCCCTTAGCATGGAGCAGGAAGGAGCTCCGTTTGGGAGCTCCTTCCTGGTTTGCACCGCTGGGCGCAGCCTTCACACGGCTGTGCCCAGCGGCGCAAAGGATAAAGGGGCCAAGCGGCCCCTTTCTCCTCCTCCCCACTGCCACGGGATGTCCTTGGGGCTTGAAGCTCCAAGGACACCCCTTTCCAGGCTGTGGGGAAGCGGCGGATCGGGGCCTCAGCGGCTGCCGTTCTGGCCACTGAGGCCCCGATACACCGGGGAAAGTGGCGGGTGCAGACCGCCCCAAACGGGCGGTCTGTAACTCGCCTATATATATATTTGAATGTTTTAAAGATATGGATGCTTGAATCCATGGATAAAAATCCGTGGAGGCAGAGAGTCAACTGTATAATGCTCCAGCTCAGTCATTCCCAACGTTTGATCTTCCACTCTCAGGATTCCTGGACAGTGACTATACAGTTGGCCTTCCATATTCATGGATTCTCAGGCCATGGATTCAATCATTCACAGCTTGAAAATATTACACACAGACACACACACATATATATATAAATTCCAAAAAGCAAATCTTGATTTTGCCCTTTTATGTAAGAGACACCATTTACTATTGCACTGTATATAATGAGACTTGAGCATCGACAGATTTTGCATATCCACAGGAGATAGTGGAACCAAACTCCATTAGATACCAAAGGTCCACTGTAGTGGCTGGGGCGTCTGGGAGCTGAAGTCCAAAATACCTGGAGAACCAAAGATTGGTAATGTCTGCTCTAACAGTTCTTGCTGGGGGGGAGGCATAGATTCGGTGGCCTATGAAAGTCCTTTCAATTCAACAAGAACAACACTATGATTATGTACAATCTGTGTATGAAGATATATAGAAGGACAGAATGTGTGCGGCCACAGAGCAACTTGGCAGACCCACATGTCTGTTTTTGCACCCTTCCAAACCTGTCAGATCAGTGGCTATTCACCTTATAAGTAGATTGTAAATACACACGCTCTTATGTCCTGTTTGACATAACCCCCCTCACTTCCTTTCAAAGTCAGAAGTAGACTTCTGGCCAGTTCTGTTTTTGAGCTCAGGGCATTTTTGGCAGTCCATGTTACCCCTGGAGGGTTTTGATGCAGAACATTGGCTCCCAGACCTACTACAGTTACCCACCTTTGGTATAGCTTTAAATAAGTAAGACAAGAGTATATCTGGACTTGTGTATATGTGTATGTATTTGTTAGCTAAGGTCTTCTGATAAGTTACCAGAAATCTAAGCCATTTTAAAAAAAAATAATGTATGAGTTCATGTAAGATTTTCCTCACAAGTGCCTAAAATTTTATAATGTGGGATTACATAAGGTTCTTTTATTACCCATTGCCATGTCAATTTTGTAGCAGATAGAATGGATTACTTCTTCAGCAATCAAATTAGTGTGGACTAGGCAGCTTGGTGTCTGGCTGATTATAGTTTGTCATTTGTACCTGACATGTTCAGGTTCATGTCAGACTTCTTCAAAGATCTATCTGCCACCATAGGTGAGGGGAGTATTTTTGATATCGTACTTAGATTTTGATAGGTTTTTGCAGTGAAAAGTTTGATCAAAGTGGTGTCTTGACATGGAGATAAAAGCACTTGGTCTAAAGAGACCTGAATCATCAAACTGGGAGCTCTTGCTAGTCTTAACTTTTAAAGAAATGTGTCAGGTTCTTGGAACAGCCATTGGTTTGTCAGTGGATGCTGTGTGCCTTTTGCAGAGTTCAGCTACCTCTGTGCAAGGTGTGTATTATTAAAAGGCAGGAAATAAATAAAAAAAAAAGATTTGCAGCTTTCACTTGGAGAGGTGAAAGTTAAAATGCATCCTTTATTCATAGTCTCCAAGATATCTTAGATTCCTGAGCCGAGCCGCCCATGCCAACCTTGGCTTCTCTTGTGATCAGGGCCTTATGTATAAGAAACCTGCAGGAAGTTACTTTCAGGGTCACCATCAACTTTCTTATAGGAGACTTGGGTAGAACTAGTTGTCTGTGAACATTCATGACATTCCTGACCCTTTTTAAATTATATTTTAAAGATGCCTTCAAGTCATTTCTGAGTTATGACAACCCTAGGACAACTCTATCACAGAGTTTTCTTGGCAGCATTTGTTCAGAGGGGGTTTGCCATCAATTTTTAGAGAGTCAGTCTTATGTCACATATAATATGGAAATATTGCTTCAAGTAATATCATACTGACCCAATATAGGGTTACTCAAACTGACTGAATGCAGCCCCTCAAATGTTTTCCCCTCCCAATGAACAAATCCACACAACATCTCAGAACCATATATTCACTGGACTGGACCATATATTCTACCTTCATGTGTTTCACTCTATGTGTAAACCTTGCACACAGTGTGAGAAGATTGATAGGTGCACACATTTCTATGACTATGATGGTAGAATGTAAGCCCATTCATTGTATGAGTGATTTAAGTGAAGTCTCATGTCTCAATATATAGAAATTGTGAGTAAACTACAACTGGTTATGGGAAAACATATAGATCTGAAACAAACCATAACTAAAACTGTCACTGCTCAAGAAAGCTCTGCTGCATAGTCAAAATGTGTCATAAGTTTCTAACTATCTGGTCTGGTGTGAAGGACACATTCCTCAGTGCTATTTGCTGCTGTTGTAAAGATATCAGCATTTTAGTGTCAGGTGTAACTTCTGTAACAAAAACCAGAAGTTGAACTTCTTTGTAGTTGCAAAAATACCTTTGGAGCAAAACAAACCAACCAACAAACAAAAACAAAAGCAAACTAGCTAGGGGGCTAGAGCTCCCCACACTGTCTGCCAGTTTCCTATATTTAGTCTGACACACACACATACACCATGGCTATAGTGCTTTCTCTTCCAAAAATCCTAAAGCTTTATCTGCACTGACTGTATAATGGGTAAAGTTGGTTCTTGTGTAATCTGATCACTGCAGAAACATATCTTCTAGTACCTCTTTACAAATAATAATACACCATAATGGCCAACATTATTGTTGATAATCTGACTGGAACTATAAATATAATAAAGCAATAAATAAATAAATAAATAAAGTGCAAGTAAACATGTGGAGCTAAAGACGTTCTTATTCAGACAGGCTTGTCCCTAGGCCTGTCTGAGAGCTCCTTCGTAAAAAACCCCCTCTGTGAAGATCTGTGAATTCCCCCTCTTCTGATTCCCCTGTTAACCATTATTGAGACATCTAGATCTGGCACAGTTTATGTAATTGTATTGATGGTTTTAAATTGTTGACTGTATTATTGTTTTTAACTGTATGGATGTATGTTGGAAACCGCCCTGATGCTTGCGAAGGGCGGTATATAAATAAAGATTTTATTATTATTTATTATTAAAAACCAGGTTGGGAATAGTGTGTGTGTGTGTGTGTGTGTGTGTGTGTGTGTGCTGTTGTGAACAGAAGTTAATGGTCTCCCCTTTAATATTAATGTTGAACAATGTTGGATTACTTGTACTGTGCATTGTATTATAGATACAGATGTCTGTTGCAATTAGTTTGTCATTGGCATAGCAACAGAGGTACAAAGCAAAATAGTAGATCCAACACACAGGCAGACACACACCAATAGCCCATCTCCCAGTTACTTGAAGAAGGAGCATTTTAATAATAAAGAATTTGTAAAATAATAGAGAAAATGCAACAGAACAATTTTTTATATATATTTGGGATGGACCCTATAGAATAATGGTACACAACTTGTGGCCAGCCAAGATATCTGCATCTACATCCTATCAGCCTTAGTCAGCCTCCCCAATGGTAAAGGATGTTGAGAGTTGCTGTTCAGCCACATCTTGAGAAGCACAAGTTGCCTACTCCTGTTATAAAAGGATTGGTATCTGTTGCTTTTCAGATTCTCTTGAATGTACACTTTCTGATGTCTTGTTTCTGGCTGTTTGTCAAGTTCTGGTTACTTCTATGTACAAGTTTGTTAATTTTGATGTATTAGATTATTTATCCTGAATGCTATCCAGTACATAGGGATTATTTTTTTAAAAAATGAACCCATAATAAATATTATTATCCAGACAAATATTTCTATAACAGAAGTGCTCTTTCTCTTTGTCGAAGGGACCTGAGCCATTGATGATTTCCACTAGCGTAGGTGGGGCCAACACATGGTATGAGAGTTCCACACGCTCCTAGAAATCCCCAGATTCTTGTTGTCACAGCTGAATTTGCTAATGTGGTGATGGCAACCCCTTGCTTTTCTTTAAAAATCAGAAGTATGCCCCTCATGTGCCACTTTTAGAGAGAAAACTGTTCCCAGCCCCTAGAATTTGCCCACTCATCGGGTAGAGAAATAGGGACAGAGCATTTTCACTGATTTTCCATTCCCTCAGACTCCTCAAAAATCCATTGGTGAGGTTAAAGGTTTCTTTCAGACAGCATAGGGATGATACTGGGGGCTAGAGAGGAAGAAGGAGCTGGTGAAAATCACCTTTTCCCCACTTCTTCCAGAGGAGAATCTTGTGATGATCTTGTGATCCACATGGATGAGCCTAGGCCCTGATTCTAACATAGCAGCAGACATCTGAGAATAAATAGTGTCTTACCAAGGGGTGATGAGAATCTCTTTGCCTTCCTTGGTTTTTGAATAGCTACAGTGGGCCCTTGGTATCCACTGGTGTTTGATTCCAGGACTTCCCATGGAAACCAAAATCCATGGATGCTTAAGTTCCATTAACTGAAATGGCATAGTAAAATGGTGTCTTTTATATAAAATGGCAAAATCAAACTTTCCTTTTGGGAATTTATATATTTTTAAAATATTTTCGAACTATGGGTGATTGAATCCATGGATAAAAAAATCCATGGATAGGAAAGGCTGATTGTACTTCAAAGTCCAGATTATATTGTTGTCACTGTCATAATAATAATAATAATAATAATAATAATCACCATCATCACTCTAACATTCATCATCTAACATTCTCTCTTTTGTCCATGCAGGCATGGCCAGAGAGAACAATCCTTGATTGATCTTCCTAGAAAATCCAGAGCCATCCAACCAATGAAGGACAGCTATTTATAAGATATCCCACTGTTGCTGCTGTTGCTGCTGCCACTGGCACCGGCACTGGCACTGGCACTGGCACTGGCACTGGCACAAATCACTCCTTCTTAGGTCAAGATGAAGTGCCCAGCCTTGCGATCAAGGCTGGGTATGTCATTTTCAGCCTCAGAGAGAGCAATGTCAAGCAGTGATGGTAGTGGATGGTATAGTGGCAACAGCTGCCTAGTGTCATTCGGGGGGGCCCAGGAAAGGGGGGGGGGGGGGACTCAGGGCAGCTTTGAAGACAGAATATTCCAGCTGGTCCCAGAATATTCTGCTTTATGCAGCTATGGCCTAAAACTCCCACACATTCACCCACTCTCTCTCCCCACCATGCCCTTTCCCATTCCAGTACTCAAAGCAGCTTACATAAATTAAAAGAGATGCATCTAAAAATTATAAGGCAGTTATTTTTTAAAAATATAATTAAACTATCAATAAAATTAAAAGCAATTAAAAGCATAATCATTAAAAAGAAGTTACACACACACACACACACACACACACACACACACACACACACCAAAATACATTAAAGGCACCATCCTCAAGCAGTCAGCCCTTAAAAGCTTGCCAGGAAAAAAAAAAGCTCTTCACTTTGTATGTAAGGAGGACAAGGAGAGTGCCAGTCTAAATTATCTAGGAGGGAATTACATAATCTAGGAGCAGCCACCAAGAAGGCCCTCTACCAGGTACCCACTAATTGTACCTGCGGGGGTGGTGTGACAAACAGGAAGATCACAAGACCTTGGTAGGCTCAGATAGGGAGATAAAGTCCCTGGATAACCTGGACCTGAGCCTCAGAGGGCTTTAAAGGTCAAAATCAGCACTTTGAATTTTGGCTCAGAAATGAACCAACAGCTGTGGAGCTGGTGCAGCAAGGGAGTTGTGTGCTCCCTGTCAACAATCTGGCTGCAGCACTTGAATCAGAAGAATTTTCTGAACACTCTTCAAAGGCAGTCTGATGTAGAGCATGTTACAATAATCCAAATAGGATGTAACTAAGGCACGTGCCACCTTATTTCTGAAATGACTAGCTTAAAAAGTAATGTGCCTGTCATGTCAAGTTATCATTAGCTAAGCAGTTGTCTCTATTCACCCATAATATTTTCCCTACTATAGGGGCATTAATCTTTTGCTCATCGCAATCTGGAAACAGTGATGAGCATGATGATTAAGAAATAGGGGGGAGGTGGATTCCAGAAGCCGTGACACATTTATTTACCTGTGAACGTAATTTGTTTACAAAAGGAAAGTTTAAATTTAAACTGTTGGAGAGTCTCGTATCTATGTGCTCAGTTATACATGAGAATTATAATTGTATGTTTGCTAGGAAAAGGATTTGCTGTGGGAATCTGCCAATGAGAAACTTGACTATGTCCTAGTTTGAACTCAATGCCATGGCAACCATCAAAAGACGTTAAGGCACACTTTAATTGTTTTGTGGAGCAGTTGCCTTCATACTGTGCCTACTCTTGTTCTACAGGGATTCCTCTCTTTGGGAGTGCTTGTTTCAGGAGGTGCTTTACATGCAATAGATCTCTTTATCGTATGTGACACCGAGCTGAGACCAGCCTCAAATGTTGGCTGTAGGGAGACATGAAGAAGAAAAGCATATATCAATGCCATCTTACATGCTGCACATGGTTTAGTTTTGATTAAGCATTTCAAGCAGTTCTAGCAGCACAATGCAAGATGTACAGCAAGACCTAGGAGCAAATAAGATTACCATGGTCTCATATAAAGCAAGGAATGAGGGATTCCAAGTATTGCTGCAATGCTGGAATAGCAATGGCACAGGATATGTGGGAGAACTGCCTTATAGTGAGAGTGCATCAGCACTGCAGATGGCTCCAGCCTACAGAATCCTGGGATTTGTTTGTTTGTTTTTTGGCTAGGCACCATTACTCTGTGGCACAGAAGGCTAAAGGCCCTGTAAAACTACAAGCCTCAGGATTCCACAGGACAGAGCTATAGCACTTAAAGTAGTGCCAAATTACATGATTTCAATAGTGTAGATGCACCCCAAGTCTCCTTCTAAGCTAGTATTACTAACTGTGACTGGCTGTGGATCCTTTAGGGCAGGAGTGGGAATTGAGGGACTCTCCAGAATTTGTTAGACTATTTCTCCTAGCATCCTTCAACAGTAGCAATGGTGGCAAAGATGTTGGGAACTGCAGTGCAATAAGAGCTGGTGGGCCACATTAACCCCTTCCTGGTTTAGGGTAAAGTATTTTCTACGTATAGTGACTTTCCTGCTCCAGCTGGGTGGGGCACATCTTAGTATTAACCCATTCCAACCTTGCTGAGCTTCCAAATCAAGTGAGAGTGGTGCACCATGTGATAAGTACTTTTAGATCATCCTCAAGGTTCCTAGCCAAACTTGCCTGGCTTGGGATCACTGCAAAAAAGAAAAAAAATGTAGAACCACAATTGTCTCTGTTTTGAACAGCTAGCAGGTATAATTCTGCACGTAAGATGGAGAAGTAATTAATTTCCTTGGGTATAAAGAAAGCCATGTATAATGCAAGCAAGTACACAAGGGAATCCTCATTATGAAAAATACATTTGATCTAAATGTTAGATAAGGTTTACTAGGTACCTTAGGGATTTTTAAAAATGCTTATCACATGAATTGTTGTTATCTTTTATCGGACGTCTTTTGTTCTGAACACTTACACATTGACAATATGCAAGTAACACCTTCTTTTTTCTTTCCTCAGGATTGTGGTAAAGAGCATAGCAGTGATACATCCCATGTCCAAAGTGAATACAATTTGATCTTGTAATACATGACAAAAGAGAGAGGTTGTGGGTGGGTAAAGACTGTTTGCTTGGAGACTAAAAATGGAGAATGAGGATAATGTAAGTTCAGGTGACAGTGAAGGTCTGGGATTTTAACACTACATCTTTCAAAATCAGTTGTGTGCAGATATATTCAGGGTGGTATGAAACTATCAATACAAAAATATAGTTTGTTTTAATTCTTTCTACTTTTATAAAGTACAGTACTATCAGCCCTCCATATCCATGGATTCTGGACCCATAGATTCATCAACCCATAGCTTGAAAATATTTTTAAAAATATAGTCTGAAAAACAAATTGTGATTTTGCCATTTTATATAAGGGACAACATTTTACTAAGCCATTATATATAATGGGGCTTGAGCATCCACAGATTTTGATATTTATGGGGGGATGTGGAACCAAACTCCAGATGTTACCAAGGGCCCACTGTATAGGCATACCTTATTCCCCTGCTACTGGTTGGGATACTAAGTAAAGTTTGTCCCCAAAATTCTAATGCTAATAATAATAGTTTGGCACTATAATTCTATAGCCACTTAGTTGAGAGTAAGCTAAACTACAGTCAGCAGGGCTTTTTTCTGAGCAGACTATGGCGTGGTACAGAGCGCCAAAAAGAGACGCCTCCCTGGTGCCTCTCCTTGTTCTGCAGCAGCGCCACAGCAGTCAAATTGTGCAGCACTGTTGTGCAGCAAGAAAGGAGCACGTGGAAGCGGCTCCTTTTTTGCAGCGCACTTCTGCCACCCCAAAGCACCAGCGATGGCTCAGTGACGTACTAGTGGCACAGCCCCGTTTAGAGGCTGCGCTGCTGGCATGTCATCGTTGCACACACCATCTGGATGGTGCTGTGTAGTTGTGGCACACTCATGGCATGCTAGGGTTGTGGGGCATGTGCATGCCCTGCCCCCGAGCAACCCTAGCATGTCATGGGCGTGCCACAAAGGGCCCATCTGTACCAGACCATAGATAAGGTTGCAGAGTTATTTTTCAGCTTTAACATCTTCTACTCCTACTTTACAAGTTATACAATACCTGTAGATGCTTTAGGCTATATTTCAGAGGATGGAGTAGCAAAGTCTACATGGACCAAATGACATGTCCTCCACCTCATCCTCAAGGCAATCAGTCCAAACAATGCAGGGCCCAATCTCAATGCTTGTGTTAACTGTTCTGATGATGTACAGCTAGTTCAGCACAGAATCTGTGTTATACTATTCTTAAAATGGATTTTAAAAATTCACCTTTTGGTTCAGGTTTTCACAGAAAATTCAAGGCCCTCTGGAGTGACCCTCTGGATGCCAGGCAGCTGTTCATACATGTGTCTCACTGATGTCAGATGAGGAGCTCAGTCATGTGATCAGTACTGGGTGCTATATTTTCAGCTTCAGAGGGAGTAGACTCATAAAATCATAGAATTGTAGAGTTGGAAGAGACCACAAGGGTCCTCCAGTCCAACCCCCTGCCATGCAGGAATTCACAATCAAAGCATCCCTGACAGATGACCATCCAGCCTCTGTTTAAAGACCTACAAGGAAGAAGACCCCACCACACTCCAAGGGAGTGTTTTCCACTCTGTCATGCCAATGGTTGCAGTGGCAGTTGGCACAGTGGAACACACATGTGGACAGCTGCCCAGTATCACTCTGGAGTGTACAGGTAATGGGATAATTTTGGGACAGTTTTGAGGCCAGAATGCTCTGGGATGCTTTCGCCTGTGTGGATGCAGCCTGAGTATTCCTTGGCTAAGAAAACCCTATGAAATTCATGGGGTTTCTATAAGTTGACAGGTGACTTGAAGACACACACACACACACAAACACACACTCGTACATGCACATACACCTGTATTATATAGTTCTGCTATTAATTTTTAAAATGTATTTTGTTGAATAATTACTGCAAGTTCTGCTTTTATCTTGCCCTTTAAAGAGCAAAAAACAGCAACAACATTCTCTAGCATAATCAGATTTAAGATTCCTTGACAATGATCAAAACCTTTCCTTGAGCTGTTGACAAATGGAGTATTTGATCACATTTGGGATATTATTATTATTATTATTATTATTATTATTATTATTATTGAGCAGCTTTATTTATAAAGTGCTGTAAATTTACATCTCTACCTCAGTGGAGCTTCTTTTGTTGTCTTTTTCTTCTTTAAACATATGCCAGGTGAAAATTGTGGAGTGGTCCTCTTCTCAATCTTGACTATGAATTATTTCGTTTAACACAGCTGCAAATTAAATGCATTTTTGGACTTTAAATTATTATTATTATTATTATTATTATTATTATTATTAGCTTTATTTATAAAGCACCGTAAATATACACAACGCTGTACAAAACCAAGTAAAATCAAGAATATATAAAAAGCCTGCCTATGGTGTACAATCTAGAAGTTAAAACAACAAATTAAAAAACATCATAAGAAAACAAGTTAAAACAGCAAATATCCAATATTGAGTCAAGCATCAAAACAACCAGGTCACAATCACAGACTCCCTGGGAATGCTTCCCTAAACAATATGGTCTTTAACTCAGTTTTAAAACTGGTTAGAGACGTGTTGAGTCATGCTTGTAAGGGGAGGAGGTTCCAGGAGTGAGGGGCAGCAAGCGAGAAGGGACGAATCTGGGACGGGGCCATGGAAATCCTGGGCTGGGACAGGAGACCTTGGCTATCAGAATGGAGGGAACGAGTGGGAATGTAGGGAGAAAGAAGTTCAGAGAGATAGGGAGGGGCCAGCCCATGCAGGGCTTTAAAGGGGAGCAGGAGAAGCTTGTATTGAATGCAGAAGGGAAAGGGGAGCCAGTGAAGGGATGACAACGGGGGGAGACATGGTCGTACCAGAGAGCGAGTGAGATAATACGAGCAGCTGAGTGCTGAACAGAAATCAATGGGTGGAGGTGTGAGAGAGGAAGCCCTGCCAAGAGAAGGTTGCAGTAGTCAAGTCGCGAGACCACTAGGGCATGGACCAAAGTCTTTGCAGTAGAAGCAGAGAGATATGGATGGATTTTGGAAATATTATAGAGAAAAAATCTACAGACCTTGGCTGTGGCCTGGATCTGAGGGATAAATGACAGAGAGGAGTCAAAAATGAAACCAAGACTGTGGGCTTCCTGAACCGCTGAATAAAGATGTTGTTGACAGAGATAGAAAAGAAATATTGAAGGATGGGCTTAGGAGGGAAAACAAGAAGCTCCATCTTGGACATGTTGAGCTTCAAGCACCGATGGCACATCCAGTGGGTGACAGCTGTCAGACAAGATGAAACTTGCTGCTCAAGCCCTGGCGATAGGTCAGGGGTGGAAAGATACAGCTGGGTATCATTGGCGTACATATGATAAGAGAAACCAAAAGAACTTATAAGTTTACCAAGAGACAGTGTGTATAGAGAGAACAAGAGGGGACCCAAAACAGAACCCCGAGGAACTCCAACTGATAGGGGAACAGAGAACGAAGTCTGGCCACCCAAGACCACTGCAAAAGATCTATCTGACAGGTAAGATTTAAACCAATCAAGAACGGAGCCTGAGAAACCAAGGTTATTAGATTTATTTGTTCCCTTATTTTAAGATCTCTTTACAACTCCCTTCACTGCTAAAGGCAAGTACAGGGTGATACACATCAGATTGTAAAAGCAATGTAATATAAACATAAAAAATTAAATAGAGGCATAAAATGCACAAAACTCAGAAAACAAGCAAATAATTTAAATCTATATCGATAGTCAATTCATTTCTAAAGTTTTCCTCAGCATACCTGAAAACAATAGGGACATTTTAATTTTGTGCTAAATAGAATACCCAGTCATTAGCACTAATCTTATGCCTCTTAGGGCTGAAACAGGTGGCCTCTAAGGAGTGATCTCTGGCCCCTCCGGATGCAATCGCTCTGGGGCTGTGAGGACCACATGGCCCGCTCCTGAAGCAGGCCACCACTGCAGTCCCAAATGGGCCACCAGCAGGAGCAAATTAAATGCATTCCTTTTGCCAGCGGCTTCAAGCCACCTTAAGCAGCCTCAAAATGGCTTCCATCTGCTTCTAAATGCCCTGAAATGGCAAGAAGCTACTTTATTTGGCCCATCTGTTTCAGGACTTAGCTAGGAATTCTAAAGTTATGGAACTATGCACCGCAAAGAAGACCTTCTTTCATAGAGGCAAAGTAAACCATTGCTGGTGAAAATACATCTGGATATCTCAGTATACAATCAAAAAGTTGCAGAGGGAAATGCTCTTATAAATATTTTCCCCGATGTCAACATGATGTAGTAGTCTAAGTACTGGACTATGACTCTGGAGATCAGGGTTTGATCCCCTGCTTGGCCATTGAAACCCACTGGGTGACCTTGGGTGAACTGTACACTTTAAGACTCAGAAATCCCCATGATAGGCTTGCCTTCAAGTTGCCATAAGTCAGAAATATCTTGAAGGTACTGTACGCACCACCACCACTGACAAGAAGACGTCACCGAAGACTTTCAAGATGATCAGATCACCAGAACAATTTGGAAGAAATTGGCAGGATAATTTTGATAGTCACTTTGTGACAATAAAACACATTCATTGCAAAAATGTAGTTGTGCCTGGTCTATTTTGGGCATATGAGTGGTATCTACCTAGAGCAGAGGTTTTTTGTTTTGTTTTGTTTTGTAAGGGATGTGGAACCTCTGGCTCACAGGTCAAATTTGGTCTTCCTGGTGAATCCAAATCAGTTGAGGCCACTTCCCTTCAAGAGGGACAGAAATCAGGAGCACAGTTGAGATGCAGCTCCAGTCCACTCCTCCACTCCCCAGTGAATTTTACTCCCACATTCCTATTCGTGGAAGGGGAGCAAGGAGTGAAACTGACTCAGAAGACTCATCTGTAGTTTCCAGCAATTATTGTCAAGGGGATGGCTTAGTATCACTCTCAGTTTGGGAAAGTGCTGGAAATGCAAAGGCATCTCAGATTTAGCCAGTGCCTGAAACAGCACCTCTTTTTCATGCCTCTACAGTTGAGACCTTCAGTGTGTGGGGAGAGGACCAACTGGCCCCTCAACTAGTGCCAGTTGCCAAACTCTGAATACATAGTAATCCAATTAATGACTATAGAGAGATAAAGCTGTTTTCTGTGGGAAACAATGGCGTGTTATAGACCGCCTGAAATCGGTGGTCTGCTGGCGCTGTCATTTGCGGCACGGAGGAGCCCCAGCATCCAAACTGCACAGCTCCTCCGTGCTGCAAAAAAGAAGCCCCAAAATGGCGCTTCTAATTGTGGCGTGCTTATGATGTCACGAGGCGCCAATGGCGCACTCGCAACGTCATTTGCGCCGTGTGACGTGCGGATGCTATGCGTCCGCTACGTCAAGATGGCGGCGCCCGTGTGGAAGGGTGCCGGCATTTTGTACGTGCTCTGCTTGTACTAGGGTTGAGGGGCGTCTAGAATAGATGCCCCTTTCTAATCCTAGTACGCGCAGAGCGCGTACTTTCAGCACGTTTGTAACGCGCCAATGTCTAATCTTTTGCACAGAATAAGTCCCAAATTTCTAATGGGCCTTGAAAACTACACAGCAGGAAGAAAATTACTAAAATTACTTGATGCTTCTTACAAGAAGAAAATTATGTAGGTACTGTAGGTACTGAATATCAGTGCTTGTAATGGTGAGCACGTCTAAATATGGAGTTAGAGTACATGCGTCTCCCGTTAAAGCTCAAATTTTCACATATTCCCTAACCTTCCATTCTGCTATAGAATTGCTATGATAAGAATATTCTTGGTATATGTTAAAAAAATGATGTGATGGTATAATGCTCTGCCTCAAACTGAGCTCGGGAAACCCTCTTTATGGATTCCCTGCAGGCACTTTTAAAGCTGCACTGTAAATAATATTTTGTACTTATATAAAATTATTCAGGTTAATAGGCATTTTAAAATTGAAACATTTTACATGCAGCTTGATGTATATGTACACAACATTGATACTGCAAATTATAACTTGTCTCCTGTCATATTTTTTGTTTATGTATTGCTCCTTTTCTTTCTTTTATCAACTTCTGAAGAAGGCCATTAAATATTACAAGGCCCAAATGCATTGAGCTAATTGCAAGAATTAAATCATTGTCTCTTCTCCACTTGCTTTCTATTGGATATTACCAGTCTTCTTTGCTGCTTGCTGAAATTGTATAACCTCTCCTCAGGCATCACTGTGAGGTGCTGAAAAAGGAAGATATAAATATATTAAAGGAAGGATATAAATGTAATGAATGTTGGCTTTTTTATGCTTCCCAAGTGGAAAAAGATATGATAGATAATACAATGTGTTTTGGGCATTTATTATCCCTCTCGTCCACCTGTGAGCTCAAGGTGGCATTCTTCTCTTTATTCTAACAACAACCCTATGAGGTAGGTCACTCTGAGAGAGAAATAACTGTTCCACTGTTACACAATGAGAAAGTGGACCATGTAACTTCTCTTGTCTACCTGTGCAAGACAAGAGGCATGATAGGTAGGCTTTAGGCAATATAGACTTTAGTAGACACACAGTTCCAGTGCCATACATGCCAAAAATAAAGATATGTGAGAGGGCGAGAGAACATTGTGGGATGATTAGTGGAAAAGATTGATGATACTCAAGCAAGTCCCACATCCAAAAAAATTTCTCCTGCAAATCATTCTAAAGATCCCCAGTTGGGTTCATGTCTGGTTTCACAGCTTATATGAAGTGGGAGAATAAAAAAGTGACTGCATTTGCAGAAGCCTCCCTGGGTTTCAGTATAAACTGCAAATGATTTATCCATTGTCTGTAACCTGTTTTGGGATAGGATTCATCACCAAGACCAACTCATTTAAAGGCCAGATCAAAACACAAAGTGGATTGACTGCCCCACTGACCTGGTTGCTGCCAGATTGTAGTTCCTAGCAGCTTGAGACTTCATCTTTAAAGATCACTTTCATCTAGAGCCTTTTTGCTTTATTCAAGAATATAATAAGAGTCTCCAGATGAGAGCATCACCTTAAACTGTTATCTGCAAGAACTACTATGCAGTTCAGTGTTGCAAAGTTCTAGATTTTTAATCCCCAAATCATTTTTGGAATGATCTTGGATACTATGGACTATGGATATAATAACCTTTTTTGCTCTTTACTTATTGGCTCACAATGAGCAGCACTTTGCTTTAATGTGTTAGTATTGCACTCTCTGTATGCTCTGTTCCTGTGCAATGATGATGATGATGATGATGATGATGATGATGATGATGATGATGATGATTTCCTACCTTCCTCTCCCCATGGATTGGGGAACAACAACAGACTTGAAAATACACAAATCAGTTAAAAACACACATCAGTCTTAAAAGAACAAATAAGACACATGTATGCAAACAATCCACATTAAAATTTAATCATTTAAAATTTGCAATTTAAAAATCATCTGGATAGACATGCTGGAAGAGACTGGTCTTCAATGCTGTTTTACATTCTGACAGCATATTCAGCTGTCTGATTTCTTCTGGTACGTCATTCCACAGTCTAGGGGAAGTTGCAGAAAAAGTTTAATCAGCTTGATCTATGCAGTTAGCTTAGCTATGCCATTACTATTATTGCTTTTTCCATTATCTTTCCCAAAGTATCTCCTGGTTCTATGTGACTATCCCTTCTGTCCTCCCTTCTAAATACACACAACTCCTTACTTTGCCTGGAAGCATGCCTGGGAATTGACAGGTACTGAGTTCTTCCCATTTGATCACATGCTACTGTGTGTGTTTGTGTGTGTGTGTATGGAAGTATTTGTCTAAGGCAATGCAACATTGGGTGCTGGGCCAGACGAAAGATCCTTAAGAGGCCAGTATAGGACTGAATTCCCCTCATTCAAATTGAGTCGACATTTGTGGTGGTAGTGGCAGGTCTATCTTGAAGGGTCAATTGAGACCAAAGAAGGAGCGAAGACTCAGGTTGGGTGGCAGGTTGGTATCCTAAGTAATATGACAGCTTCTTCCATTACAATTATCAAATGAAAAGATTAATCTCACCACTCAAACAATACGATCCCCACCAGAGCCAAGTGTCAGCTCTGAATTCCTGTATATATCCAGCTCAGGAGAAAGAATAGTTCATGAGTTTTATATCTTGGCTGCTCATCAGTTCTGTCAAGATCTGATGACTTCCCTAGATTCTCTCAGCTGCCACGTGTCTCTTATTTCTTGCCATACAAGAGTAAAAGGTGATTCTGGCCTGTCAGAGGGTGGAAGAAGGGAGGAGTCGGGTTGGGGTCCTGCAACTGAAGACGACGGGCAGGAAGACCCTGGGAGAGCCAGGGAGGTCAAGATGGAACTAGCTCAAGGGGAAACAGATGGGACTGGGGCAGAGGTTGGAAAGGAGGCAGCCCTGGGGAATAGAAAAGGGGTGGAGAAGGAAGACCTGTGGGAGGAGAAGCGGGAGTGAAGGTGGACGCCGGTGGAGGGGAGAGAGACAGGCCATGAGGCAGGGATAGGGGCCCGGGTGCGAGATGCCTTGATGGCGGAAATCAACCGGCATTACTTCCGTGGGCGAGGGGCATCCAGCAGTCGAGCAAGTGACCAAAAGGATCCCATGGAGAGTTTGTTGGCCTCCCTGGTCCACCCCACCGGAGATGACCTCGAGCTGTACCAAGCTCGGCCTGTGTTTAATCCAGGGCCGCGGTTGCTGTGGGACATACAGGGGCAGTGCTGGCCCACAGAGCAGGGACCTAGGGGAAGGCCAGTGAGAGACACCAGCCTGGGGTTGGAAGAAGCCGGCCCGTAAGCGGGGATACAACGTTGGGTACGAGGACGGTGAAGTAACCAGTCCGCGTGTTATTGTTGCCCACTGGGCCTGTTTCGGTTACATTAAAGACGTGTTGAGCGTCCTTCGGTGTCGGTGACTCTGTGTGATGGAGCCCCATGGGCTTCTCTCCCCAGCCGGCGTGGCTCGGGGCCTGGCGACATGGCCCCTCCTGGGAGCAGTGGCATTGAAACATAATGTGTCCTAACACTGAGTAAGTCAACTGCATTTAGAATCTCAGCCTTGACCTACTTGCTTTAAAATCCCACGGGAATTACCGGGACTTTCTTTTGATTTAAGCCTGTCCATGATCAGCATATTTAGAGTTGAGTGCAAAAGCATTAAATTCACAGTTTGCATTGTTTCTCCTACCCTATTGTGGCCTGCTGTCCCTCATGGCATATGAATTGATACAGAACTTTCTCACCCCCCCCCCCCCCAGTTTCTAGATCTTTTTTGTGTGTTGTTTTGTTGTCCTTGTCATTGTTGTTACATGCTTTCAGGTTGACTGCAACTTGTGATTACCTTATTAGGATTTTCTTGACCAGATTTATTCACAGGGGTTTGTTTTTGGCTTTCTCTGAGACTGAGAGAGAGTGGTTTGTCTATAGTCACCCAGTGGGTTTCCATGGCTGAGTAGGGATTCACACTCAGGTCTCTTGGGACCTTAGTCCTACATGAAAACTACTACATTTTACTGATTGTATGTATGCCTGTGTCTATACATATGTATTTGCTGTAACATCACTATATGCTGTGACTAGCTGCCCTGGGTGCATGGAAAGTGCCTTGGGGTTACAAATAAAAACAGTTTGGGGTTACAAATGTGAACAGATAGCAATAAATAAGCTTCTCCATAACCTGGTTTCTTGTATATAAGTTCTTTAGCTCTGAGTGGAGTAGTGGATATGAGGAAGCCAGACTGTTTTTAACCAAGCATGGGTTGTTTTACCAGTATATATTCAGGGGATTATTCAACCATTAATGCAGTCACTTCTCAATGACAGTACCAGCAATTGCTGTTTAATATGTTGTTGTATGAAACACCAAGTATATTTCAAACTATGCACACTGCCTAAGACCTTCTTGAAAATGTTTTTTATATGCAGGTTTCTAATTCTATAGAAGCACCGCCCAATTCTGTATCAAATTGCTTTGACTATAAAACGCTGTATGTGGCAGAGAGTAAGGCATCTGTAAATATATGCATGAGTCTGTCAGAAATCCATAGGCTATCTTTTAGTGTGACACACTGCATTTATGTTCTTCAAAGCCAGATGAAAGTTATTTGAAAGACAGCTCCTTATTACATGCTAATCTGAGTCTAATGGATAAGGTTCTTTCTTGTAGGTATTACATTTGGACAATAAGGAGCCATGATAAGCCATCTGAAGTCTGGCATTGCTAGAATTGGAAAAATGCTAACCCTTGTTTCACCTCAATATGAGTATGAGTATGGGGATGTTGGGATGTTTGTAGGAGAATATGTTTTGTATGTACAGTGGGCCCTTGATATCCACTGGGGTTTGGTTCCAGGACCAAAAATCCATGGATAGCAAAATCTATGAATGTGCAAGTCCTAGTATATTCAGTGGTGTATTAAAATGATGTCCCTTGTATAAAATGGTAAAATCAAGCTTTGCTTTTTGTATATGTATTTTATTTTATTTGAATATTTTCAAACTGTAGATTTTCAAGCACTAGTAACTGGTGTACAGAATAAAGAATCTGTGGATTTGGAGAGCTGACTGTATAAAGAGTGCTGATTTTTGAGCAGAGGAACTAGCTAAGAACATGAGCTGTAATCCAAGAAGCTTCACTTTTGTTCTTCATTTTCATTAAATGGCTTTAGTAAGTCACTATGGGAAAGTGGAATCACATTTTGTTTGGTACTAGGATATAGAGGTTTGCTACTAGGGCCTTTTCACACTATACAGTTATAGTACTATTGCCCCCCCCCCCCGCCATTACCGCTCTGGCAACATTCTATGGATTATTGGGATTTGTAGTTTTGGGGGGGGGGCATTTAGTATTCTCAGCCAGACAGCTCTAGTGCTCCACTAAGTTACACATTCCAAGATTCCATAAGATGGCTATGATGGTGTAGTATTAGAGGAACCAAGAAGTTGGAAGACTTTCCTTTTGGGGTACAATTTCTGTGAGCAGATGAAGGTTTCTAAGTAGCTGGCTGAAAGTGCCTGTTTTAAATAGCTGCCTGTCCTTTTTTTTTAGCCTTTCTAGTGTCTTTTGAATAGGGGGGAGGGGGGGGGGGGGTAATACATCTCTTAGAGAGAAAAAAGCTTTTGAATCACCTGTCTCCTGGATATCATTATACCACTTTAATCTAGCGGGAGTCCTTCCTCTGAACATTTTAAGGGATATCTCATTTGCTTTCCCTGAAAAAGAGCCTGAAAACCCTATTTCCAGTAGCATCATTGGAATGATTACTGGCATTACATTCCCTAGAACAGAGACTGGTGCTATTTGACTTGACATATTCTTCCGGGCAGTTTCAACCACTAGTGGCTGGTGTACGTACCATACCATTAGTTTCTGTTGTAAATGTGAGGGTTTTTACAACTGAGGTGTGTCAGGACAACTTTTGTGGGTAGCGCAGGCAGTGGAGCGGTTTTATATGGTTCTATTAGATATGGCAGGTTAAAAGAGAGAGAGAAGCAGTGGTTTCACAACAGGCATCAACAATACTGCTTGCGGTTATATTGAACTATAGTGCAGCACACTTGTATAGCTGACAGATGACTTTGAAAAGGAAAGAAAAAACAAAACTGTGTGATCATGGTGAAATTTGAAATTGGAGATTCTTTTCTACTGCCCAATAAGGAAGAAAATAAACAACTCCAAACTGCCCTTGGCTGGATATTTCTTCCTCCTAAGAAAATTAGAGCAATAACCTTATTTGTTTTTTTTAAGTATGCAAAGGGATCTTGTAGCACCTTAGAGATTAACTGTGTGAAAGAAGCTATAGCATAAGCTTTTGTAGACTTGGTCTACTTCCCTTAGATCCATGCATCTGAGATAGTAGACCAAGTCTATGAAAGTTTATGTTATAAATTCTTTTGCACAGTTAATCTCAAAAGTGCTACAAGAAACCTTTGCATATGATATCCCAGACTAACACAGAATTGTTTTTTTTTTAAACTGAGGCTGAATCTGCACTGCAGAAATCATGCAGTTCGACACTGCTTTAATTGCCATGGCTCAGTGCCATGGAATTCTGGGATTTGTAGTTTTGTGAGCTCTTTACCCTCCTCTGTCAGATCTCTGGTCTCACAACAAACTACAAATTCCAGGCTACCATAGGATGGAGCCATGGTAGTTAAAATGATATCAAATTGCATTATTTCTGCAGTGTAGCCTGAGATGTTCAAGTAGATGATTAATTTTACAATGGCATCTGCCCCACTTTCAGAAATTCTGGTTGAGATCCAGTTGCTTTCCATGGAGGGTAATAGCCACTCACATTTCAATAACTGCACCACAGAAGATATTCCACAGCTAGACTTAAATTTGCAGTGAATCAGTGGCTGGACCTGTGCCCAAGTGCTAATCAGGTACCATTCTACAACTAGGTACAAGGGGTTACTTTAGAAAGTTTCAGATACCTCCCTATGCACCCTCCAGGGATTCCACCACAGTGGGTCAAAATGAGGGTACTACCCATGCCAAATAAGAATTCTGCCCTCCAGTGAAATACTCCTTTAGTTCTCAAATGTCTATCATTGCAGTAATTTAAATTTTGCACTGAGCATTTAGAAATATAGTTTAATCATCCGAAGAAATATTGGCAGGCAAAGTTACCAAGGGAATGGGAATTCAAAAAATTAAAAGTTCTAGGTGTGAACAATTTTCACTGTCTCATTCTCTGCAGTGTGGGAAATTTGGTGACTGAAGGATTGAAGGAGAGAACCGAATTCCTACTTGAGAAGACAATAACCTCTTTTTTACTAGCTTTAGTTAAATCCTTTCTCCAGTTCATATGTTAACATAACTGCTGGTCACCAAGAGGCTACAGTCCCAAGGAAATAAATAGAGTGGACTTCTGGTTCGCTACAATTTTTCTCCCAGATTCTAGACAGCTAAGAAAAGAGTCTGATACAATCATTGCTCCATATCCACGGATTTTTTTATCCATGGATTCAAGCATCCATGGCTTGAAAATATTTTTAAAATATATAAATTCCAAAAAACATCCCTTGATTTTGATTTTTTATATAAGGGGCACCATTTCACAATGCCATTGTATTTAACGGGATTTGAGCATCCACGGATGTTTGTATCCACAGGGGGTCCTGGAATCAAACCCTAACAAATACCATAGGTTCACTGTACTAGTTGAACTCTCTAGCATGTATGTCCACTCTAGAGATATTAAAGTCTTGTCGGTCTTAATTTGGTTGTTTCCCCAAACCTACTTGCATTTTTTCATCTATGATTTGGGTGAATTTGTGAGTTATTTGTTCATGGAAATTCATTTGCATTTTGGTAAATACTTTTCATAATGGATGCATTTTGATATACAGTTTTTCCTTTAACTAAAATATATTGGAGTATATTTTTCAGGTAAACATTCTGAGCTGTTCACATTTTGTTCTGTATAGTTTTTAAAAAGAATATTGCTTGTAATATTTAAAGAGATACCCTCACACAATATAAATCAAAAGAGGTGATCTCACACAGTACACACTTCAAATAGGATACAATTCTTTTCAACAGTGGTTAATGCAACATTCCTTTCCATTCCTAGTGCACACTAACAAAATCCCCAAATGAAAAAATAGAGGCAATGGTGTATCAGGAAATAATAATAAATAATATTTATTTGTATACCGCCCTCTGGCAAACCAATCCGGGCGGTTAACAACAGTAAAATATAAAATATGACAATTAAAAACACTTTATCCCTCCCCCCCCTTAAGACAGTATTAAATAGTATAACATATTAAAAATACAATATCAAGGATAAAAACAGCAATTAAAACTAAAAACCCTGATATCCCTCTGTTGATCCTCAACCATCTCTAAGATGGGGCCACGGGAGGAATGAGGGAATCAGGGAACCTGGGAACCTGGGCCGGGATGGTTAATCTGGAAAGGCCTGCCGGAAGAGATCCATCTTGACCGCTTTTTTAAAGCTGTCTAATGATGTTATCTGACGGATCTCATCCGGCAGGTCGTTCCAGAGTTTGGGGGCGACAGCAGAGAACGCCCTCTGGGAGGTTGCCGCAAGCCTAGATTTTAGAGGCTGCAGTAAGTTCCTCCCAGAGGACCGGAGAGCGCGGGGAGGATTGTACGGGAGGAGGCGGTCTCTAAGATAGTTTGGACCCAAGCCATTTAGGGCTTTAAAGATGATAACCAACACCTTGTACTGGGCCCGGAAGCTGATAGGCAGCCAGTGGAGGAACCTCAAAACCGGAGTAATGTGGTCCCTCCTAGATGTACCTGACACAAGCCTGGCTGCCATGTTTTGAACCAGCTGTAATTTCCGAGTCAAGCACAGGGGTAGTCCCATGTAGAGTGCATTACAGAAATCAAGGTGTGAGGTTACCAGTGCGTGCACAACCGTCTCGAGATCCCTTACTTCCAGAAAAGGGCGCAGCTGGCGTATCAGCCGAAGCTGATAACAGGCACTCCTGACCGTCGCATTTACCTGATTTGTCATCAGGAGCGACGAGTCAAGGAGCACCCCCAGACTGCGAACACAGTCGCTGGAGGAGAGTCTGACCCCATCCAGGACTGGAGGTTGCAACCCAATTCTTGGTTTCGGGGCCGCTACCATGAGCACCTCCGTCTTGTCTGGATTCAGTTTCAATCTGTTTTTCCTCATCCAGCCCATTACCGCCTGGAGACATTCATTGAGAGAAGAGATGCCATCGGAATTCGAGGCCGACGAACGAGATACGGAGAAATAGATTTGGGTGTCATCAGCGTACTGATAACACCCAGCACCATAACAACAAAGGACTGGTTCTACTAAAAAAAGATACGGATTCAGAACCAATAACATTTTATAAACAACAAAAAAACTGGTACTGCAAGTATGTATTAACATTCGGAGTGAACATTAGTATTGCTGATATACACACATCTGTGCCATAAAAGCAGAAAATTTGCTATCATCAGTTCGAAAAAGATGAAGATTGCCTTAGTTTTCATCCCTTTATGAATACTCATTTATTTTAATTCAAATACTATTGTTCCCTTTTTTGAATTAAATTTGATTATGTCTGTTTAACAAATGATTGCTATAAACAGATCAATCAGTCACTGATAAAAGGAGATAGTCACTCCCCTTCCATTGGTTGATTAACTAATGGTTGAATCAACAAATAGAAGAAGAGAAGCGCTGACTAGAGTGATGATGTAACTAGACACATATGGGTTTGTACAGTTTTCAGCATACTAAGAAATATATTTATTAATTGATTGCACTTCTAAATCACCTACTAACCAAAGTTTTTCTTTTTTTAAAAAGTCAACAGCAAGACCTTTTTGGGTTCGTCACAGGCCATTACTCAGGCAAAACAAGGTTAAACCACAAAAGGTGAAATAAAATGACTGATGGCAGGAGAAATGAACTATTTAGCCAACATATTTCATTTAATGTACAGATAAAAAGAATAGGAACTCAAACGTTAACACACCCTCCCTTTTCTCACAGATTCATTGTTCTGAGTCATGTTGGCAATCTGTCATGTGGAATTCAGCCCATTCCTTTTTAATAGACTGAACTGCCTCTAGAAAGCTTGCCAGTTCATCTGATACTATGGGTCTGGCCTGTTAGCAAGAAAATTGGTATATGCTATTCTCCACAGTCACTTTTAACACCTAACTATTGCACTATAAATTTCTCTGTTGGGCCTTGGTATGAGCTCAACTTCAGCATTCTGTATTCCACACCATTCTGTCCTTACTAGCATCAAAGGAATTTCAATATTACTGATAGTAAAAAACTATTCATTCTTGTAACGAAAGGTCTTGGGGTGCTTTACAGTTTGTTAAAATATAAATTTCAACAATCAAACAATATAGCAATTACTGAAGGTACAGTTAGTAATTGAAACTACTCTGCATATTTTGTATTGTTTTTATTTCCCATCTGCGAAACATCTTAAAGGAGTTAAATTGACACTACTGGTGCATAAAACTTTAAAATAAGTCTTGCAAGCCATACCTATTAGCAAGTGAGAATGCATGGTTGCACCCATGTTTCTTTGTGTATGATACATGTAAAACTGTGAAAGTCACATAATCTCACACAATGCAATGGGCCCTTGGTATCTGCTGGGGTTTGGGTCCAGGACGCTCCATGGATACCAAAATCTGTGGCAAAATCAAGGCTTGCTTTTTGAAATTAATATTTTTTGAGAATATTTTTAAGCTGTGGATGCTTGAATCCATGGATATGGAGGGCTAACTGTATATAACAGGCCTGTAGTTGGCTTCTCATGTTTAATAGCAATGCGTATTGAATGTGTGCAGTTGGGCCTAAGACTGAGGGTTTAGCTGTGCTTTCTTGACCTCATTGAAAAAAGACTGCAGAGAAGTTTGTTTCTTCAAATCCCAATAGAACTAAGTGTGCTGCTTAGCTTACCAGAGGGTATAGAAGAGAGGGTTATATGTGGATGAGTAAACATGAGTCTCCAAACAGCTGGCTCTGGCCCTAACTTGTGTCAAGCAATTGGCACAACTCCTGATTAGAAATTAATTAGATCGATGTCAGCAGAGCACACACAGTTTCCTTCTCATAGAAGAACATGCCAAATCCATTAAGAATAAACTACTTGATGCTGATTCCAGTCTTTCATGCTTTGTCAGTTCAGCTGCATATCTCGCCAGTGTTAATGAGATTCACTGTGTGAGTATTTTTATTGGCATAAGTGTGCAGTGTTTCTACCTTATATAGAAATTTCATTCTCTTTGGCTGCAACATTTTTCTCCAGAACAGAAATCAGGTGCTAGCATTAGATTGTATGGTATAAAGCACCATTTAAAAAATAATAAAGAGAAAATAGTAATTTTCTTTGTTTTGTTTGTTTTCAGTTCTGTAGTGGTGTAAAGATTTTGATCCCTAGAGCTATGACAGAGTGTTCCATGAGTTAAATTGTGAAATAAAATCCAAGCTTGAGGCAATGATTTTCCAACTGTGGGGTGCAGGATGTGTGAAAGCAGACTTCCAGGAAACTGATAGGATCCTGAAGCTAGTGGAGACCTCCTCTCCAGTTTCCAAAATGTTTGTATTTTGAGTGTCTCTTGCCAATGAACCCTCACAATCTCACAATAGGTGGGAAAGGATGGTTATATTCTCCTTCTCCATCACCGTATCAAATCTGACAAATGTGGGAATAGGTGCCATTTAATTTTAATAACTACTCCCTGTGTGCTTTCAGATAAAGCTATACACATCATGTCCTCACCGGTTCTTTTAATGACAGAGTTATACTACTACTTCAGCCAAGATTCTGGATGCATCTTATTATCAGCATTGGGCTGGGAAGGTGGGATTCAATTATGAGGGCGACAAAAATGGTGAAGGGTATGGAAACCATGCCCTATGAGGAACGACTTAGGGAGCTGGGGATGTTTTGCCTGGAGAAAAGAAGGTTAAGAGGTGATATGATAGCCCTGTTTAAATATTTGAAAGGATGTCATATTGAAGAGGGAGCAAGCTTGTTTTCTGCTGCTCCAGAGAACAGGACCCGGAACAATGGATGCAAGCTACAGGAAAAGAGATTCCACTTGAACATTAGGAGGAACTTCCTGACAGTAAGGGCTGTTCGACAGTGGAATGCACTCCCTCGGAGGGTGATAGAGTCTCCTTCCTTGGAGGTCTTTAAACAGAGGCTGGATGGCCATCTGTCAGGGATGCTTTGATTTGGATTTCCTGCATGGCAGGGGGTTGGACTGGATGGCCCTAGTGGTCTCTTCCAACTCTACGATTCTGATTCTATGATCTCTGCAGCAATAAAAGGATTTATTACTTCTGTATTTTAGAACAGTGCTATTCAAAGTAGTGGTACTTAAGACTGTTGCTAGTCCCTACCTGGTCCCCAAAAAAGAAAGAAAGAATTGTATACAATGGACACAAATTAGAGGAAAATGATTGCCAGTCCCCTATATCAAATAGCCTAAGAAGCACTGGTGTAGAGTTAATCTGTAAATAGCAGATATCTAAAATTATTTTACAAATAATTACAAATAATTTATTTCCTGAACAACAGATATATAAAATTTTGCATAAAGTGATCGTTTATTATACTTCAAAATACAGACTTTTAAAACTTAGTTGTTTGTAATATCAATGGTTTTCTCAAGGCTTTGCCTGGATTTTTCCACCCCTCGCTCTTCAGCTGATACCTAACTGTGAGAATTGGCAATAATAAAGGTATGCAGAAGTGTTGTTTGATCTTTAGCAATTGAACAGTGTTAAGCACAAATAATGGCGCATGGTCAGTGGCAGATCTTGGTCAGAATCTTGGCTGGGGACAGAAATCTAATCTCTGCTCCTGATGTTCTATTTTTTCTTTCATTCAAAGTACTGCTTGATATATGTTTTTTAAAACTTTCTTTGCTGGAGCTCCTGCCTGCCTGTTAAAATGGGTTCTTGCTGCTGTTGCATCTTTAGCCCTCTGATTTCTACCAGGTTGTGCATATGGATTATATGCTTGGTTACTCTCACATGGATAATTCATTGCATATATGCTCTGCTTGGTAAGCATCTGGGAATTGTGTGTAGAACTGATGTGAAGGGACAGAGGAGGGTTGCAGAGTAAATTGAAAGATGTGATTTCTGTTCCCTGAGTCTTCTGACTTCCTGTTTCTCTCTGTGTGAAATTTGGAATTTGCCTGTTTAAAGACTCGGCCTTCTGGAGCTTCAGGTTACCTGTCTCATAAGTCAAACTTACACGTATCTGATTTATTTAATATATACACCCACTTTCCTCATAGGTATTCTAAGAAGCTAATACACATAAAACACACTCTTTGAATCTCAAACTACAGATATCTACAATTATTTAACAAATTCATTATTTAAAATTACAGATTGCAGGCATTTGCTAAAGCACAATAAAATGAGCCAAGCTAGCCATAACAGAAGACAAATAAAATATTTGTATATTCCATGATAGCTCACCCTAATAATTGATAAGTGAAAGATAAGAATGTGAACTGCCTTCCAGAGTTTCATAACTGGGTCACAATCATGCAGCCTTATCCTTTTACACTTCAACTTGCCTAAAGGAGGTGGTTGTGAGGCCTTTGTTGAAAAAGCCATCCTTGAATCCTTCTATAATGGTTAATTAACGGCCAATGTCCAACCTACAATTTTTAGACAAGGTATTGGAGTATGTGGCAAATGAATTTTAATCTGCTTTCAGGCCTGGCCATGGGGTGGAGTCAGCTTTGGTTGCTTTGGTGGATGACCTATGCAGGGAACTGGATGGGGTAGTGTGTCCCTGTTGATTTTGCTGAACTTCTAACAAGCTTTCAATACTATTGAGCACTGTGTCCTTCTGGACAATCTCACTGGTAAGGGACTTGGAGGCATTGTGTTACACCCTTTCTGGATGGGTGAGCCCAGAATGTGGTGCTGGGGGGGACTCCTGCTTGACTTCTTGACCATTGGCTTCTGGTATCCCTTGGGGTTCTGTTTTGTCCTCCCATGCTATAACATATACAGCAGGCACACAGCTTATGCAAGGGATCCATTCCGGATCCCCCCACATATGGGAAAATCTGTGTATGCTTGCGGCCCATTACTATTATTGTTTTGCAGCTTCTCTGTAAGCTGGAAGTTGCGTAAAGTGTGCCTGCATATGGTGCGGGTGCATTGTACATGAAACCTCTGGATGAGGTCATCTAGAGTTTCGGGTGCAGTGCCATCAATATGTGGATAACACTCAACTCTACAATTCCTTTCTTCCACCCCAAGTAAAGGAGGCTGTCCTGATCCTAAATTAGTGCCTATCATCAGTAATGGACTGGAAGAGGGCAAACAAACTGAAAAGTGACCCAGGAAAGAGAGAGGTGTTCTTGTTCAGTTATAAGGTAGATCAGTGAATTCAACCTGTGTTAACATGGGGTTACACTGCTCCTGAGGAAACAGAGTCACAGTTTGGGTGTATTGTTATTTGCTTCCTCCTTTGGAAGTCAAAGTGTCTCACAATTGAAAGGAAAAATACAATTAAAAATGTACAAAAATTAACATTAAAAGTCATAGGCCTGAAACAGATGGGCAGATGGGGGTGACTTCTGGACGCTCCGGGGGCATGTTGTTTGCACGATGCTCACCCCTGGAGGGCCTGGAAGCTGCCCTGGGGCCACACTGGGATGTTTATCACACTATGCTCTTAAAGAGGTACTATTCCAGTGTGACTCCTCTAGCAGCCTCCTGTTGCATGCTGGGATTGGCAGTTTTAAGGAGCTGAACTTCTCTGCCTGAGAATTCTAAATACCCCTCCTTAAAACTGCCAATCCCAGCATGCAACAGGAGGCAGCTAGAGGAGTCACACTGGAATAGTACCTCTAAGAGCATAGTGTGATAAACATCTGGGACTGCCTAAGGTGGCCCAAAACTGGCTCCATAAGAAGTGGATCTTTTCTGCTCCTATTTGCAGCCATAGCCCTGGGGCGATCCTTCTTTCTTCTCTGCTTTGCCCCATATAGAGCTTTCTGGAGTGAAAATTCCAAGATTTGAATGCATTTCCCCATATTAATTTATGCCAAACCTTGAGCCAGTTATGAGCAACATTATTCTGTATACTTATGTATAAGTCTAGAAATTTTAGTCAAAAATAGACCCCAAAAACCTGTGTAGACTTATCCATGGTAGTGTGCTTTAACTCTTATTTTAAAAAAAGAATCATTTAATGGTGAAAAGTAAGAGCATAATCTGTCCTGAAAGCATTGACCCCCCCTCTATTCTCTCATCCATCTAGCCTTTAGTATGAGCACAGACAGTTGTGCATGCTGGAATTTTGTAAGTTGTTTGGCATTTTTTCCTTGCTTCATTCTTTAGGTCCTTTGTCACATGACCCTACATTTTACCGTTGACTTATACACAGGTCGTATCAAAATCCATATTTTTGGGCCCAAACCTACCCTCAACTTATACATAAGGTCAGCTTCTAGTCAAGTATATACTGTAACTTAAGTATTTACAGTAACTTAAGTATTTACTTTTTTGGATAATGAAGCTGCAACAAAATTTTGCTTAAAGATGTTGAAAAAAAATAAGACCAAAGTTACTTTAAAGGTGTAACAAATGACAGTTTCTAGCTATATTCCAAAAGTGTCCTTTGAGGTATCAGGCATCACAACAGGGAGTTTTTAAGTTTTATGCTATTTTCTTATCAATGTTTCTCCTCAGAACAATAACAGAAAGTAATGGAAAAACAAAGGACATACTGTAATATGATATCTCCTTTTCTAAAAACCACTTTTGTCACAAATAATAGGAATAGGGTGCTTTTGAAACACTGTAATAAGTAATGGAACAAGTTACTTCTGAAAAATTAACCTTCCAAGCATTGAGTTTAACCTTCTGCAGTGAACTTTTGGGGAGGCACTCCTTTATGTGCTCCTGTGATCTGTGGTGTGGTGGATGTAACTGGGATGGGGCTTTTTCAGTTGGGATGCATGTGCAAGTATCCTTATAAAACATGTTAGTTTATTTCTTTGAATATAAACATATTGAATATCTCTTATGTATACTTTCCCTCTTCCTTGGCCAGGTCAGCTATTAAAATGCCCTGTGTTGAGACTCCTTAAAGGATCAAATGATAAGGATGATGATGGATGAAGAATGATACATACTGAATCCACACTTTCTTTTTTCTAATCCCAATTTAGTTGGCAGTTTAAAATTCAGGAACAACTTTTTATTATTTGTGGTTTCTCTGCATTCTTCAGCTTGCTGTCATCTATTTAAAAGGAAAAGAAAGAAAAAGAAAATCTGAATCTATAGAGTAAAACTTGCAAAAACTGGCATTTTCAAAGAATCTTAGGTTTGAACTATAGAACAGGAGATATTTCCTAGATGGTTTTTCCCCATTGGATTCCGTGAGACATGTTGTTGTTGTTGTTATTGTGTGCCTTCATGTCATTTCTAACTGATGGCAACCCTAAGGTGAACCCATCATGAGGTTTTATTGGCAAGCTTTGTTCAAAGTGGTTTTGCCTTTACTGATCTCTGAGGCTCAGAGAGTATGACTTGCCCAAGATCACTCAGTGAGTTTCCATCAAAAAGGTAACTTTTCTGAGCTCTGCCAATAATAGCCAAGGATAAATCTTTTCCAGCAAATAAATTAATGTTGCTGCATGAATCATTTCCACACTACAATTATAACTGGAAATTCACCAAACTACTTAAACACATTTTAAATTTTCATCTTGTTTAAAATGATATCATTTGATTGCCATTTCAGTTATATATATGGGAAATATTAATTTTAACTGAATTCCTATGGGTTTTTAAGCTAAAATCCATATATTCATGGTGGTATGGTAGGCATGTCCACTATTTGAAGTTATTTTGGATTGGCAAGAATTCACACAGTGCTTTAGTATAGTTACACTAACTGCAAATGCATCCTAGTTTGATTCTTTAAGAGCAAAGAGTTCCAGGAAGAATGAATACAACCGCGTATGTGGAGGATCCACTGTATAGCAGAAGCTAATCAGCATTTCTAGAGATGGAAGTATTATCATAAAGAAATAATCAGAAAACAGTCTTTTATTTTAAGTCAGAAATGATACACAACAACAAACAAATCTTTCTATGAAGATTCAGCTTGGCTGATCTTTCCTTGCAGGTGTTCTTGCTTTGGTAACAGCACTTGGTGACTCCAGTTCTTTTGGCTGATGGTTGGGTCCAGATTGTTCTTTTCTATTAGATTTGCAGTCACAGGGCTATAGGGCATTATTAAAACCATGAATTCTGTCTGGCAGGGAGCAGGAAATGAGCCACAACAGCTGTTCCTTCTCTGATGGATGGATGGTCTAGGTTAGTCTCCCCTTTGGCTTGATGTTGTTCCTGAAAATCAGGAGATGCAGACTCTTATTTATTCCACAACTGGCCTATATATGTGCCACTTCTTTCTCCAAGGAACTCCAGGCAGTGTGCACAGTTGTATTGTCTTTCATCATTCTCATTTTGAATGGATAGGCATAAATGTAATAAGATCTAATTAGCTGATACTTTTTTCTTAATATTCACTTAAGCCCATTTGTCTTCTCTGAGAGTGTTTCACTGTTGTTGTTCTCTGTTTAATTCATTTCTGACTTATGGGAACCATTATGATGTTGGCATTTTCTTTGCGAGATTTGTTCAGAGGGGGTTTGCCTTTGACTTCCTCTGAGGTTAAGAGAGTGTGACTTCCCCAAGATCACCCAGTAGTTTTCCATGGCTGAATGGGGATTCAGAGCCTGCTCTCCCAGGATGCTTGTTCAGTTTTCAAACCACTACAACATGCTAAAAGCCGGAATGGTGTAATGGTTTGAGCATTGGACTAGCCATATTACCAAACTACCCTCTTATAGTGCTGCTATTCCACTTTAACTGCTCTGGCTGCCTCCTGTTTCATTCTGTGGCTTGTAGTTCAGTGAGGCCTAAGAGCTCTCTGGCTGAGAATTCTAAATGCCCCTTCTTAAACTGCAAATCCCACATCGCAACAGGAGGCAGACAGAGCAGTTAAAGTGGAATAACAGGGTAGTGCAGTAATATCCTAGGACTCTGGAGACCAGGGTTGGAATCCCTTCTTGGCCACAGAAATTGATTCAGTGACTATGGACAAGTCACACTCCCTCAGCCACAGAGGAAGGCAAGGGCAAATCCCCCACTAAAAAATTCTTACCAAGAAAACTCCATGATAGGTTTACCTTAGAGTCACCATAAGTCAGAAACAACTTGAAGACACACAACAACAACAACTACAACAACAACACTATGTTGGCTCTTAGAGGGTTTTTTTACTACACAGCTATATAATTTTGGTACTGTTTCAGCTGTCTTGGAAGATATCATCTTGAGAAATAACTGCTAGAAAGCACTAGTCCCCTTTCCTGAACTACAGTGCTAGAGCTTTTTCACAAACGCAAATCCAAGAATTATGTATGATGGTTGTTTCAAATGACTATTACTGTTTAGATATGCACTTGGGATGTTTGTTGGTGAACAAACCTACTGCATCAACCGAAGAGTTACTGCTGCAACCACCAAACTGCAAAATTTCTTCACGTGTTACTGGAGATAGGGGAACATTTCTTAGCATGTTTCCTTCATTCATACTTCTGAAACTTATATTTGAAGTGGAACATATTTGTGCTCTGAAATCTGCACTTTTGCACACGTTGCAATCAGATGCAGTAATAAAAAATGAACAAATAAAATTCATCGATGGCAAACCTTTTAGGGACTGAGTGCTCAAACTCAAAGGAAATTTTGGGATGGGAGCGACTTCTGGGGGTGGGACTTTTGTCCTCCAGGGGTGGGACTTCCCTGAAGACAGCTAAAGGCCCAGGAGGGCAGGGGGAAAGAGCAGGGATAGGCATGAACCTCTTCTTCTTCTCCCCCCCCTCCCCTGGGCCTTTAGCTGTCTCTGGGGAGGCAGCTGAGCCCCCAAGAGGGGGGGGGGGGGGAAGGGGAGGAACAGGTACGTGCCTGTTCTTCCTTTTCCCCTGCCCACTGGTTTCTTTGTGTGCCCTCCAAAATGGCTTCATGTGCTGGAGAGGGCACACATGCCATAGGTTCACCACCAAGGGCATATAGGGGAAAGTGCCCATGAAATGTGATTATTATGGAAATATGTGCATGTTAGGAAGAAACAGTTTGTATTATAAGTGAGAAAATATGTATATTCCCCCAAAGTGAACAAATATGTGCATATGAGGAACAATATACAGGGGGAAAGTACATTTTTCCCCCAAATTTGTGCTGAAATGGGATAGAACAAACTGAAATTATTTGGCTTCAGATCACACAGTCCAGAGGTTTTTCTCTGTCACTTAGCTTGCCACGTTACCTACAGTTTCATTGCCTTATTGCTCTTTAAATTACTCTTCCTTCCACTCTTTGTGTGCTCTGACCCTGAAATGCACAATGTCCTGGAGCTGTATACCATTGAAATACAGAAGGGATTACATGGTATTTATGAGAACTGCTAACTCAGGTCTATTCTGAGTGTGCCAGGTCTATTCCAGGTTGGTTACTCGTGTAGAAAATAGTATGCTAATATGTTTCCTGCTCTGTATATAACCGGCTCAAATGTATTTTCTTCCAAATACGAGGGCTTCAGAGTCTTGAAACAGACTGTATTCATCCTGTGTTCCAAATATCATTTGCCTCCCATAACTCTCATTTATTTATCCCAATATTGTTTTGCCAATGGATCTGTGTAGTCTTGAAGCATTGCTTGTAGTTGCACAGTGAAATTCCAGCCTGGGGCAACTTTAATCTGAAATTCAGTTTGATGAATGTGGAAAGAGACCTTCAAGAAGCTTTTTCTATACAATCAATCAAAGTGTGCCCCTGCTGCATTTTATCCTTTGTGAGATACTCCCACATGTCCTTATAGCATGATACCTCTTTTAATTTAAATGCAATAGCTCCCAGAGACAGGTTGGGGGGTAAAACTTCAGGAATGAACAGTGTTGCTTTAGAAGGAATAGCTACACTGTCAGTTTGCATTTTTTCTTAAAGCATGAACAAGCACATGGTGGTGTAGTGTGGAAGAAAAGGTGATTCAAGGAGCAAAGCTGTTACAAAGTTTCGACTAATAAAGGGTGTACTTCTGTGGAGATTGTCCAGGCAGCAAATGACAAAATGGCATAGGGAAGTAACTTTGAAGTAACAAATTTCAAGGAATATCATTGTCTGCAACTAGGTACTTTTAAGGAACAATGATAGAACAGTGCTATTTTTACAAATTAATGTAGTGGGTAAATGTAAAGCTACATTATTATAGTGAGTAACAGGTTCTAGCTATTTTCTAAATTTACTTTCAAGGTCATTTTAAGAGAGATTATGGCAGGATGTCTTCAAATTTTATGCCATTCTTTTATCAATTCTACATCTTTTGTCTTTCAAAAAAGTAATGAAAAAGTCATAAACAGTGGCAGGAGTAACACAATGAGTGACAGAGAAAGATTTCTTTAAAACATGGGTAATGGAAGAAAATACATCTGAAAAGTAACTTTTTAAGTATTGGAGAATGGAAAATTTTGTGTCAGTCAGATGGCTTCTCAAGACTTTTTCTCAAGAGTCTTTGTCAATGAGCTTTTTTGAACAAAATGATAACTAAATCTAGTTTTGCAACTGGGGTGGACAACTTCAGAAGGCTAGGGTCACTTCCACCCCTTTAGAACCACTACAGCCCACAGCAGCCTCTCCTTTCAAAATCACAAGTAGCCAAAAGGCATTCTCAGTTTTTAAAATACTGTTGCTATTGTTGTCATTGTTGTACACTAAAAGAAGGGACAATTGGCACCTTTTCTTTTACAGAGAATCACACATCTCTGATTCTTCTTTTTTGGGCTTGGGTGGGGGAGGCAAAACATTTGTACATTCTGGGGCTGCAAAATAGTTATGAGAACTGGATGTGGCTTGTGGACCATATGTTGATAATCACTATGCTAGATGAACATGCTTCACTGAACCTTACATATACATCCCCCATCCCAGTATCACTGTGAGGATAACAGAATCACCTGTTTGTAAACTAACTAACCAGAATTCCTTGTTAATGTCAAATTCAAAGGAATTCTTGTTTATTATAAACTGTGGCTTGTTCATACAAGTCAGGATCATAAGCCTTAACTTTTCAAACTACCTTAGTTTAAAGTAAGCAGAGTTGTTCTGAATATGGACCCAACAAGAAGCTTTGTTTAGTTTAAAAACTGAGATTAATGCTTCCAATTGCCCATGGCCATGTAGCAAGAGCAGAGAGGAGAGTACACAGGTATAAGGCTCACTGAATTTCATTTATAACTGTAGACCATTATTTTGAATTATATGTGCAAGGGTCTAATGTTTCATAAAGCAACCACCACTGATTATCACCCATAGTCAGGCCTTGTGATGGCCATCTAGACGTTGCTTAAAAATGCAAGGACATATAACACCAAAAGAGATGTAGATTTGCATATCTACATTCATATATAAAGTACACTCAGCTTAGCAACTGTGCCCTGGGTTCTTTCTCTGTGCGATGTCCCCCAACTGTCCTGATTTTGCAGGGACTATCCCAATTAATCTTCTGTTTTCTCATTTTTTCCCCAACTGCTTTTAAAAGTCCTATTTTTCTCTCCTTCTCCCATTTTCGCTCATACTCCTCATCTTACTTGTGTATGTTGTTTGCCTTTAAATCATTTCTGGCTTATGGTGATCATAAAGTGAACCTATCACAGGGTTTTCTTGGCAGGTTTCTTCAGAGTGGGTTTGCCATTGCCATCCTCTGAGGCTGAGAGACTGTGACTTGCCCAAGGTCACCTAGTGGGGCTCTTCTGGCTGAGCGGGGATTGGAACACTGGTCTCCAGAGTCATAGACCGATGTTCAAACCACTACACCAGGCTTACTTCAATTGCTGCAAAGTAATTTCAAAGTGCAAAAATAGCTTGCTCCCAACTCAGTGGAGGGGAAAGTCTGATGCAGTCTCTCCTAGCTTGTGTGTTTTTATAACTTTTGCCATCTTAATCACACTCTCATATTGCTTGGCCACATGTGCCCTAGATTTCATCTGTGAAATGTTGTAGGGTATGCTTCAAGGCCATTTTTCTGCCTTCTTATGGTTACATTCTTTAAACTGCTCTTGTGCTGCACAGTCCTTTAGAGAGAGGACTGGCTTCTGCAAAGAAGCACACACGACCACACTCCTTATACCATGGTTCACATTACAAATGCAACAGTGTTATGTATAGGGAAGAACTGATTTTGTAAAGAAATCAGTAATAAATCTGATTGCTTACGTGCCTGAAGAGTAATTAATGCACAACAACCATGATCCATGGCAGTTAAAGCAATGCCAAACTGCCTTATTTTTCAGTGCCGAAAAATGTGGTACTTCTACAAAAGAAGTGTAACCTCCTGGGAAGATAATGAAGAGTATGCAGTCTATAAGAAATGAGTAGGAGGGAAAGTTGACAGACCGAAAAGCTCACTAATATCTTGTGCCCTAAATCACAGCTAACATAGGCATACTGAAGCAATGGGACTGTGGCATGTCAACAGCTATGCAAGTTCCATTTGCTTCAATGGGGCTATAGTAGTAGTTACATGCAGTTGGGTTTAGGCTCTTATATATTATTAAAATTCTGATTGCTTACATGCATGAAGTGTAATTAATATACAACAACCACAAGTCATGGAAGTTAAAGTGATGTCAAACTGCATTATTTTTGCAGTTCACATGGAGCCCAAGTCTGGTTGTTTTGCAGCAAATCAAATCCAAAGAGAGCTATCTGAGCAAGTGTAGAAAGGCTTGGAAAGGCCTATTTGATATCCTATTTGAGAGAGATAGAAAGGCCTATTTGATATCCTATTTGATATTTGAAGAGTCTAGTTTGAAATACATCAAGAGCCAGTCTGTAAATGGCAGAACACACTCGTTTCTTTAGTGTGAGATTAATGGGGTGGTTCAATATACTTCTGCTGTTTGAGTCATAGGTGCCCCCTCCAGTTCCATGTATGAAAGCTGTCTGGATTGGCATTTTAATCTTCCTTCATCACTGGGAACATAAATAGCAGCTACCACTAAAACTGAGGAGGTCAATCTTATTTAAAGGTTTCAGGATAAGCTGTGTGGCACTAGATCTTGGAAACTTTACTTTTAGGGGTTACAACTCCCAGAATTCCTCTGCCAGCATGACCACAATGAAAGGGTAATGGTAACAACAACCAAAAAGTAATCTTAATCTGTTCATGCCACATAAAGGGTCTTTCCCTTGCCAAGAGTTTTGCATACACAGTTCTTATGAAAACAAATAATTAGCATGCCAGTCCATTCCCAGGGGAATTCTGAGCTTGCTTTGAATTGCCTGGCACTGCCTAGGCTGCTTGGAGATCTGAGTGTCGCAGAACACCTGGAGGAGGCTGCATTTCTAGAAGAAAAAAAAATACCTGAAAAATTGCTCATTTTTGTGTGTAGGCATTATGAGTGAATGTAAAATGTACTCACACCATTTCCCAAAACTTGATAGTAGCTTACAGCCACTCATCTATTTCATTTCCTTTCAATATCTGTTCCTGGCAGCAGAAGCATTTATGCGAAAGGCTGCTATTGCTGTAGGTATCTGAAAACCTACTAAGGGAGCAGGCTCAGCTCTCATGCCATAATTCATCCTTTTTCATCTTTCAGATTTCTCTGGTCTTGAACAAAAGGGTCCAATCATAGCATTTACCAGCAGCACTGTATTTCTTGTCGAAACAGAAGCCAGCTGCAGCTTTGTAGCTAGGGGTCCAAAAATATAGTTGCCAGTGACAACCAAAAATGTAATTCCAGCAACTTGTAGGGAAAGCATCCACTATATTCTGCCACAGATGCCAGATTTTTGTGCTTTTTAAAAAAGTTATTATACTTTCAAAATGGCAGCAATCTGTGTTTTGGGGGTTGGGGTATACTATCAGCACTGGAGGGAAGGGCTTTCTATAAGCTTTTTTGACTGATATGTGTAAAAACCCCAAAACAACTACAGAACATTCCATAAAAGAAGAATCACATGCTTGTCCTCTGAAATAGAAATCCTGAAAACAACGCTTCCTATACACAACAACAAAAAATATATGGATTCCATTTACTGTTGTTTCATTTTGCCAACGCCAGGGATTGACCCACTATAGCTAGCTGTTCTTGCAGCTCACTTTGTTTTGATTCACCAGTGTTGCTGGAACAGGAGCATTTTTAGATTGGTGTAAAGCAAGGTAGTCAGGGAGCAGGCATCTTGTTTGTTATATGAGGAGAATCACCTTCTGAAGATGTCCAGTAAGCACAATTCTACTCTAAAATCAAGATCTGGCTCAGCAGCACAACCTTGTTTGTTTATTATTTAATTATTTATTTATTTAATTTATATCCTGCCTTTTCCCCTGGAGGGACCCAAGGCATCTCGCAGATAAACCCTTTACAAACTGCCATAAAATTAAAAAACAATTAAAATGTCTATATCCAATATAAAATATACACACAGTTAAAAAACAAACTAAAACAACCACCTTTTTTTGTGGTTTTTGAGCTATGTGGCCATGTTTCTAGAAGATTTTCTTCCTGACGTTTCGCCAGCATCTGTGGCTGGCATCACAGATAGCTGCTGCGAAATGTCAGAAGAAAATCTTCTAGCTAACACTGGCCACATAGCCCGAAAAACCCAAAAAAACCATGGATGCAGGCCATGAAAGCCTTCGACTTAACAAACCCACCTGCTCAATAAAACGCCATGCTATATAATAATAATACTAAATAATAATAATATAATAATAATAATACTGTTTATTATAGCCCGCTTTTCCAAAAGAGATCAAAGCGGGTTACAACAAGGGTACAAAACATCGTACAATTTACACAGTATCAACATCATAAAAATCATTAAAAAATACACCATGTTAAAAAGAATAAAATTACAGACATTAAAACCAACAAACAAACTAGCTTGAAAGTGCAATGTGATGGGGAGAGAACACGATTGTCACAACGCATGGGGGAAAGCCTGTTGGAAGAGGTAGGTCTTCAGTTCTTCCTAAACAGGTCAAGGGAGTCTAACAGAGTGGAGCTCATCAGGAAGAGTTCAGATGTGCAGGGCCGAGACAGAAAAGGCCCTTTGAGAAAACGAGGTTATCTATTGTCTGGGGAACCCTTAGCAATTACTTCCCAAACGATCTGAGAGTGCGGGGCAGATTGTATGGGGAGAGGCAGTCCTCCAAGTACCCTGGGCATTATATACAGAAAGCCTGCCAGCATAAAAATGTTTTTACTAGCCAGTGAAAGGCTAGCAGGGAGGGGATCAGCCTAGCCTCCCAAGGAAGGGCATTCCAGAGGATGGGAACAGCCACCGAGAAGGCTCTCTCTTGTGTCTTCACCAGGCGAGCCTGTGATCTTGGTGAAACTGAGAGAAAGCCTTCTTCTGCTGATTTTAAGGCTCTTGCAGGTTCATATGGGGAGATACAGGCGGGTTACAGACCGCCATAAAGTTAAGAAAGGCCATATTAGGGTTAGGAAGGGTCTTACCTTCCTCATGGCCCTTCTTTGTAGTACGCGCGGAGCGCGTCGTAAATGGCAGCGCCCATCCACATAGGCTCTGCCATTTTGACGTCACCCTTCGCGGCGCCACTTCCGCGTTTTGAAAAGGAGCGCCATTTCGGCGCTCCTTTTTCGCTGCGCCGGGAAGCCTCATGGTCTGGCCGCTGGGGCTTCCCTCCGCCGCGAATGGCAGCGGGGGGAAAACAGCCGCTTGAGGGCAGTCTGTAACCCACCACAGTCTCTTAAATAATCTGGACCCAAGCCATGTAGGGCTTTATAGGCCATGACTAGCATTTTGAATTGAGACAAACAGGTAGCAGTGGAGCTGTTTTAATAAGGGAATTATATGCTCCCTGTAACTAGCTCCTGTCAGCATTCTGGCTGTGGAGTTTTGAACCCGCTGAAGTTTCCAGACAGTTTCCAAAGGCAACCCCACATAGAGTACATTGCAGTAGTCCAAACAGGATATAATCAAGGCATGTGTCACCATGGCCAGATCTGACGTCTCAAGGAATGCTCGCAGCTGGTGCACAAGGATCGTTTGAGGATGTTTGAGGATCTTCATGCTTGCTTTGTCAGACTAGAAGTGTCTGTTGAGCTTCAGCAGTATGTAACTCAGGAAGCCTGGGGTCTGGCCTGCAGTGAGATCCAACATTGTCCCCTTACAGATCGCCCATCTCTTGCTATGGTCAACTGAATGTATGCTTTACACTTTTAAAGAGAGAAGCAGTAGATCTTTTAGATACACTATTTCTTTTGGCATAATAGGAAACTATATTTGAGTAGAAACTGGTCTCATAATTGTGTGCAGGCTCTTGGCCCTCTCCCCTCCCCTCCTGAGCAACTGTATTTGGTTTGAAGCTAGGAAGCTGCCTTGTACTTTCACATGCAAAGCAGACATCCTACCTCTGAGGACTATTGCCCTTGTCTGTTAGATGAAGAATGAGCCCATATTTGGTCCATAGTTAGTCATAAATAAAAGAAACAGAAGAAACTTGTCATCTCTGGTGTAAAAAGAGCCAGCACAAAAGTAGTGGAAAACAATACATTTCCCTATAGTGTATAGACCAAGTGAATTGTCACCTCTGACCTTTGGAGTTCTTCAGCTAAAAATGTGCACAAGTTGGCAAGACAAATAACTGCTTATTAGTTATTTGGACAAAGTAGCAACCCCCTAGGCCTGCTTTGTCTTAATTCTTCTATTTCTTATCTTTCCCTCTCTGCTTCCCTCCCGCAAGTCATTCAACTTCTTTGAACTCTGTTGTGTGATTAAAGCTACATTTTCAAGCAATAAGTGAGAAACTATGTAGACTGTAGCTTATGTTTGACTAGATTATTTGTAAGAATGCTGAAAGGAATCCCAGGTAATTTAATGTATTTTAGCAAAGGGAGAGGGTGTTGGGGTGCTGAAGGCTGAAGTTTCAGCTCATGTAGTTACAGAGAATGTCCTGAAAACATGGTTAATTTGAAAGATATTTGAATGACCTCAGTGGCTTTCATAGCCAAGCTTTGAAAAGAATCAGAAAGCTGATAGTTGCAAGAATATCTCACAGTGCCTAATTACATGCTAGGAGATATATATATATTCTCCAAAATACCACATATACAAATATTTCTCTCACCTTGCTTTCTTCAGTGGTATGCTAAGCATTGTTGCTATTGCCAGAGTATTTTTCCCTCCTTCATTAGAATCATAGAGTTGGAGGAGACCACAAGGGCCATCCAGTCCAACCCCCTGCCATGCATGAATTATATAAGCACAAAGTATGATTTTTAATTCAGAAATATTACATGAATTTCTCATGCGTTTCAACTATCTTATTTCTTATTTCTGTTTGATTTTGAAACACCACTTCTTGTTATTTCCCTAACGCACAATTCTATACATGACTGCTCGAAAGTAAATCTATTGAGATTAATCAAGTTTACCCAGAAGGAAGGTGGATGTAAGGAGGAAGGCTTACCAAATGTAAGTGATGGCTAAAGATATAATACAGTGGAATTTATTTGTGTTAGCCAACAGAATACAAGTATTTCAGAAGAAAATCAAATTTTGCCTTATGTGTAGATCATGAAAACCTATGGATTTCATATTCACCAACATTTCACAGGTGAAAACCTGGTCATGTGAAACCAAGGAAAATCAGAATGTGGTCAAGATGGCAACAGTTATTAATAAAGAAGAACACACAACCTAGAAGAGTCTGCAGCTCTTTGCCATTGCCTGAATCTACTGGGAAGGACAAGATTCAACCCCCCTCTTCTCCTCCCTGCTGAGTTAGTTGAATGCACACAACTTTTGCTCTTTGACCTCAGTTTGATGCAGTTGGAATAAACTGAGGACAAAGGGGGAAAGTGAGAAGAGGAGAGAGAAACCAGGACATTTTAAAAGCACCTGAAAAGTGGAATGACAGAGGACCAGTTGGGACTGTCCCTGCTAAAGCAAAAGAGCTGGAAAGTATGGGAGTTCTCTGAAAGAAATTTGATTGTTCTGATTCATAACCAAAATTCTGGAGAAGAGGACACACTCAAGGAAGAATAAAGAAAAACATAATGATTTCCAAGTGGCAACCGTGTGTTTTCTGTGCAAATAACTTGTTGGGATTTTTTTTCCTGGAGGAAACTTTGGCGGGTTACAGACCGCCGAAAAGTGGCGGCCTGCACCCGCCCCTTTCCCAGCCGGATCGGGGCCTCAGCGGCCAGAGCGGCAGCTGCTGAGGCCCTGATCCGCCACTTTCCAGCTGCGGGGAAGCGGCAAAAGGCCCCTTCCCCGCAGCCTGGAAAGGGGTGTCCTTGGGGCTTCAAGCCCCAAGGACACCGTGCGGCAGCAGGGAGGAGGAGAAAGGGGCCGCCCAGCGACGCAAATGGCAAAAGGAGCTCCATTTCAGAGCTCCTTTTACGGCCAGGGAAGGGGCGCACTATGCGCCCTGGCGCGGCGTGACGACGTCACGTCCACGCCGCCCCATATAGAGGTGGCGCGGTCATGATGTCAGAATGGCGGCGGCCGTGTGGAACGGCCGCTGCCATTTTGTGCACGCTCCATGCGTGCTAGGGTTGGGGGAGTCCGGAAAGGACCCCAGCACGTGCGGAGCATCCACTTTTAGGTCTGTTTGTAATGGGACTGAATTTTCTTTGCATAGTAAGTGCATTTGTTGCATAGAATAAGTCCCAAATTGTAAATATCCTTCAAAACAAAAATTGCAGTTTTCAATTACTGTTTCACAGTAAGGAGAAAAATGGTAAATATTTCTTGCAAACTAGAGCATAATTTACAAATATCTACATCCCCAATCCTCATGTACATCATCTTTATCTCAAACCCTCTATCTGGTTTTTCCACACCTATTTTTAATACCCATATCTCCAGGTTGGTGTGAAGCACTTCAGACTATGCCAGTTCTGGAATCTGTCTAGAACAGAATTCAATCCATTCTGTTCTAAAGGTCATACAAATAGGTCCAAATTATCCTTTTTACCTTAGTTATTAGGGATGAGTTGCACACTCCTAGTTTTTAATACCAACTCTGCAACAGGAATGGGAACAATGAAGTGGTAATAGTTGTCACCTTTGCAGTAATATTGCTTGGCTGGGTGAAAAAAGGACCATAATACATTATTCACTTTGCACTTGAATGGCAGCAACAACCAAGAGGAGTGAGGATATCATCAGAACAGCAAAAGAACAGTGATTATATCTGGTAAATTCTACAGCCACGGCCAGTTTTAATTTTGTTTCTGCTTCCACCATCTGATTCTGTAACACATTTATCACCTTTGTAATAAAGCTTCATAATTAATTACCTACCTAATTAAAACTCTCAAGTACCTCATGCTACTGATTCAGAAGGCAACAAAGCAGGAGAGGCAAGGTGCAGAATCTTTGTGTGAGAGCCCATTATACTGGTTAACTAGGAATGTATGAGGAATTCATTCAGAGTTGTTGTTGTTGTTGTTTTAAGAAATAGATTACCCAGTCTAAACCTCCTGGAACTGAGCATAGACTTTGATGTGATCAGTAGTCAGAAATGTGTCAAGATGAATTAATGGTTTGGCTCAATATACAACAGCTTCCTATGTTGTCAAGCTGCCTCAAGAAAGCCCAGATGTGATATCACTGACTTCAAATATATATTAATTTCCGTATTTGCTTTTTTTTAAAAAAAAGAATGTGCCAATTCTCACACAGAAAGGTACAACAGAACAACTGGATTATTTGAAAGGTGCAATAGCACTTACACATCCAACACTCATTACTTTTGAGTGTGCCATCTTCAACCTACTTGACCCATTAAGTTAATAATAATGAACAATAAATGCCTGCAAAATGATACTGCAGACAATATCTGCAATATGCTAATCACTGTTTCATGAATCCATGAATTGCAGAATGATAACTATTAAGGGCATTATCACATGAGCCCCGCATTTGCTGCAAGTGCAGTAATTAATGACAATGGAAAAATACTGGTTTGTGAGCAGCCATTATCACACATCTTCCCAGTCACACAACTGGGGCTATTGCTGCCATCACACCCTCTTCCCAACTCCCCCTTAACCCTGCCTTCCTACCCTATGCCCTATCCAGCATACATTTCACTTTTTAATATATATATAACTTTTTTAATGGTGTGGTGCAGTCCTGGTAATGCAATTAAGGTTTTAAAAAAAGAAAAGAAAGGAAATAGGGAAAAAGAGAGAAGTATTCAGGCTGCTTTGGAATAGTGTGGGAGTGGGGACAGGAAGAGAGGAGAGAGACTGTCACACCATGTGACTGCCAATATTCTAACTACCATGGCAATGACATTTGGCACATGAGGATTACTGGGACTACTGTGCAGTTGAGAACTATTGATAGGTTTACCTCATCAATGGAAAGGAATAATGTAGCTACATTTGGCAAACACAAAAGCTACAGGCTGGATGCAACATTGTATGATAAGGCCCTGTTTTACAACTATAATAGTAGTTTAGAAGTTACATTTGATAATGTCCTAAATTTCTGTTTCATTACTTATAACTTGTGGCATTACTATTTTACTCTTAGACACTGAGAAATATGATTATTCAGAATAGCATCAAGAGTTCAGAATGGTCAAATTTTAACATCCTTCAGGCTGATTAAATTAGCAGCACCCTGGTGGCGCAGTGGTTAAATGCCTGTACTGCAGCCATTTACTCGAAACCACAAGGTTTGCGAGTTCAAGACCAGCAAAAGGGGCCAAGCTCGACTCAGGCTTGCATCTTTCCGAGGTCGCTAAAATGAGTACCCAGACTGTTGGGGGCAAATTAGCTTACTTGCTAATTAGCTTACTTGCTGTTCACCGCTATAATCTTTGGAATAGCGGTATATAAATAAAACAAATTAAAATAAAAACAAATTAATTAGTTAATTTTATTTGAATTATCTCATTATTCATCTTTGAAAATGCAAGTCTTGGATGTATTGGCTTTTTACTGTCACAGTCTTAGCATAGTATTATCTTGGTCTACATAATATTGACTCATTTTAATACAATACCTTTGCTTTAATGCTTGCAGCATGATGCCATCTAAAAGCAAAGCTGAAAGTCACCACACTCCTTTCTTCCTGACAATAATGCATTCTTTCTTGAAGCATAAGCTTTATTTTTTATTACCTGGATTTGTTGCCTATAAAACAAGACCCACACCTGCCCTCTCCTGGTTGTTAGGGTGGTAGCTGCTAGATTTGTCACTTAGTGGGAAGTTCTAATAATCTAGCGAACAGAAGCATTTTACTTGCACAAGTACATACTTCTAAGACAATAATATTATAAAAAGAAGCATTATTGTGTAACTCCAAAGGAGAAAAGCAGTAAAGAGAAACAACAGAGATAATTATTTGAGGAGGCTTTTAAAAAAATGGAGCAATCAGTTTTTATAATATTTAAGAGCCAGATTTGTGTTTGTTCCAGAGATGACAATAAATTAATAAATCTTAACCACATGAAAGAGAGTTAAGCTGAATATGGCTTGTACAATGCTGGCTTTAGCAGGTTGAATAAAGCATGGACCTTGTGTTCTTCAATTCTGCCAAGCCCTCATAATGTAATACGTACCACTCAAATACAAAAATTTGGAACATGTGGTTAAACAAGCAGATGAGAGTTTTAAAAAGAATGAATATACACGTATATCATGCTGAAGCAGTGCTAGAATGTTGTCTCTTGGCCTAGAGCATTATCTTTCTACTGCTCAGTAACTTTCCTAGCTAATTAGAAGTTTCCATTCACTATAAAAATAACTTTTCAAGTTTGACCAATAAACAGGAACACCTTTATGATTGTCAGAGTGAACACCTCCCGGAATTGAAAATGCTGCTGGTGAATGGGAAGGTGGCTGCCATTCAGGGCTTGATCTTGGATGAGCACGCCGACCTGATATGTATCACCGAGACCTGGCTTGACAAAGCTGGGAGTGTGGGGCATGTATGTATGGAGAGAATTATTTTTTTCTTAGCTTTGTCCACTAGGGTTCTGTGTTCAGCAACAGATGAAACTGTTGGGGCATAGAGAGACGAGTTGTGTCCCCTATGACCACACACAGAGCTGATGCATATAGGCAGGATGCCTAGGAGAAGGTCTGCGAAGAGCGAAGCTTCTGCAAGGCCTGCAGCTGCACAGCAAATTTCCTCCCGGCTGCCGCTTTGTGCTTCCAGCCTGAGGAAATAAATCTCTGGACAGCGAGACTTCACTCAATGCAAGGGCTTTTTAATCTTTGTTACAAACTATTTACAAAGATTACAGAGAGTATCAGACAGCTGTCTTGAATACTCACAGCTATACAAACTAATAAAGTGCTTCTCCAACCACCGACCATAACAACCCAACAATGGAAATAATTTCCTTCTCCCTTATATAGGTGGTCTTCTTCGAAGTCATGTGACAGTCATGCCACCAATGAAACTTGGCTGGTTTCATACCCAGTACCTGTTGCATCATAATATTGCCCATGATGCACTGCTGGCTGACTTCACTTGCTGTGCATATTGCATCAGACTTCCCATGATGCACAGCTCATCAGATGCTGACTCATGCACCTGCCACTTAAACTGTAGTAACTTCTGTTCCAGTTACTCCTAGTGGCCACATGTATGTCATTTCCAGACCAGTGTGGCACATGGTCCTGACAGAAACTGGGAGGGGAGGAGCGGCAGTTGTTGTTAACCACCCTCGAGTTGATCTCACCTCAAGGCCACCCTAAGGATGAGACATCTCCAAGATTCCCTATCTTCAGCTGCTCTGCTAAGGTCCTGTACATTCATGCTCATGAGCTCCTTAATAGAATCTATCCATCTAGCATGCTGTTTTCCTCTCTTTCTACATCCCTCCACCTTTCCTAGCATTATTGTCTTTTCTAGTGAGCCATTCCTTCTCCTGACATGAACGAAGTATGACAACCTCAACTTTATTACAGTGGTACCTCGGGATACGAAATACCCAGGTTACGAAATTTTCGGGATACGAAAAAATCCCATAGGGAATTATTGTTTCGGGTTACGAATGTTTTTTCGGGTTACGAAAAAACTTTTGGTGCTTTTCGGCGCTATTTTACACGGAATCGCGGCTTTTCCCCATTAGCGCCTATGGCAATTCGGCTTACGAAGGCTTTTCGGGTTACGAAAGCGGCCGCGGAACGAATTACTTTCGTAACCCGAGGCACCACTGTATCTTGATTTCCGGAGAGATTACAGACATGATCTGTTCCAGGACCTATTTATAGCAATAGCAATAGCAAGTACATTTCTATACCGCTTATCAGTGAACTAGCATTCCCTAAGCATTTTACAATGTGTAAGCCAATTGTACTCATTTTGTTTGTCCTTTTTGGTGGTCAATGGTATCCTCAGCACTCCTCCAGCACCACATCTCAAATGAATTGATTTTCCTCCTATCCACTTTCCTCACTATCTAGCTCTCGCAACCATATGTGGTAACAGGGAAAACAATGGCTTGCTTGGTGCTCAGTTGTATATCTTTACATTTTAGGTGCTTTTCTAATTCTTTCTACATACTATTTTTTTCCCACATACCTTATATACTCGACTATGGCCGGTTACAAACTGGCATTTGGGACGTCCGGAGGACGTCCCATTTTAAAAAAGGGGCGTCTCTTCTAGACGCCCCTGGGCCTAATACGGACTCCATCCGTACAAGATAACGCCGGCCCTTCTACATGGCCGGCGCCATCTTTGTGTATCGGACGCTGAGCGTCCGTACGCGTTGCGTCCTTTGTGACGTAGCGAGTGCGCCCCTGGCGCCTCGCTACGTCGCAAAAGCGACTCTAAAAGAAGCTCCATTTTGGAGCTTCTTTTTCGGTCCGCAGGGGAGCCACGCCATGTGGAGGCTCCGGCTCTCCCGCGGACTAACCGGCGGCAGCGGCAGACCACTGCAAAGCGGCGGTTTGTATCCCGCCTATGAATCAACTTCATGTATAAGTCAAGGGTAGGCTGGGGGCCAAAATGATAGATTTTTTTTATGACCCATGGATAAGTCAAGGGTAAAACCTAGGGACACGTAGCAAAATATCTAAAGGGTGAAGCAAAGGAAAGCACTGCCAAAGAACTTTAAAAATTCCAGGAGACATAACTGTTTGTGTTCACATTAAAGGTTAGATGGATGAGAGAATAGAAGGGAATCAGTGTTTCCAGAACAGATTATGCTCTTGCCTTCACCAAGGGATTGTTCCCTTTTTTAATTAAAAGTTAAAATACAGAATTTACACTGACCTGTAGATAAGTCAATCCAGGTTTTGGGGGTCAATTTTTTGACTAAAATTTTTACACTTACTGTATGCATAAGTACAGCGTGCCTGCTCCATACGCAGGCGTGCAATACACGACTTCTGCTTTACGCAGAAGCCGTGCTGCAATACATGGAATGGCACACGCACCCATGCCGCGCACATGCTGCGCCGCCGCAAGCTCAAGCCCTATTCTATTAAATGGGGCTTGAGTTTACATGGTGTTTGCCTTACACGGGGGGGGGGGGGGGGGTCTGCAACACATCACCGCATAAGGCAAGGCTGCACTGTATATACAGTAGTCATTCCACTGACCAGGTGCCCTATCCCACATTTTCTGGATTTGAATGTTCTTATTTGAATTTGGGTGGCTGGGACAGACTAGTGAGTCTGTTTGTCTGTGCCCACCCCACAGCACAATAGTCTGCCTACCTTCCTTTATTTTTCAAAAGTTTCTCTTTCTGATCTGTCTGAGTTGATCTTGGGGTTGTCCTGTTGGAAGTTGTGTGATAAGCAACACCTGTTGAGATCCCCTTTCTTCAAAGCCATTAAAAGTACAGGAGCAGTCTTCAATTTTCATTCTGGCAACCCTAGACACCATACACAGTCATAGCAACCTCAGCACCAGACAGTGAGGCAACCTCCCTTCAGCTATTCCTTTTAGCCTTCTTTAACTACCCTTTTGTTGGAGGATGCATGTCCCCTATGGTAGTCAGCTGCCCTAAGGGGTGTGTGTGTGTAGAGGGGCATATCCTATAGACAATGAAGAATATCACACTAGGGCTTACTGTTTCTCAATCATCCCTGGATCATTGAGGAACTCCCCACTAAGCGTGTATGAACTTCTGGTGCACTTCTTCAACATCAGGGAATCGTCGGCTCCCTCTAGTGTTACTGAATTGTTCAGGGAGAGTGAATTTCCTCTTAACAGAAATTTTGCATTAAGAGGAAATTTACTCTCCTTGAATGATTCAGTAATGCTAGAGGGATCTGATGATTCCTTGATGCTGAGGAAGCGCACCAGGTCGTCATACACACATGCTTTCTCAATGATCCAGGGATGATTGAGAGACAGTAAGCCCTAGTGTGATAATCTTCAGAGCTGAAATAAGATTCAAGTGCATACCCTCCAACTATCCCAGTTTGCAAGGATACTCCCAGTTAATGCTCAATCATCCCACTTTTTCAACTGCTTTTAAAATGTCGATTTTCTCTCTCTTCCTCCCACTTTTCTTTTTTCTTTTTGTCTTATTTCTGTTGCTGTAAATGAAAATCAAAATAAGAAAGTAGCTTGTACTTAATGACCTCAGTAGGGAAAAGAAGAGAAGGAGGCAGAATTTTGCCCTTCTTTGGAAACTCAGGCAAACGCAAACTGTTGCAGACTCTCCTAGCTTGTGTGCTCTTCCTAGTTAATAACTTTTGTCATCTTGACCATAGGCTGATGCTGCTCAGCCACACATGTCCTGGTTTTTATCTGGGAAATGTTGGTGGGTATGCAACATTCCAAAGAACTAAAAGCCAATTCTGTCAATTTTGTATGTAGAATAGTCTGTATTTGACGGTAGAGGATAGTGTTGCCATCTTATCCTTTGCATCAGACATCAACATGTTTGAGCTAGGTCTGTAAACAAGCAATTAATTCAGCTAAGTGCTGTTTTCCAAATCTATATGTACACAGAAACATTGTTTGCCATGTATTATCTAACTGTACCAAGACTTCGGCACAGCGACAGTGTATATAGACTCTTTCTTCTGATGTTTCTTCAGAAATTACTTATTCCGTATGATCTGATATAAAAATGCAGTGTTAAGTTTCACCTAAGAACTTCTGAAGAATCTCAGATGAGTTTGTGATTAAATTCTTCTGGCAGTCAGGTTATAATTAAACTCTTAAGTACTGAAAAGCTGAAGATTTCTGAAGTGACCCATTAACTGTTCATTCTTTTTCCGTTTGCTTGCTTGGTTGGTTGGTTGACATTTCATGGTAGAAACTGAAATTTCTCAGAAACTTGTTAGTAGCTTTGAATCACTGAAGAGGTTTTCACACTGAGAACAATATGGGCTGAATTTTGGAAATAATACTTCATAATATTCTAAAAGTGTTGCTTCCCGATTAGCTCAATTTTGTCATATCAAAATGGTGAATACTAATTTATTCAGGAACTGGTGCTTAAGTGTCTAATGCATTTAATGTGAAGAGATTCTTCACTTTTTATTTATTATTTATGGATTTGAAGCATTTTACTGAGCTCTCCAGTGGAAAAAGGCTCCCAGAGTAGTTTACAAAGATCATTAAAAAGACAATCACAGCCATGTAAAAAGCAAAACACAAATAGAATAGTTCTTCTCATTTTCAGCTAGTGATAATGGAAACACTCCAAAGAACCAAAAGTCACTGGCCTCTCACCAGAGAAGATGGTATGGTCCTTATCCTTATCTCTTCTCCTACAGCAGCCCAATAAATGGCCAGTTATATTGTGTATACATTTTGCAAAATTTACAGCCTTGAAGAATGATGGTAAAGGTACTCTGTGACCAGTATCTTCATAGAGTTAACAGAATATAATGTAGACACTCCTGGGCATCAAGCAACTTAACTATAAATCTAAGTGTTGTTTTTTTTAAGTGTGGGGGGGTGGAGTCTAGCCAGGAGAAAGAAAAATTGAAAAGGTGTACTTAATTGGTACAATAGTCCTTAATAATAATAATAATAATAATAATAATAATAATAATAATAAATTTTATTTATGTTTCCCTGCCTCTCCCATTGGATCGAAGCGGGGTTACAGACTATTAAAACCATACTAAGACTCTTATAAAAATATAAAATAAATACCAGCAATACAAGCTCTATTAATACACAGTCATACAACATACATATCCAGGATAAGGCAGAGAATTGATAGCAACTAGCGTGTAAATCTTATTCATCAGTGGGAAAAGCTTGGCAAAAGAGAACGGTCTTAAGTCTCTTTTTAAAAGTTTCCGGGGGGGGGGGGTCATAAGACGGAGCTCCTCAGGAAGACTATTCCAGATCCGCGGGGCTGCTATTGAAAAAGCCATCTGGGATGTGGAGACATATTTGGAAGATGGAGTTTCCAACAGATTCTTCCCAGATGTTCTGAGTGTGCTGGGCGGATCATATGGGGAGATGTGGTCCCTCAAGTAAGTCAGGCCCAAGCCATGTAGGGCTTTATAGGTAATAACCAGCACCTTGTATTGTGCTCAGAAGCGAATAGGCAACCAGTGAAGATCAACAGGTTTGACCATATAACAAAATAGGTGTTATATGGTCAAACCTAGTCATAGTCATACATGGTGTAACAGCCAGATTTAAAGATGTGTCCCTGAATGGTGGTATGCCAAAGAACCAGTAAAATCTCATTTCCCATTGGATGATTAGTGACCTTGAACAAACAATTTACAAGGCTTCTCTAATTTGCTAATAACAAAATACCAGTGAAATCTACTCCTAATAAGTGGAGACAAACAAATAGGTGGTACAGTATAAAAACAGTATAAATGAAATCTTTTTATACAGTATAAAAACAGGTACAAATGAGAGAGGAGGAAAGTAAACTGCAAGTGTTTCCTCTAGTTGCACATATGGTTATTCCCAATGTCTGCTCTTAAAATGCTGGTAAAAGAGATAGAGAAAGCCTCCCTTTTGGACAGCCTATGAGTACATATCTGTTATTGTCTGATAGATAAAAGGCCTCTTTGAGAAGTGTAGCATCCCTGGACAGATGAATATGTTATAGTGCTGTGTAAGATGCTTAATTCTATACCAGTGGGATGATTCCACTTTAATGATGTTTCCTAATAAGAATATAATGTTGCAGTATGATATAAGATGTTTTATTCTTTATGTGCATAGAATACTTACTTAATGGATGCATTGAGACTGTGATGTCTATGATCTTAAAGGGGAGTGGAAATTCAGGTTACTGGTTTGTTTAATTTAATAAATAGTCTAAAACAATGCTTCTTAGGATATCTGGTGTGAGTGACCAGCAATATTTATTTATTTATTTATTTATTTATTTATTTATTAGTATATCAGGAACTGCAACGATATTTGTATCTACTGGATACAATTGTTTCTTTTTTTGTTTCTTAGAAAACTTGTCAATGACAAGCAGCCAATAGCATAGGGACTACCAGAATCACCAGTTTGAGCAGAAGGGACCTGCATGTTCATTTTCCCATGCTGAACATACTAAAATTCCAATGCTAATGATAAAAGAGATTGATTATGTTACATTTTTCTATTAGAACAAGACTGTTATCCATGAATTTGGAAGGAAAATTTGGAAGCCAGTGGACTGTAGGGGACACCGAAAAGATATAGACTAATCCTGTTGCTTTTTGATGGTGATAATCTTCATTTATACCTTACCTTTCCCCCCAAAACTGGAACACATGCTGGCTTACAAATTAAAATAAATATAAATTTTTAAAAATACACAAAAGCTCAATCGATATTCAAACAGAATTCACATATTAAAAACATGAAAAAACTTGAAATGTATAATTAAAATATTAAAATGCAGTTTAAAAAAGCAGTACAGTCAAAACAGTATAATGTACAGTAAAAAGCTTTTCCTTGAAAAACTTTTAGTTCTCAAAATGCAATAACAACAACAACAACAACAACAACCCCTTTGCCTGCTGACAGAAAAGCAAGGAGGAGTCACTTCTAACTCTCCTAGGAAGGGATGTTACAAAACTTTCACTTAATGGTACAGATCATAGTACAGAAACCCAGAAAAGAAGCTGATGGACAAACACCCTGGCCAGAATTATCTTTATTGTAGACCTGTACTGGCGAACCTATGGCACATGTGCCAGAAATGGCACATGTTGCCCTGTCCCCTGGCACACCTTGGGGAGAGGAGGAGGAAGAAGTGTGTGCCTGTTCCTCTTCCCTCCCGACCCTCCCCAGCCTCCAGTTGCCTGTCTGGAGGTAACCCGAGACTGGGAACAGCATGGGGGGAGGAGGAGGAATAGGCACACACCTCTTCCTCCTCCTTCCCCCCTCACCCACCTTGCCTTCAGCTGTCTCTGGAGAGGCAGCTGAAGGTCCAGGAGGATGAGGGAAGAAATCTCATCCCAGAAGTCCTGCCCCTAGAGGGTGGAAGTCCAACCCCTAGAAGGTAAAAGTCCTGCCCCTGGAGGGTGGAAGTCCCGACCCCCCAGAAGACCTTTTAGTTTGGGCACTTGGCTCCTAAAAGTTTTGACATCACTGTGACTGTGTGTTGGTCCATACAACTGAATGGTGATTCCCTGGTCTACTGCAAAGTGCAATAATATAAAGGTACACACTTAAATTCTCAGCCATCAGTTACTCATATTTACCCATGAGATGTTGATAAGACTAAGACAAGAACAAACCAATGTGTTCCAATCCCTCCTATTTTTCTCTTTGAATTTCTTTCTCTCCACAACCTTCTCAACTCTTCTTCTTTTTAATCACTTATTGTCTTCCTTATTTTGACACCATCAACTCTCCACAACCGTTTATCCCAACTGGATGTGAGACAACTACATGTGACATTCCAAATGGATGTGAGGCCCAGCACTGAAATCAAGCTTCCTTTGCTTTGTCTTTTCTAAAATGAGCTGGACTTGATCCAGGAAGAGGCAGACATCCTGAGAACATTAAGCATATGGACCATTGATTTTAGTAGCCTAAGATATTTATTTAGCACCTTAGCAAAATACTTATAGATCTTGCGTTCCTACAGCAAGTTTTTTCTGATGTTGTAGTTGTACAGAAGAATAAACAAACACTTTTCTTAAAGTAATTCATTTTTGGACATTAAAATGCTATTGATTCCTATATCTTTCTACTGTTAGATCAATCAAGCCTATCAACTGTAAAGAAGGAGGGAAGTCTATGAAAACAAATAACTTCCAGCCAAACCCTAGTCCTTGCCTTCGAGGAAATGTAAAAGTTGTCATTGCATTGATTTCTCTCCCTTCTCCTTGAAAGCCTTTAATTTCTCTCTCTCTCTCTCTTTTGTTTTGTCATGCCTGAGCTAACAGATTTACAAGCCATCTCTTTGAACAGTAAAAATCATTTGCCATTTGGTAGAATTGGCTGACATTTCATTTTTGCTGTACAGATTGCAGATGATGTTGACATTATTTTGCCGGGCTCTGTGCGACATCATTAACACATTGCTCATGACTGAAAGCTGAAATGGAATTACTCTGGTAGCACTATGCTTCACATTTTCAGCTAGGTTAGGAGGGAAATACACACACACACACACCACAGCAACCCTACAAACGTTTGCTCACATTCAGCTGAAGGCAAATGGTTTCTGTTGCAGTACAACAGAACATGACTGATATTAAAATGTCTCACTAAAATCAAGTGATAGAAGTGTACCCCCCAACAACCAACAAGCTATCGTGTCAATAACACATGACAAGTTTACAGTTAGCAACTGTCAGTCCTTCTTTCATTTAGATATGAATTGTGCTCATGAAATTTTGGGCTTCTGCTGAGAGATCATACCAATTTGTTAGGTATACAGGCCTTATATGCTAGATAGATGGCACATAACTTCCCATTTTCACTTTATGAAAATGAAATGCAGTCTCTGATCACAGCCTAATTTCATTCTCCAGCTCTGATTATTTCTTCTGAAATGAGATGCAGCCTAGACAGCTATCAGCAGCATCATAAGAGGCAGTTGTTTTGGTTGCCTGAAAGCACCTGCACAGCATTCAGTTAAATAAATTAGTAGTCAAGTGCAAGTGCCTTCTTCTGAGACACTGGAAGGTCTGTAGTTCCAGAAATTCATTTGAAAGGAAATACCATTTTCTTTGGCTGGCAATTTTAGGCTGTTTGGGCCAAAGAGAAATGAATGGATTTGGGTAGCACTTGTAGATTGGAATTTCACTACACAATATGATGGATTGGACAGATTTTCATCCTCTTACATATAGTCTTAAATTAAGCTAGGGATGGGGAATCCAGCCTTAGCGTTGTCTCAGTTCAGCAATTTGGGCATCCCTAAATAACCATGCTCTGAACCTTGTTCCACCACTGCTTGATGGTTTCCCAGATTATGTATGCTCTCCTTCCATTCTAAAAGCTGTTTATGCTCCTGCATCTTTCTTTTTTTAAATTATTACACAGTATATAGTGCAAATTATACAATCCATATTTTATAATGTACATTTCTCCCCTCTGCCCCCTTCCACCACCATCATTTAGAGGAAATAAATCATTTTATATCTCTCAGAGGGGAGAAGATTTGAAGGTGTGTATCCTCCCTGCACATGCGCAGCCTCCGCTCCTGCATCTTTTCATCCCTTTCCCCTCCTGCTTTCCTCTCTTTCTTCCTCCCTCCTTCTCCTCATTTTCCTCCATGTTTTTTTCATTCATTCATTCATTCATTCATTCTACAGTTGTTACTTCTAATGCACAAAAGAGCTTGAGTGCAGACAATCTCTGGAATGTCTGATTCAAAAGAAAATAGTGCATTCTTTACAATCTTCTTGGAAGGCTGTGTTCTGGATTCCTTCCCTGAGTGCAGCAAAATGTATAGCATCCAGAAGGGATAGGTTGTGGAATCATCCCTTGGTTGTCTGATGTAAATATATAATATAATATGTATCTCTCTATGTATCAATTAATGTAATATAATCTAATTGGATTAGATTAAATCCAATCGAATCCTATACCTTCTACATGTCTTGTCATATTGGTGGGGTGATTCTAGAATGTATAGTCTAGGCAAGTAACTTTCTTAAATTCTGAACAGATGAATTTTGCAGAACACTGGCAAACATAATTCAAGCATGAAAGAAGAGGTAAACATGGTCTGTTAATCACATTTATATTTGAATGTTGTCTTGTCCTATCTGAAAAAAATGCTGCAGTCATGTGTCCCATTCTGGGGGAAAGGTCGGATCTAAATTAATTAATAAAATAAAGCAAATCATTTCTATGTACATCATTGGATGTACATTTGGTTAGACAGAATAGGCCCCACTGAGCTTAGTGTGGGTTACTTATTGGTGCAAAGTTGGGACATTTTTCTTAATGCTTTAATCAAATCACCAATGCTATATATTTTGGCTTATGTGAATTATCATGTTGTAATAGTGTGTGGGAGGTTATCATGGACTGCCATACTACTTACCTACCTCCTCTGCTGCTTCTCACAGAATGAGGAATCTCTCAGCTGTGGGGCTCACCAGTAATCAAGATAAGGCAGATACATACATTGAAGAGGAATTAAGGAACAGCAGGGGGAAGTAGAGATTCAATGGGTAACTCAGCTATGAAAATCAGCACTGTAACCATAGAGAAAGAGAAGCAGAAGGAGCCTGTTTGTGGAAGGGATGCTGGACCCTTTGAGGTAGAGGATAGTTCTGGAAGAAAGTCCAGGTGCGGGAGGAGGAAAACTTCCCCTTCCCAAGGAACTATGGTCTTGTCTAGGAAAGAGAGAGGTAAAAAACCCCCAGGAAAGATGCTGTGGGTCACCAATGAGTCCCCAAAGTACATAAAGATTGTTTGTCTGTCAGAATGCTGAGAGTACAACTCTGAGACCCTGTGATGACACTACCTCAGCCAGTAGTGCTGGCGGACCTTATGTTTATTAAGTACTGGAGTGGCTTGGCACTTCCTTGAGAGTTGATGGAGTCAAAGGTCTGTTATGTGCCTCTCTCCATGGAGAGAGTAAATGGAGTCACATAGTGGTATGATTTTACCAAGACACATAGGGTTGGATCCAGACATGCCCCTCCATGAAAAGAAGGGCTTCTTCTATTTACAAAGGAAACTGGAATATGGCAGGGAACTATCAAAAGATGAAGAGGGCAAGGTATCAATATGTGCTGATTATTCCTTCTCCCAGAGAGTTCCCAAAGACACCACTCATGCTGTTCTAGATGGTCTTCCAAACCAGTAGACCAGATTTTCAGGCATAGGTGAATGCAATGGGAAGGAGAAATAAGCAAGAATCACCCTCACTTTCCTTTTGCAGCACCAGAGGAATTTAGCTGAGCCTGTCAGGATCCAACCAAGCTCTTTTATAATTTCACCATGAGGAGTCTAGGGCTGACTCTGCACTCCAGAAATAATACAGTATGACACCATTATAAATGCCATGGAAGTTAAAGTATTGTCAAACTGCATTGTTTCTGCAGTGGAGATGCAGAATTGTCTATTAATTAAGTGTCTGTTAATAAGAAGTGGGGTGGACTTCTGCCATCTCTCTGTCTCTCTCTGTCCCACCCCCAAACCTGGAAGAAAGTGGTGAAATCTTAGATTCCTGGATCACCATCATCATTATTAGCCCAGCACTATATTGTTCCTTGTGGCTCTTCTCCACTTGCATCCCCATCCTGCTGAGTTTTCTGTGGTGTTCCAGCATATTTATTATCTGTGAATATAAAATATGCAAATTAGCTATGGGCCTCTGGTTCATAACACATTGCAGATGATGTGACTTTGTGAGCTAAAGACATTGCTCATCATCACTGGGTCTTGCTGTTTGTTTGTTTGTTTATCTGTGCTTTGCTATTTCCATGGTCTTTGCAAGTAAATCTAAAATGTCATTTATGAAAAGTATTCACATTTTGATACTCTGTGCAGCGGCGGTGCATATTGATTGAGTCACTGATGTTGCATTAGCAGCTACTTATCTCCTTCTCTACACATAGATGATTACTTGTTGCCAAGGAGACAAGGGGATCTTTTCACAAGATGTGCTGTACAGAATAAGCAGATAGTACCCTGCTATGCCTTTGCAGAGAAGATACCTTAGGGTCGATTATTGCCACTTTCCCTTGCAAACACCCGTAAAATATTTTTTCTACCCAAGTTCAATTCCTGTTGTTCAGAATTTCCCCTGCTAAATCGATCCTCTTGTGCTTTCTTTATTTGCACCTTTAGGAGACATGAGGTTGAATCCTTTTAAATTTGCATATACGTGCACACATACAGATGTGAAAGGGTTCACACAAACACACTGCAGTGGTTTCAACCTCAAACACAGGATGCTGAAAATAATCTAAATAGAGGAATTACTACTGTTTGACCTTAAGACAACACTTGAAGATTTTATGGCCTGATCTGAGAGTTAGTGATGCTTAGAGTCAACACACTGAAACCAGTTGGAGCGGTTAGTTGTGACTAATTGAGTTGATTCAACCCAAATTATACAATTACAATAGTGTTCGTTTGCACACATTTTAAAACTAGTCTAGGTATCACATAGGCTGCATCTGTACTGCGGAAATAAAGTAGTTTGACACACCAATTTAACTGTCATGGCTCAATGCTATAGAATCCTGGGATTTGTAGTTTGGTGTGGAACCAGAGTTCTCTGACAGAGAATACCTCACAAAACTCTAAATCCAAGAATTCCATAGCATTGAGCTATGGCAGTTAAAGTGGTGTCAAACTGCTTTGTTCCTGCAGTGCAGACAAGGCCATAGCCACAGAAATTTACAATTATAGTACAAGCTGAAGTTTTAAAATGCGCCACAAGAGCTGTTGTATGGTACTCAGTGATGTGTAAAAATATTTTGTTCTTTCATGTCAAAAATTAGAATTGCAAAAAACTTTCCCCTGCTGGGAAAGAGTACAAGAGGTTTTGTTCATTTTTGATGAATGTCTGGTTATTTGGGGTAAAAAATTGATGTTGGCAAAAACATTGGTTTTGCTCAAGAAAACATGTCTTTTTCATAAAAGAAAATATTTTGCACGAAAATGTTTTTTTGCACATGTCTTTTTTGTATAAGCAAAACTGAAAACAACCGTAATGCTAGTCTTTTTGTTCTTTTAAGACAAAATTAACAGTTTTTCAAAGGTATGCCTTGATGAGGGCAAATACAAGTATACAAAAAACAAAAATTGAGCTTCCATTAATTTCTAATAGTGTCACTTTATTTACTATCACCCATAGAAGTTTTATATATGCCCTATACTTCACTTGAATATTTGGCATTGATTACATTTAATATCTGAATACATAAAGCGTATCCACTGAAAATATGTGTTTCTGATGATGTGCTGAAAGGCAGAAATTCCATGTTATATTGTCTTACAGCTTATTCACTCATGCAATGAACATGTGTGTGTAAAATAAATAGGAATGTGAAATCTTCATAATGTGAACCTTTTTGAAATAAAATGCGAGTAGACTGAGAACAATGGCCAATATTCTGCATCAGCTAATTGGGGTGCATCTGTACTGTAAAAATAAGTCAGTTTGATACTAATTTAACTGTCATGGCTCTATCCTACAGAATCCTAGGATTTATAGTTTTATGAGGCACCAGCATTCTTTGTCAGAGAAGGATAAAGGCCTTGTAAAACTACAAAACTCATGATTTCATAGATGGAACTTTAGCACTTAAAGTGGTATCAATCTGTATTATTTCTAAAATGTGTAGATGCACCATTGGTTAATATACCAGTATAACTAACTGGGGGGGGGGGGGGATGAAACAGACAGCCCCTTTGCAGTGGCTTCCTGGTGGCTTGGGGGCATGTCGTTTAGACGACGCCAAGCCAGCAGGAAGCTCCCAAACCAGCAGGAAGCCCCCAAACCAGCAGGAATCAGTTGTGAAGACACCTGCCTGACCACAAGGGGGGCAGCTTTGCAGTACTCCGGTGGTGCAATGTTTAGGTGCTGTATGCTGCAGGAATGCCGCAAAGCCACAGTGGTAGCAGAAAAGCTGCTGTTTTGCAAGAGCAAAAAGGAGCGGCTTTCTATTGCATCATTTTGTGTCAGCAAAAAGCTGGGTTGGGGCTGTGGCATGCAGTTGCTGCAGCCCCAACCTGGCATTCAAGCCACCCCTTCAAGCCTGTTTGTTTCAGCTCTTAGTTAAGTCACACTTTTAGTTTAGTTGAGTGAAACAAGATAACTGTTCCATATTCACTTAACTATCTATAACTATTCCTTATTCATAATTGTTACTTAGTAATAATTATGACACTATTGCCACAATTATAACTTCCCTCTCAACCTTTTTACCAGGCATCTGCTGCATGGGGAGAAACAGTAATTGGAGCATGGATGGATAATGTTTCCATCAGATGGAAGACTCTATGTGTGTTACTTTGGCTGCATCTGCTCTGTGGAATTAATGCAGTTTGAGACCACTTTAACTCCCATGACTCAATGCTATGGAATTCTGGGATTTGTAGTTTTGTGAAATATTTAACCTTCTCTGTCAAGAGAGCTCTGGTGCTACAACTATCTACAAATCCCAGGATCCCATAGGATGGAGCCATGACAGTTAAAGCGGTGTCAAACTGCATTAATTCTGTAGTGCGGCAGCAGCCCCAGTTAACTAATACATACCTACTTAGGTGATATAGAATACTGGCCAATGTTTCACTTAAAAGGGAATACAACAGAGAAAGGGAATCTAATTTTGGTTTCCCTTTTCTATTTATGCTAAAGAAAGTCCTCCAAACACTTGCAGACACATGCTGTCAGACAGGAAATATTCATTTCCCATGGGAATGGAAGACTGCTTTGGATTTCACAGTACATTTGACTCACTAACAGAAATTACCGCATTAATATTTAATACTCAATAAAATGTTGTTCACATGTACTTCTTTACATGTATAAGGAAACTACAGAGTTGTCTACAGTGTTGATAAAAGAATGGTAGTTAATTATGGCTTTCTTTTGTGTTTTGTTTTAAGGCAAAGGTTTAAGACAGAAATAAGAAAAATGTGACATCAAACCTTATAGGGAGAAGAATTTTTAGAACAGCTTATTGGAAGAGCAAGAAATAGTGAGGGGGGAGTAATGGGGATCTACTATTGTTGTTAATCTGTAAAACAACTGAGTGGTTGGCTGAAAAACAACACTAGGACCAAAGAGCTTTATGACAGTGGATTGTAACGTTAGATGTCCACACACAAATAAGGCACACTATCTTTGGACTTATGTCTTTTCCTTGCCTACAACAGTATGCATTTTCTTATAAGATTTAAATATAAGTATATTTGAAGCGTAGTCCACAGTCTGCAAGTTCCCTCAGTGTCTAGTGTGGCCAACCACACCACCATGTGTGACGGTTATTTGTATGAAAATCAAATACAATGGGGCATTTATTTTATTTTATTTTATTTTTTAGATACTTGGTAGAGTACAAACTTGTTTGTATTGAATACAACTTCCTAGAAATATAAGGCAATAAATAAAAGTGTCAGATATTAAATTTGAATCCAGAAATGACTAGAGTAATTCTTTCATTAATGTAATGGTAAATTGCTATGGTAATGGTAAATGCCAAGAACAAGCATGCTGTATTTATTTATTTATTTATTAAATATCCCAGTTGAGTGTTGGACTAAGGCTCCAGGAGACCAGGATTCAAATCTCTGCTTAACCCATGTAAACCACTGGGTATCCTTGGGCAAGTCACACTTTCTCAGCCTCAGGGAAAGGCAATGGCAAACCTTGCCAAGAAAACCCTATGATTAGGTTTATAAATCAAAGAAATATTGAATGGACATAAAAACAAACAAATTAGGAAATGCTGCATGACATACTCCAAAGGACCATTACTGAAGGCAAGTGAAGTGAGTTGCCTAAATCCTCAGATTAACCTTTTATCTCCTTACCCATTCATAACAGGCACTAAAGAAGAAAAACTTCCTAGTGAATAATTCTGAAGGCAACTGCTGGTTATTTAGAATGATGTTATACAGCAATGAATGAAAACAGTTTAACTAAGCATTAGGTTACAGGTCATATTTATCATGTTTGTTTTTTAATATGCACTGTCAGTACTCAGCATGAAAATGAATCACAATGAAACATGAGCTATATAAATAGTTAGTGATCAATAAAACAACAACAACAAGATGACAGGATTGGTTGACATCACTAGAATATTATTCCTACAGAGAGCTGGAACAAAAGGTATTTCCCCTTGAGTAACATATTTCACTGTGAGCAAACAGGCAGGGTTGTAAATAGAAAAGATGGCCTTCTATATGGATGAATGTATTGTTAAACTAGAAAGACTGTAGTGATTATTGTATTCATCACTAACTGATACATGCTGGGAAATTGTAGCTGTTAAGTAACAGTCATTTTATTTGGGTAACATGGAGATATAGTATCTTGTCCTATGGCTTGTTCCAGCCTCACCACCTACCTTAGAAGTGGCTGGTTCTCAGTAACAAAACTGTAGATCTAGGTCCGAGACTTGTTAGTTCACTAGTACAGTGCGCCTGCGCCATACGCGTGTGCACCATACGCGGACTTGAGTGTATGCGCTCAAGCCGTAGCATGTGCGTGGGGCGGAAGGGGCGGCGCGTCCCATTCAATTGAATGGGTGCGCGCGCCTGTTGCGCCCCGCACGCCCGCGCCACTGCGCACGAGCCCCATTGTTTCCAACGGGGCTCGAGCATAGGCGGAATTCGCCTTACGTGGTGGGATCCGGAACGGATCCCCCGCGTAAGTCGAGGACGCACTGTATATTCACATAGACCATGAGGAGATGAAGCCTTTATGAAACTGAAGATACCATTCCACATTACCTGGGCCCTACTGGCAACCAAAAGTATCCACATAGAATATAATAGAATTAGAAGGAACCCTGAAGGTCATCCAGTCCATTGTGAAGTTGAAGGCTTTCATGGCTGGCATCCATAGTTTTTTGTGGGTTTTTCAGGCTATGTGGCCATGTTCTAGAAGAGTTTATTCCTGACATTTCACCGGCATCTGTGGCTGGCATCTTCAGAGAAAGCTGGCATGGAAGTGATTGGGGTATATATATATACCGTGTGACTCTAGGTTGGGAGAAATGATTTACATGTTAATCTGTGTATTGTTCTGTTGTTGAATGGCAAGGCCTCAGGGTGGGAGGATATGCAAGGAGGATTTGTGTCTGCTTAATTAGTGGTCCATTGTGTGCTGGGGAAAAAACCCTGATCCTGGGTGGTTTTCATTTGCATTTTGTTGGGTCTTAATTTTGGTGTTTTTCAGGACTGGTAGCCAAACTTTGGTCCAAAACACACTGCACAAATAATCCAGTTTGAGACTGCTTTAACTACCCTGGCTCAATGCTAAGGAGTTCTGGGAACTGTAGTTTTGTGAGACATTTAGCCTTCTCTGTCAGAGAGCTTTGGTGCCACAATAATGTTAATAATGCAACATGGGATATACAGTGATGGAAATAAAACATGTATGTGAGAGTCACTATGACTAAGCAAAAGCAATTAAGAAGCCACACAGGTTTGTAATTAGCAAGTCCTAAATGCCAAGGACAGAAATGCAGAGTGGATAATTGAACACACCTGAGAATTGTTAAGTGGACAAGGTGAAATGATGAAATCATTAATTATGGGCTGAACTATGAAAACCAATCAAAATGGATGTACACGCCCACTGGGTGGAAACTGACAGAGTGGGTGGTGTTTTACTATGACTATAATAATTGCTTTGATTCCCAATGTATTTTGTGGGTAGTTGTTGGAGTAGAGTGGGTAATTGTGGATAGTTGTTGGATAGTTTGGAGTATTGTATATAGTAGAATAAAGTAGATCTTTTATATAAGACTACTGAGTTGTCTGGTGTCTTGAGTGAAGATACAAGAGCCAGCAGGATCCTGGAGAAGTGTGAAGACTTCTGTGGAGCAAGAGTGAGAAGGCTTGGAGAGTTTGTCAGGGTCTTCAGCCTATTCTCTGAAACTCTGCTGCCTTTGAGCAAAGCTTTAACCACTGGCCAAAACTGGTCAGCGCCGGTGCATAACAAGGTGGTGAGTTAGAGCCAGAGGTGAAGAGCTACAACTCCCATCATCCCTGACAAATAAACCACAATTCCCAGGATTCCTTAGCACTGAGCCAGGGCAATTAAAGATCCTTCAAACTGGATTATTTCTGCAGTGTGTTTTGGATCTTTGTTTACTTCTTCTTTCCTGTTGATGTTGTCCAGGTGTTTGTGGATATCAATGGCTTCCCTGTGCATTCTGACCTGATAGTTGTTGGCATGGTCCAGAATGTCAGTATTTTCAAACATCATATACTGTAACATCCTGGGCATACAATTTCTCATGAGAGGCAAGAAAGCAAAATTCCACTTTGCAATAATAATATAAAAGAACCTGTAGTATCTTTGGGATTAAGGCTGTATTTACACTGCATGAATAAAGCTGTTTGATAATACTTTAACTTCCAGGTCACAATGCTGTGGAATTCTCAGATTTGTATTTTGTGGGGCACCAGAGCTCTTTGACAGTGAAGGCTGAATATCTCACAAAACTACAAATCCCAGACAAGGCCTAACTGAGAGAAAAAAAAGAAAGAGTAATAGAAATTGGAGCATTAAAGAGCCTTACAGATAAAAGATGTTTGATGCATCAACCTTACAATTATGTTTCATTTTCTAAATGATTTAACATATAGGAATGTTGTTCATAACTTGTTTAATAAGCCTCAGTATGCACCTTCACAGTAAGCATAATTTGCTTGCATTCAGAATTGCATTTATTTCTATACTATTTGTACTAGTATCCTTTCTTTGGCTTCAAAATGTTTTGAGGTGCTTTGATGGCTGGTGATGGGAGCATCCCCATTTTGCAGTAGTTATCAGATGAAAATCTATGTTTGAAATGAGTAGTAGTTTCTACCCACCATAGGAAAGATGTAATGTAAATCCCTTGTACAGAATCTAGAGAATTGTACACTTCCCCTGCCCAAGAATTTGGGGAATCATAGAATCATATAGTTGGAAGGGACCCCATACATAATCCATCAAATCCAACTCCTATCAGTGCTGGATCTCCAGCTAGAACATCCCTAGAAGTTAGATATTCAGCCTCATTTTAAGGATGGAGAAAGAGATATCACCACTCTCTAGGTAATTCGTTCCATTGCCAAACCACCCTTACAATCAGGAGTTTCTTTCTAATGTTCAATCAAACTCTACCCTCCTGGAACTTACGACAATTAGGCCTAGGTCTAGCCTCTGGAGCGGCAGAGAACAAACCTGCATCCATCTCTCTGTGACAGCCATTTAGACATTTAAAGAAAATAATCATGTCACCCCCTCAGTCTTCTCTTCACCAGGCTGAACATGACCAACACTCTCAGCCTTTTCTCATAAGTTTTGTTCTCCATACCTTGTGTACTTGTTGCCCTTTTCTGAGCCTGCTCCAGCTTATCTATATCCTTCCTAAAATAAAGTGCCCAGAACTCAACACATATCAAAGTGTCTGTTGGCAACAACAGGGTGAGGACCTATTTTATTTTATTTTATTTTATTTTATTTTGATGGCCATGTTCCCTTGGCAGAATTTACCAGGGGCCCAGCCACCCATTTATGTTCTCCTGTATGCCATCATGTTTTCTCTATCTCTTTTTGTCACTTCTTTTGCTTCCCTCTTCCCTCATGACCAGTAGGATACTGGTGAAGAGAGATATCATTGTTTCTGACTGAAGAAAACTGGACAGATGACCAAGGGACAAAACAACTCAGTCAAGGACCACTTGTGGCTTTACAGAATAAAAATACATAAGATATTTAGGTAGCAAAAACTAGCATTGTTATCAGTGTAAATGTATAATAAGACATGTGGAGCACTGCTGAATACTAGCATAATTTGCAATGGGTGCCAGTAAAAATCTCCCTTTGTGTGTCTTTGTGTGTGTACATGCATGTGCACTCACATTCCAATCAAACTCCTTCAATGACATTGCCAGCTGTTAAGTGTTTTTTGATAGAACTCACTTGTATGTGCTATAGACTGAGACTTTGGCCCAAGGGCTTTACTCTTTCATTGCTATTTTATTTATGTAGCATAACGTCTGTTTAGCTGGACAATGTTACCATGTCATTGTCAGATATTGTTATAGGTGGAAAAATCTGTAAGTATTTCAACAGTGCTGTGGTATTTTTTTCCACAGTCATCAGGGAATGGGAATAAAATATGACTGCAAGTTAGATTTTCCTCACAAAAAAGCTCTTATTGTATGTTGCAAAGAGAAAAGGGTCTGTCTTGAAAAAGTATTTTTAAAATAGTTTTTAAAAAACAATTCAATTCAGGGGATAGATTTTCTAGACTTCAACAAGTGATGTTCTTTTTTTCCAGGTACAGAGCTGTTCCCATCACTGCAGTAGCACTGGTATTCTTTTTTCTTCTCCACACAGTTGTCCTCTGTAATAGCTGACACTCCCTTGTTACCTTTTCTCTAACTAATATAGATATCTTCTCCCCACAGTCTTTCTGAATAACTGCTAGGCAAGATCTCCTCAAAGGAGAGAACAGGGAATGCAGAGGAAGTCATCATGATGTCTTTTGTTTTTATCCAAAGTCTCCAGCAGACCACAGACTACAGATCACAATAAGAGCAAACTACATCATTGTATGAGGCAGGACTGGATAAAATGTTGCTTCCAGAACAGATCCTGCTAGGCCATAGCTATGCTGGCCAAATTTGTGTAAAATAATTGGTCAGTTGTAGGCTTAAACCAAACACTACTGAACTTCTAATTACATGGTTCATTGACTTTTTAAAAATCTATAACTAAGGCTGTTAAAGATCAAAGTAGAAGCAAACAGCTATTTAAAAGCATGAGTATATTGGGAAAGTATTCACTGTAGCTCTTTATAAAATAAAAATTGCGGAGAAGGAAAGAACAAGTAGACCTGACAACAATTAGAGAATTTTCTCCATTACCTTTTAACAATGCAAGTGCTAGGTACTGAACAGTTGCACATATCCTATTTCTTGAATTGTTGTGGTGAAAATATTATGTGCCTTTTTATAGTGTGTGTGTGTGAGAGAGAGAGAGAGAGAGAGAGAGACAGAGATGCAAACCTTAAACAAAAAGCAAACCTCACACATATTCACTAGAAATCTAGTTATGCTTCTGCATGCATGCACATAAATGTGACATCTTTCTATGATACAGTAGTCATCTCTTTGTTGATTCCGCATCCATGGATCCAACCATCCATGGCTTGAAAATATTTTTTAAAATCCAAAAAGCAAACCTTATGTTTATAATTTTCATAAGGGACACCATTTACTACACCATTGCACATAATGGGACTTGAGCATTAAAGGATGTTGGTATCCACATGGATTCTGGAAGCAAACCTTCAGCAGATGCCAACGGCCCACTGTACATGGTAATTTGAGATATTTTGCTGTTTACACCTATATAGGTGTCCTTATTGTTTTAATACTTATCACACTAACATTTCAGATGGGTATTATTTGATCTTAAGGCAGTTGTGTTTAAAATGTGTACATTGGTCAGACAGCCTGATGTTTCTGATCCACAGACTTAGGACTTTATCACACCAGCAAAATAGATGGGAGTATAGCAGGATGCTCCCATCAGTGTTGCATGATTTGGCGAAGATTTTCAGATGATGTTGCGATAATCCTCCCATTATACCATGAATAAAGAGGAGTTTTCCAGCTGCTTTTCGTTCATGGGACTTTCTCATGAATAAAAAACAGCTGGAAAACTCCTTTTTATTCATGGGATAATGGCAGGATTATCACGACGTCTCACAACGTCTTCTGAAAATCTTCACCAAATCGCGCAACACTGATGGGAGCAACCCACTATGCTCTTGTCTTTTTCGACCTTCCGAACAAGTACTTAAACAAGGTCCCGATCTTAATCATACTGAAGATTGAAACATGTGACAACTTGCAAAGGCATATCTTCAGATAATTAAGGCTGCTGCCACACTGTAGAATTAATGCACTTTGATACCACTTTAACTGTCCTGGCTCTATTATGTGGAATCTTGGGATTTGTAGTTTGTTGTGGCACTCGGTATTCCATATCATTGAGCCATGGCAGTTAAAGTGGTGTCAAATTGAATTATTGCTGCTGTGTAGATGCAGCCCATTTGTTATTTTGCAGGCACCTGTACTATAGCCTTGTCCAGTCAAACACCCACTGACAAGTCAGTCTGTGGTTTCTTTTAAAAACAAATCTTATGTAAATGTATAGATTCTTAAGATTACTCCAAGTGGTTATGTCTACTAAAGAAGAAGACAGGACAATGTCTAGAATGTGCCCAAGAATGTCTGCATAGCCATCCATCATTTTCCAACAGACCCAGAAGATTTTTCTCCAGCCATGTAAAGAGTACTAGTGGAATTAAACCCCATTTATATGCTTGTGTCCTTGGATACCAAATGTATGAAAGGCATCAGGGACATCAGAGGATGGCTGTATGTCCTTGATGCCTATGTTACATGACAGTGATGAGCTCCTGGGACTGACACATGGCCAACATTGGGCTGAATGGGCATTTGCTCTGCACACAGACTTTACTCAATGAGTATAGGAACCCTGATTGATCAGAATTCCTTTCTCTATGGAGGAAAGCCTAAATGTATAGAAACACCTGCCCTTTCAGACTGACTTCAGTCATGTGTAGATCCATGGCTGAGGCTAACACACACACTGGCATAAATGGAAAAGGTTACTTTGCACATGTTCACTACCACCTTCATTTATTCTTTCCCAAAGGTCTGTGAACAGATTTATAGACATTTCTCAAAATTACATGTAGTAATTGTGAAGTGGTTGGGTTGGATGTGCCCTAAAAACTGAGCATGCTTGCATGCCCTCTCATTTATCTCAGTTGCCTTCTCTACTTAGCAAAATATGCCTTGATTCCAGTGTTCCTAGACAGTGGAATGTACTGTTTTATGATTAATTCCCACTTTTACTGGTTTTAAGAAGTGTCATGATGCTCAAACTGTCTTTTAAAACTGTTTTACTGTTTGCCGCTTTTGATTTTGATAGTATTATTGCTTAAAATTGTTTTGCAGTGATGATTTTAACAGTATTGTTCTTCACTTTGCTTTGAATTATATTAATTGCCTCCTTTAAGCTTTTATTTAAAGAAAAGTGAAAAGGCAAGATATAATGAAAAGACTAAGTAAAGAATTCTAGGTGACAATGCTCATAGTGCTCAGATAATAGTGGGATCAGCCCTCTTCCCTTTATGCTTTGTGTTGCTACTCACAATGCCTTTTAAAAAAAAAAAACATCCTTAGTAGGGAGTATAACCTCTGGCATTTAGATTAATTGTACACTGATTGCTATACTTTGCACAGTCCAAGCACAGATAGCTTGTTGTCATTTTCTGCCTTCAAGTCATTTCCAACTTCTGGCAGCTCTAAGGCAAACCTATCATGGGTGTTTTTTGGGGTAGATTTGTTCAGAGGTGGTATGCCATTGTCTTCCCCTGAGGCTGAGAGCATGTGACTTGCCCAAGGTCACACAGTGGGTTTCATGGGCACATGGGGAATTGAACCCTGGTCTCCAGAGTCACAGTCCAACATTCAAACCACTACACCACACTGGCTGTCACAGAGAGTCTAGTATATTATGTTTTCATTAAAGAAACCTGAAAGCATTACCAAGTTGTTTTTGATGGGTCAAAATTAGTAGCTGGTGGTTTAAGTATCAGGATGGTGGTTAATCTGTTCTGGATTTTAGTCTGAATTTTTAAAAAGTTACCCAGGGTTTTGAATCAGATTGCTACTTCAAAGTTGAAATGAAAACCTGGTGGAGGTCCAACACAGAAGCCACCTGCAGCCAGTGCCAAGGTGTCCTCCATCTCAAAATAACTCATATCTAACTTGAAATCTCAGTGGTGCTGATGCTAGAGAACTTGCCTTGAACGTAGTGTTTCTGATAAACCAGGAGTAGTATGCAAGTCTTTCCTACTTATAAGATGTCATTGATGATGGTAATAAATTGGATTAAGTGACCCAGTCTTCTGATCCACCTATCAGTTGTACCAACTAGCACTGTAATCTGAGAAAAAGGAGAATGGTTTTGCTTTGAATACTTTACAGTGGCCTTCTTCCTCTTGATGTCTTCAAGGTATGTTGGGGTACAGTCCCATCACTTTTAACCAGCATGACCACTCTAGACTGAAATGCTTAATATCCCAAACATACCAGAGTTATGGGGAAAGTTTAAAAAACAAAACAAAAAGATTATTGTCATAACTACTCTCACCATTAACAAGTCCAGAATGTTAGATGTTCTATGGATGACTGGTTTGGATACCCCTGTGTAAATCTTCCTGTTCTACTATTCTGCCTGCCAGCTGTTCTCCTGAGCAGGAAAAAAAGGCTACATCAACCAACAGTCAAGAGCTGAATTTGTAAATTTCATTACCCTGCTGGCTTACAAGAAAAGACCTGGGAGGCAGAGAAGAGCAGATGTACACTATGCATGTAAACTCTTAGGCTGCATGCAAAATTTAAACCACAGCCAAGGTGATTGGCCTGACTTGAACATTTCAAGATTTCATAGTGTCCTGAAAAGAGAGAGAGAAAGAGAGAGAGAGAGACTCAGAATTACAACACAAATTAAAGGTTAAACTACGTATCGGTTTTAAAAGATAGCTAGCAGCTATGCATTTATTTTTTTCTTTATTTGCTTTCTTTATATTTATATATTTCTTCATACTCTTGGTGATCTGGTTTTTATTGTGATCCTCCCCCTTTCATTCTTCCACGAAGCAGTTGACATGTGACTGTTTTCTCTCATTGTACCCACCTATGGGCCAGAGAGTCTGCACCATCAGGGAAATCAAGGAACAAGCAATGGCCATCCTGCACTGACCAGTGTGAGTCAGTGGGGCTTTGAATGAGACAGAAGATCCATATCTTTCCCCTCCAAACCTCATTATAGTTTGCACTGCCCAACAGCACCAACACCATCAGATTCAAAAACCTTTGAGAGGAGCTTGTGAGGTATATTTTATGGAATTTGGGAATTAAAAACCTGTATTTGACACTTTTTATTTGATATTTCTAGACAGCCTCTTGGAGTTTGTAGAGTAGAACAGTTGTTAAAGCAATACCCATAACCCCTCCCCTCAGGTAAGATGGGGGAGAATACAACAATTTTGGTTTTATTTCTCAGAGAACATTTAGCCAGCCTTAATGCACAAAATGTCACACTTCATTGTTTCCAAAGCATGAGCAGCATATCAAGCAACCTGTCAGTGCTTGTTCTGAGTAGGTCTTTCTACAGCTCTGACTCATTCTAGTCTGGAATTGCATTATCGAGGCACAAGGCTGGGACTGAGTAGTAGGTGAGGAAATCAATATCCTGCATCAGAAAACCAGCTTCTCTCTTAAGGGTGGCTGCTAATAAATATTGACTTGTAACTTAAGATGACTTTGTTTAAATCTAATTTAAATTATCTCGATAACTATAAATACCACAAGGCAATCTCAACACCCTTGAAGTCAAGCAATTGCTTTTCACCTCTTTGTCAAGTTTTTTTTTTAAAAAAAAATGAGGAGTCTTACTGAGTTGGAAGTGAGAGAGAGGGAACAAGGTATTCTGGGAGATTATTGGCAGCCAAAAATGATTGTGAGAAATTATAGCTTGACTGTTTGCAGAGGGATGGACAAAATGCCAGCATCTAACACAAATAGTCTGGTGATCTGTAGATCCTGGCAGTCTTTTCTTACTTGGGATATCTTGGGTCACAAACTGAAGTTTTCCTGCTGGAATATATAGGCCAGCGAGACTAAAAACCCTGTCATGTTTCTTTGCCCTTTCTGATCTTGTGCCTACGTATTTGTGTGTTCTTGGAGCTTAGGGTTCTAGAACTACTTGTTCCTCTTTCTTGCATCTGGAAACATCATTGTTGTTAGGCCACTTAAAAAAAATACTATGATGTAAAGAAGTTACTTCAACACAATCGTATTTATCATCTCCTTTTCCCACATTGTATTGGTGAACAGCTACAGGATTACTGCTGGGTCTCCCTGTGAGCTCCTGCACTTGTGTTGTGAGTACTTGCTTTGTTGGTTTGTTTGTTTGTCATCTCACCTTACCTCACCCGGTGCTGATTAAAGATTAAAAACAGTTACAAATAAATAAACAAATAATGATAAAGTTTTTTTAAAAAAATCCTTGTTTATGTGGGCATAGAGTCATCGAATCAAACAACCATACAGCTGGAAGGGACTAGACTAAGAAGGAATCAACTGATATTGTACTTCTGAGAGGTGCCCAGTAAAGGACTGTATACCACCATTCAAGGCAAACTGCTCCATAGCTGAACACGTCTTCCTTATGAGCAAGTTCTTCCTAATAGTTTAGTATATGTGCAGTGCTGTAAGTAGTGGGGTGATCTGACTGCAGAGAAACTTTTGAGGTGATATGATAGCCCTGTTTAAATATTTGAAAGGATGTCACATTGAGGAGGGAGCAAGCTTGTTTTCTGCTGCTCCAGAGAACAGGACCCGGAACAATGGATGCAAGCTACAGGAAAAGAGATTCCACCTCATCAATAGGAAGAACTTCCTGACAGTAAGGGCTGTTCGACAGTGGAACAAACTCTCCCGGAGTGTAGTGGAGTCTCCTTCCTTGGAGGTCTTTAAGCAGAGGCTAGATGGCCATCTGTTGGGGATGCTTTGATTTGGATTTCCTGCATGGCAGGAGGTTGGACTGGATGGCCCTTGTGGTCTCTTCCAACTCTATGATTCTATGCTTCTATGCTTCTATGATTCTAATAGTAAGGCCTGCCCAGCCTTTATGCAGACCTCCAATTAAGTATGGCAAGTATCTGCTTAGGAGGTTGATCTTACAAAAGTTATCATGGGATCTTTACTCTTGTCTGAGTAGAGAGGCCTGCCATTCTATCTGCAGTGTCTGTTGCTGTTGGTCTCTTCATTGTGCACCAGTATGTTTGAAAAGGGACATGTCCTTCTTTCGCCCTTGGCTGTTTGGTTACATCTGGTCTAGGCAGAAATAGGATGATGGAACTGAAGCCTTCCAGTGTTGTGGTGCAATGATTGGTACATTCTGTTAATTAATCTGCTATCTTGGTTAGTGACAGAATTGGCATGGATGAGTTGGCAATAACTGTTGATGTTGTCTTCATGCTGCTGGTATTTTTGACATAATCTACAAAATTATGATGAAATTAAACTGTTAGTGCTGTAGACAATAAGATCTGACTGGACTTAAAGTTCTTCCCACTTATGACTCCATTTCTTTAGCACAAGAAGCTGAATTGTGCCTTAACCTCCCTTTCACTGAACTATGTATCAAGTGTAACTTCTGGTTTGAAGACCATTTTTATAAATTGTTTTTTCTCCTTAGTGAAACTCTTTTTGTAGTTTATAAAGTTATGAAATGACAATAAGAAACCATCTGGAATGAAAACACACACAGAGAGACAGATATATATTAAATACTAGTAATCCTAGGAAAAATATGGGTATGTTTTGACATTCTCCAAATACAAAATATAATTTAGTCTGTGACCTTTTCTTTCTTGATAAATTTTAATAACATATTTTTATCCTATAGTTTGTCACCAAGAAATATTTACTGAAACTTTTATCTTTAAAATGGGTGTGATATGTTCAAGATATTGGAGATAAACTACCTTTTCTGAGGGAAACAAATGCATTTAACTGCTATGTTTATGAAATGAATGTGACGGATGCAAAGACACAGATACATTATGCATTAGCTACACTGTATACTAGAGGATTTTGTCAAGTTTGGAACACAGTTCTGTTTCACTCTGGAAAAACCTTTGATAATTATTCAGTAGAAAAGTGGGAGTCCTCTGCTAGGAAAGATTCTTATTATCCTAAACTGTTAAGTACTGTCCTTACTCATGATGAGTGTACGGTTGCCATATGACCAGGATAGCTGAATTCTACCTGGATTCTAGATGTCTTACCGCTCATTTGGACCATTAGAAGAAAAGAATAAATAAATCTCTAGCTCTGCTGGACTGCAAAAATTGCAATCCAATTATCCCTTTAGTGTTTAGATAATGAGAGAAATATCACAGCATCATTGAGATGTAAATTGACCTTCTCCCAATGGGTCAGTTTGTTGCATTTTAAGCTACTATGTTTAAGCAAAAGTGAATTCTTGCAGAGGTACCAGAATACAGTAGAAAAAAAATAGCCGAATCAGTATATGGGAAAGAATAAGTATTCAAAGTACTATGGAATCTGTTGTATTTCCTCCAATGAGCACAACAATCTTTACTGGGTTTTAAGAAAAATGTATGTTCCATGTTACTTTCCCCAGAGTCCTTTAGAGCTGAACTTAGTGTCCCAGACAGAAAAGAGGGTGAGAAGCTTGTTGGATTAAGGTAGATGCTTGCTGTGGAGCTGAGATTTCTAGTAATTTCAAACAATAAAAAATGAAGTCCCAGTTAATCCTCTCTTGTCACACCTTCTCAGTTGCTTTCAAATGTTCCAAGTTCTCTCTCCCATTTTCCCTCTTTGTCCTCAGTTTATGTAAGCCATTGCCAAATGAGTTCAAAGTGCAGAATTTATTGTTGTGTGCCTTCACAACATTTCTGACCTATGGAGATGCTAAAGTGAAGCTATCATGGAGTTTTCTTGGCAACATTTGTTCAGACAGGGTTTGTCTTTGCCTTCTTCTGAGGCTGAGTGTGTGTGACTTGTCTAAGGTTACCCTATCAGTTTCCATGAGCAAGCAGAGATGCAAACCCTGGTTGCCAGAATCATAGTCCCAAACTCAAACCACTACTCCACGCTGACTCTAAAGGTAATTTGCACTCAGTTAACTCAGCAGGAGAGAGGGGTGGAAGGAGCAGAATTTGCTCATCTCTTAGACTCAGGTAAAAGCAGCCTCTCCTGGCTTGTACATGCTCCTTCATTAAGAACTTTTGCCATTTTACTCATACAGTACTCTGATTTTGCTTTGCCACACATGTCCTAGTTCCCATCTGTGAAATTCTGGAGGGTATGGCCTTCTTTTTATCGCTTAGATAAAGGACTGAAACAGAAACCTTTGAAGGAGGTGGCTTGAAGTCTTCCCTTCTGAAGACTTGCAGCTGGCCAAAAAAGGAATGCCAAAGAGATGCTACTTTTTGGGCTGGCAAAAAAGGTGGCCTTTCCTATCAAACCATAGCCCATGGGTGGCTTCAAGTTGCTGTGGTGGTATGCGCCACTGGAGTGCCCAGAAGCCAGCCCATGTATGAGTGCTGGCATGACTTCTGGGCATCTTAGGGGCATGTTGCTTGTTGCATCTGTATCCTACACTCCCAAGCCGGCTGGTAGGCATTTTTTTTTTATGCCAGTCTGTTTCCCCCAAAGTGACAATCCGAAGAGGTTATCTATGCAGGGGGGATGTTCTTTATTGGATGTAGAAAGGACACACACCATGGCCCAAATAGGATCTGAAATGATCTGCTCCTGTTTGGGCTGGGGAAGAGCTGCCTTTGGCTTCTGGGTGCTCCAGCAGTGTGCTGTGTGTAAACACTACACCACCAGAGTGTCTTGAAGCCATGCACATCTGGGTGGATGGCTTGTTTTGGAGCATCTTGGGAGCGCCGTGTAAATGCCGTGCTCCCAAGCCACTTGGAAGGTGGTTTTAATGAGCCATCTTTTTCAGCCCTTGGTCAGAGCCTATTGTTTTCCTAAAAAATGGCTGGTGAAATGCAGTGTTTAGGTTCAAGCTAATCCCTATTTAAATTCAGAGTTGTTGTTTTTTCATTACTGATCTAATGCTTAAGATGTTTAGCAGCTGATATATAATTATTATGCAGTAATAACAGCTAATATGACAATTAGGTTCTAATTACTATTTCTCTTGGGGAAAAGTGTGAAAATCTGTATTGGGGTTGAAAGCATGTATATGTCCCGCATGTGATTCATTTGCTTCTGCAGTCTCACATCTTCTATGAAGCCTGAAAGTGTGATATTTCGCATTAAAGATGGCTTATTATTCAATTATTCAAAGCAGTTGTGAACCAGTGTTCCCTTGAATAGCCTGCTGTTTCTCACCTGAGAACTTTAGAAGACACAAAAAATTATTAAATGACAGGATAATTTCATTGAAGGAAAAACAATAGGCTGCTAGTTATCTGGCTGGTGGGGTGAAAAAATTGCAGTTGAGATAAGCCTCACAGCTTGAGAATGTCTTTATTTATTTATTTATTTATTTATTTCTACAGAACCCCCCCCCCCCCTTAAATCCACTAGCCAAAAGTAATTTTACCAAGGTATATTAAAGATAAATATGAATTTCCAAGGTTCTGCCTGTGATGTATGGAATTTTTGGACAATGAATAACCATAGTAACAACCTCATGTGCCCAACCAGAATTTGAACCATTTGGTTAGCATAGCTAATAACGGTTTTGATTTACCAATTATAATATTCTTCAGACTACTGATGTGCAGACATTGTGTAGTCCACATTTGTTTTAAAGCCCAGTGACCCTTCTTCTCCAGCCAACAGTTCAAGGCAGCTCACAACAAATAGAAAACTGACATTCAAAACTATTAGAAATGATTTATACCAATGAGGCCATTTTTGTATAATGAAGTGCAACTGCGTGTATGATTTGTCAGTTTAGTCTTAATGCCAGTGGGACTGCATTTCCTTCAGTGTAAGAATATGATTTGATTGGTAGCTAATAACTTCCCAATATGGTATTTCATAAAATCAGTGAGATTATATTATCATTATGTCGGATAAGATTTTTTTGTTGCTTTTGCACATTTGTGTTGTATCCTAAGGCTTAACTTTTCATCTAGTATTGTTATAGATATTCTACTGTATTTTTGCAAGCATGTTTTCCAAATAAAACAAACAAACAAACAATTAGAACATCCTTCTGCACACCAGGGATCCAAGAAATGCTTTTATTAAGCCAAAGAATGATTGCTTATTAGATGTTATACTGTTTGGTTGTTCTTTTCATTTAGGAAGATAGATTGTTTTAATAAAAGAAAGATACCCAAGACTTGGCATTCTCCCTGTATAGTGTACCCTGGATAGATGAAACCAAGCAAATACTTTGACTTAGTAGGCACACTGTGTCTTATTTTTCTTCCTTGTTTAGAAACACTTTGGGAAAACATGCCTTTTGTTTCATTGTTAAAAAGTGTTCTCCAGCCATACGGGTAATTTTGTAATCGTTCATGTCCCAGCGTTGAAGCCAATTAAAATGCACACATCTCAAGGAACACGTACTGTCTATTTGGAGAAGTAGCCCATTGGCTCAATAAGTCAGCTTGCTTATTTCATAGTGGATGTCTCTATCTATTTGTCAGTGAAACCCCATTTTGTCTGTTCTCAAGGGCAGTGACTATCCAGAGACCCCGGTAAAGATCTTTTTAATGTCACCTTTCAATTGGGGGTATCATGGTTTGAATCTCAGATGTTCTATGTGCAAAAGTGTGTGCTCTTTTATTAATTATAGAGTCATAGCATCATAGAGTTGGAAGAGAGCTCAATGGTCATCAAGTCCTACCTCCTGTGATGCAGGAGTACACAACGAAAGCACTCATGACAGATGCCATCCATTTGTTTAAAAACCTCCAGGGAAGGAGACTCCACCACACATCTTCCTAATGTTTAGGTCAGGGGTAGGCAACCTTTTGGAGCCGGGGGCCGGGTTGCTGTCTCTCAGACAAGTCGGGGGGCCAAAACCGAGGGTGGAGCTTCCACCCTCCGGGGGCAGGGCTGCATGCTGGGGGTGGAGCTTCCACCCTCCAGGGGTGGTGCCACCCTCTGGGGGCGGAGCCTCCACCGAAGCCCCGCAAGGAGGAGGAGGCGTGTGCCCACCCTCTCCTCCTCGGTCCCTTTCTGGACAAACACCCTCAACCTGCATTCCAAAACACACACAATAGCACATTTGTGCATTTCACACTTTGGAAGGTGACACTCTCTCGGCTTCAGAAACAGTAGTTGCCTGCCTCTCAAGCTCACTCATCATCATCACCATCACCACACTATCATTGTCAAAGCAAGGGAGATTTGTTAGCATTAAAAGCACCCAAAACACACTTTGGAAGGTGACACTTTCTCAGCTTCAAAAACAGTAGTTGCCTGCCTCTCAAGCTCACTCATCATCATCACCATCACCACACTATCACTGTCAAAGCAAGGGAGACTTGTTAGCATTAAAAGCACAAAAAACACACTTTGGAAGGTGACACTTTCTCAGCTTCAGAAACAGTAGTTGCATGGCTCTCAAGCTCATTCATCATCATCACCATGACCACGTCCACCACCACCACTCTCATTGTTACAGCAGACCTTTTAGCATTAAATGCACTGAAAATACACAGAAATGCACTCCTCCTCCTCCTTCCTTCCTCCCTCCCCTTTCTTCCTCCTTCTGTTCCTCCTTCCTCCCTCCTCTTCTTCTTTCTCCCTCCTCCTCCTCTTCTTCCTCCCTGCTTCTCTTCCTCCCTCCCTCCCTCCTCCTCTTCCTCCTCCTTCTTTCCTTCCTCCTCTTCCTCCTTCCTTCCTCCCTCCTCCTCCTCTTCCTCCTTCCTTCCTCCTCCTCCCTCCACTTCCTCCTTCTTCCTCCTCCTCCCCCGCCCCTTCCTTCCCTGCCTGGAGAGAGCCGGCCAGGGCCAAGGAGACCTCGCTGCAGCGAGGTTCCTTGGCTCTGGCAGCCCTCCCACCGGCGCACAGAGCCGGCCAGGGCCAAGGAGACCTCGCTGCAGTGAGGTTCCTTGGCTCTGGCAGCAATCCTGCTGGCGGATAGAGCTGGCCAGGGCCAAGGAGACCTCGCTACAGTGAGGCTCCTTGGTTCTGGCAGCCCGCCCGCTGGCGCCAGCAACAGCACCGGGCCTCCCAGAGGCCTGTTGCCGCCGTAGGAGCCCTATTCGAGGGCTCTGGCAGCTGCAGCGGGCCTCCTGGAGGCCGAAGTCTCGTGTGACCTTTTCTGTGGTCGTGCAAGACTTCGCCTCTGGGCGCCGCCATTTTTTCACCCAAAATGGTGGCGAAGTCTCGCTCAACCTCAGAGAAGGTCGCGCGAGACTTCGCCGCCATTTTGGACAAAAAATGGCGGCATCCAGAACGGCAAAAAGCCGCAACCGCCGCCGGTGGTGGCGGCGGTGGCAGCAGCAGCCGGGGGGCGCTCCAACGGCCTCCGTGGGCCACATCCGGCCCATGGGCCGGAGGTTGCCAACCCCTGGTTTAGATGGAATCTTTTTTCTGGTAATTTGTATCAATTGCTCCGTGTCCTAGTCTCTGGAGCAGCAGAAAACAAGCTTGCTCCATCCTCAATATGACATTTAAACAGACCTACCATATCACCTCTTAACCTTCTCTTTTCCAAGCTAAATGTACCCAGTTTCCTAACTCACTCCTCATAGGGCATGGTTTCAAGACCCTTCACCATTTTGGTTACCCTCCTCTGGACATGCTACAGTGTTTCCCATAAATGACAAGGATGTAAATTCAGACGTAAGATGGGAGCTCAATTTATAGCATCTTATAGAAGCTGTCTTGAATTCCATCTCAGGAAAAAGGTGGGATATAAATTCAATGTGGAGCCAGTGTGGTGTAGTTATTGAGCATTGGAATATGACCATGGAAACTGAGGTTTAAATCCCTGCTAAGCCATGAAAACTCACTAGGTCACCTTTGGCAAGTCATACTCTCTCAGCCATCAGAAAATACTGTGATAGGTTTTCCTTAAGGTCACCATAAATCATAAATGTCTTGATGGCAACTACATAACAACTACATAAATTAAATAACTAAATAATTAAATATTTTAGAAATAGTCTCCTTTTTCTTGTTGTGATGTCTTGAATGCCAAGACTCATGTTTTTCATTGAAATGCAAATATTAATCAGTATTCTTCACATCCTTGAGGGATTGACCATACATTGGAAAAGAAAGGAAGAGGTAATTAATTTTGGAATGTAGATGGATCGGATGGCACAAATCCATATTTCTTATCTATTTCTTGGCCATGGTTTTTCTAATCAGAATTTCTCTTAACTATGGCTTTGACAATTAGCTTCAAAATCTAACATATTTCCTTATTTATTCCTTATAGCTCACAGGAAAAGATCACAAAAGTTAACCATTTATCAAAAGGAGAAGGGAGATTGTGAAGAGGAAAAATTGTTTGCTGCAACACATGGTTGGTGTTGGTTTTAACATAACCAGTATTAAAGCGAAGGTTAATTAATAACTGAGTGAGCAGTAGCTTAAAAGAGTTAAATCCTGGCATCCCATGCTGCTTAGAAAAAAGAAGGTAAACCACACTTTCCCATTTAGATGTAACAGGAAACTGCGGTTTTAACAAACCATGATAGACTCATCAAAGCTATAATGTAAATGGAAGACAGGAGCAAGCACACAAACAGGGCATTCTGTGCTTGATGATGATGATGATGATGATGATGATGATGATGATGAAGATGATGATGATAATTATTATTTATATTCCACCTTTTACCAATAGGGAATCAAGGTGGATTACAACAGGTATTAAAACATCAAACAGTTAAATATACATTCATGATTAAAAAGGAATAGGATATCCTGACCCTCCTCCCCATTATAAAACCCCCAAATAAAAACCAATTAAAAAGAGATTAAACAATACAAGTGTTAAAAAGGAAAAAAATCCTGTTAAAGTTTGGGTAAAATAGAAAATGAGATCCAGATTCTTTTTCGGTTTTGGAGAAGAAAGGTGTGGTTTTCATTGGGGAAGGAAGCAGAGATGATAATATTAATAATATCAGTAATATTGGTAAGGGGAGGCTAAACTAAAAAGGCTAATCTGGAAAGGCCTGCTGGAAGAGATTCGTCTTAATGGCCAGTTAAACTGAGATTGTTAGATCTGAATTGGCTCAGTGTGTGGCTTCTGGGGAAAAGAACGGCAAATAGTTATTATTACGAAGTGAACTGAAAATAAAAATGTCAGTATTGTAGTGTCTTTATATTATTATCTTTATCATCTATGATATGTCTAGCCTGGGAATACTGCTTATAGTTATGGCCAGCTTAAATTATTGAGGGAACTGGTGTACCCTCCCAAAAGGAATAGCTGAAGAGTTTGGAGATTTCTAGGTGAAATGAAACATGGCTAGAGAAAGGAGAGGCAAGCTAGAAGTTTTTAAACATAGGGTATGAAATAAATATGAGATAAATTTCTCTTCCCCACACTTCTAGATTTCAGTGAAATTCACCAGCATTAGTTTAAGAGCAAGACAAAAGAAAGTGATGCTTTGTATAATGCATACTTAATTTATGGAATTTACTGTCATGAGAAAGTTTAGATAGTATTGCAAATGGTAATACAAATTCACAAATGATTAGCTAAATTGAAACATGATCTTTAAAGCAGTGTCACCTGTTCAAGGTGAAGGGCAATTTTTTTGTATAATGTTTGGATTTTTCTATAAACATCCAGCTGGAATACCTGGGCCATTGGTCTACTCTAAAATGGATGCAATAAATATGCTACCTTTTAAGGGCCCTTTCACACATTAACTTAAATCTTATTGTTTTTGCCTAGAGTAGACCCACTGAATCAGTGGGATTTACCTATGTGTTGACTCACTGTTCAGCAATTGATTCAATGGATTTATCCTAATTAGGACTAATCAGCAGGATTCTAGCCATCACATATTAGCAGGTACATATTACAAATCTAAAATGTGTCCTCAGAACTTATTGTGTGTCCCTGATCCATGATTGACCATGACTTACTATGGTGTTTACCCACAGTGTACACATATTATTATTATTTCCAATAGGCAGCAACTTCAGGCATTACTATTTTAATAAGCATGCACTATGGATCTATAAAGTGTGCTCATTCAAAGAGCAATATCTGAAGTTACCCTAACTGTATCAGGTGAAAGCCATTAGTCTGCCATGTCTTGAAATGTCCACTGTCAAGCACCCATTAGTATGTACTGTTGTACTGAGATAGTCGCTTTGATTGATTGTCCTGTTTGTCTTTTAAGCATAGGATGATATTACCCCTATTTGCATGAATGTAAATACCACTCTGTGGCTGCATAACAAAAAGCCTCATTAGCATTAAAGAATCCTCTGTGGGCTGGAAAATGGATACTTAGAGAAATGGTCTATCAACGAAAACATAACTGGCTGCCCCCTTTGCAAGCATATCAAAAACCATTATGGCCTGAAAAGAAAAGATTGCCAAGTTAAGTGGTTCAGCAGAGTCTGCTTTGAAATTCACTCTTTCCCACTGATGGGGAAAAATGCTGTGCTGACAGAGAAGTCTGATGCTTAAGGGCTCCCCAACGGATCATAATGGACTGGTAATCAAAATCCTGTTTTCTGTGTGAGCATTAATGGCTCTAGCTAGCCAACATCTGCAGCAAATGCTTAGAAGTACCATAGACAGGTAGTAGTAATGTCTTGTTTATTTTTATGTGGCATCTCATCTATCAATTGTCCCAGTTATTTTACTCTTTCAAAGGGCTGTGTGGTTGGGGGGGAGCAGAAAGTACTGCTCCTCAAAGTGGACTTCTGCTTTACTGATGTCATGTAAAAACTGACATGCAAAACTAAAGATCTGGGAGTGGTTCAACCATTATCTGAGCCACAGAAATGCCAACCAAACTAAAACTCCCCTGGTGGGACCCTTGCTTTCCTAAAGTAAACTGCTTAGCATACTCATGGTATTCTTACTATATAGGGAGTGCTTTTCTCATGCTGTTGGCTGCTGCTACTCTGGGTAAGTACCTAGACTTAGTACACCTAGACCAGGGATGGGGATGTTTGCTCCTTCAGATGTTTTCAGCTAAAAATCTCAGAAAACATTGGCACTGGATATATTGTCTGGGGCTTCCAAGCGTATGTAAGACTAAAGCCCCCCCCTCCTGCCACAGTGTTTGAAAAGTTACTGTTAAAAAGAATGGGTATAATGTCATGCTGAAACCATCCCGGCTAAACATTGTTCAGATCAATCTCTAGGTCCCAAAGTATCTTCCTACTACTGCATCAGTTTCAAAGTTCTGTCAAGACATTGGAGATTATCTTTTTGGGATTAGGCTTGCCATATCCTGGATTTGGGCGGGACAATCCCGGATTGGCGCATCAAAAAAGATCCCATCCCGGACGGGCAGTTTTGAAGCTCCAGTCCCAGATTTCTGCCTTGCTCCAGGCCACATTTTTTGAGTGGCCCTGGAGCAAGGCAGAAAGCCTCCTCCTGGCCCAGCCCCCCCTCCCCCCTCCTCCTCCTGAGACTGGAGGAGGCGGCACTCTGTGCGATGGCGTGGAGACTTGACCTCTTGCAGTCCTGGCCGGAGAGGCCTAGCTGGCCTCGCTGGGGCTGAGGCTGCAAGCGCAGCCAGTGCCATCTCCTGCAGCCAAAACCAGTGTGGCCATATAGGCCTCCCCAGGACTGGAGGAGGCAGTGCTGCACCTGGGGCCTGGGTCTCCCCGGGGCTGCAGGAGACCCAGGATGAAGCACTGAGCGGAGCGCTGCCTCTGAGGCCTCCCTGCCTTGGCCTGGGCCTCTGACAGCTGCAGGGAGGCCTAGGAAGCGGCGCTGCTCTTGGCGCTTGGGCCTGGGCTTCCCCGCAGCTGCTAGAGACCCAGGCCAAAGTGCCAAGTGCAGGGAGGCCTTCCTGGGCCTCTTCCAAAATTTGCAAAAAATATAGGACATTCAATGCAAATGGAGGACCCAGGCCGAGGCAGGGAGGCCGTCTCCCAGGCCCCCACACCTCGGCCTGGGTCCTCCATTTTTGTTGAATGTCCCACATTTTGGGCAAATTTTGTCCTACATTTTGGGTAAATTTTGCCCTACATTTTGTCCCGGTTTGGTGCCAGCAAATTATGGCAACCCTAGCCGGGATAGGCGCAGTATTGAAAAGTCAAATACGGGTTTTATCACATGCAACCACAACCAGGTAAGTGCAACCCATATGCAGCCCAGATCTCAGCCACACTTATGCTGTAGGTTTTCAAAAACGGGAGCTTGCCATTTTTGAAAAGCCACAGGATAATCACAGCTGGGTTCTGGGCAGTTTACGGGTTGCACTTGCCTGGCCATGGCTGCATGTGATAACACCTGAGTTTGACTCTCACATCTATTCTGGAGGGATTTCTGGATGCAATAACCTCCATTATTAGAAGATGATAGACTTGCTATTTTTGTTAGAAATAGTAGCAAAGTTCTTCAAGCTGCTCTGGTAATTAAAAACAAACAAACAAAAAACTACCTCTTCAAAATAGTATGGTCTAAGTTAAAGAAAAATGTCCCCAAACTTCATGCCAGTTCCCTTTCGATACAACTGTGCTGATCTCTTTATATGTTCTATGTCATGTGATTGAACCTGGTTTGCCCCATACTTATCCATAGAAAGGTCTTTGTTCTATGATGGCATGAGAATGACCTTTCTCATGAACATAATGAAACTGATATTGTAACCAATTTTGATCAGACAGAATAGGCAAAGTGGTGAAGAAGCACAACCTCCAAATGGTTTATAAACCGACCAACAAAATCCAGCAAAGGACAAGAGAGACCCTCTCGCAGGTTTACTGCATACCATGCAGCTGCAGACAAGTCTCCATAGGGACCACCAAACACAGTGTCCAAACACGAATCAAGGAACATGAGAGACATTGCAGACTGGGTCAGCCAGAAAAATCAGCAGTAGCAGAACACATTACAAACCATCCTGGGCACAAAATGCTGTTTGAAAACACTGAAATTCTAGACCATGCCAACAACTACCATGTCAGGATGCACAGGGAAGCCATTGAAATCCACAAACACTTGGACAACTTCAACAGGAAAGAAGAAACCCTCAAAATAAATAATGTTTGGCTACCAGTCCTGAATGACACCAAAACCAGGACTCAACAAATGTAAATGAGAAACCATTCAGAGTCAGAGGCTTTCCCAGCAAACAATGATCACCAATTAGCAGACACTAATCCTCTTTTGCATATCCTCCCACTTTGATGAGGCCATCAACAACATAACAATACACAGATTAACATGGGAATCACTCCCCCTCACCCAGGGTCACACAGTATGTGTGTGTGTATGTATGTGTGTGTATACACACACACACACACACACACACACACACATACACCCACTCTCTTCCATCTTAGCATTATCTGAAGATGCCATCCACAAATGCTGGTGAAACATCAGGAATAAATTTTTATAGAACATGGCCACATAGCCTGAAAAACCCACAAAAAACTAATTTTGATCAGCTTTGTCAATTATTGTAGTAGGTGCTGCAGATATGACACAGAGCAGACACATCTAGTTGAAACTTGAATTTGTATATGTTTCAAATTTTATAAGGCAGCCAAGTATTGGGCAAAAGGCAGGATACAAATAAATAAAATAATAATAACAATAATTCATTCATTCAAAATGAATTAATGTCTAAATATTGTTTTTGTGTATGAAAACCTACTTCTCTTCCCCCCTTAAATGAGTAGTTACACACACACACACACACACACACACACACACATGTGCAGAGGCACACAAACATGCACACACCTCTCCGACATGGCAAAATATAAAATGGAAAAGAGATGGAAATATTTATTTCCTTAAACTGGGCCTGGTGGGGACAAATTCTCCCTTTTTTGCAAAATATTGGAATTGCTACTACCCTAGATGCCCAGCCAACCCATGATTCATTTCTTTACTTACCCAGAGCAACAAACAAAAGAAAAAAAAAATACTTCTCTCCAATTTTACTGCTGGCATTAGCGGGAAAGATGGCTGCTTCTGCCACAGGGAGATCTTGTGGAGCCTAGGCCTCTGTGATGGGGTGGGTTCAGCAATAGGCCTAGAATCATAGAATCATAGAGTTGGGAAGAGACCACAAGGGCCATCCCAGTCCAACCTGCCATGTTTCACAGTCCACATGATTCTCTTCTTCCGTGATTTCTTCATGAAGATTTTCCCAAGAAATCTTTGGTCCCTCCCCTTCTTATCTATTCATAAACAAACAAACAAACAAACAAACCCTTATTCTTCAGCTGCCCAGCAGATCTCTTTTTTGCAAGACAAAAACCATTCTCCTTTTGTGTCAGGTCCAGCCTTGCCCAGATTCATTCTCTTCTATCCCGTCAGGTCTTGTATGACAAAAGATTGCCCGTTTAGGAACTGCTGTGGAGGAGAAGTATCCTTAATCTCTTTTACTCAGAGACACTGAGTTATAAGAGATCCTTGGACGTGCAAACATGGAACAGCTGGTTGCTTGGAGGGGGCTTTGCCATATCAGGGATATCTCCAGAGGTGGTTTGAGCCTTCGTGCCTTCCCATAGTTTATGTTCCTGATTTGGATGCTTCTCTATTTTTTTAAAATAATAAATACTATATGAGCAGCTGTAGTTGCTTCAAGCGGCCTGTTTCTATCACTACTATGCAAAAATGGCTGTGTGTGTGTGTCTGTGTGTGGAAAGAAATAAGATGGAAGAAGGTGTGGGGAAAAAATAGAAGTTTACAAGTTGAAGAAATCATCTATGGACGTTAGCATGTCTTTCTACAAATGGGAATGGGCAATTACCCTACTAAAATATTGTCTGGAAGGACCCGGTTTCCACAAATACCAAAATAAAATGGCTGAGATTCTTTTGTTGTGTGGCATGAGCATTTTTCTTTCAGGTGCTCACCACAGATTTTAGTACTGACTTATCAGGCAACAAGAAGTTGCCTACCCTTACATTTGCAAGTCATGGGCAGGTCTTTGAGCCTTGATTCTTAACAACACTTTTGACTTAATGAATATTCTACCTACATCATTATATGTATATATTATTTCTGGTGTACTGTTGGACACAAGCTAATTAGAGATGAATTCATTGACATGGTTGCTTTTGTCTCCTGTAAGCATTTTAGTCAGCTTTGTTGTGAACTATAATATTATTTTATTTTATATATATTATATAAATATTTACAGCCCCCTCATATCAGCAGTTATAAGTTGGCTAAAAAATCGCATCACAAACCAAACCTTTAAAAGACCAACAGCTGAAATAATTAAAAATGGCAATCCAAATATGTTACAGCAACATCAAATCATATTAAAATTCAGAGTGATCCACTGTATTGTTAGGAGTAGATGCTGTGAATGCTGCTTTGCTAAACTAACATTATTAGAACTGTGTGGGGAAAAAATTGTGCCACTGAATACATGTTGAAAAGGAACAAAGAAAGAAATTGAATATAGGAGTTTAAATGGTGTTTTTAATAGTAGCAAAATGATGTAGTTTCTGGGTGCATGTTCAGCAGACAATGGTTGCATTCAGTAAAGGAGGCAATTTAATGGCTAGCTGTAAACATGCCATTCACAAATTGTTATGTGTGAAATGAAGCACTAGAACAGAGGTACACCAGGTAACCTATTTTGCATAATGTAAATAAGTATGTGGACAGTTCCTATTTTGTCTTGTCTCTGTGGTCATGGACCATTAACATTTTGGCTGAAGGAAGTGTTGAATTATAAAAGTAAGCAGCACTGAAAATCTGCAATGAAATTTTGTATGCTTTCTGCAGTACCAAAACAGTGTTGATTTCTTCTGCCTGTTTTTCTCCCTTCTTCAAGTCATAGATATTAGTCTTGTTTAGATTATGAGTTATGCTCAGAAATGTTTATTGCCTAATTCCAGTTTGCCCCAAAGCCCTTTTATATTGCTCAGAGCACATACAGGGACTCTAAATGTGGTGAAAAGCTATATTTCTTTGAAAATTATAGTTGCAATATATTTACACTCACTCAGTGGATAAGTATAGTTTTGCCTTTCGACACTGGACTTTAATGTAGCAGACAAAAATATTGAAAAACAAAATATTGTTAGGTTTTTGCCACCTTTAAAAAAAATAGTAAGCAAAAGGTTCTTGTAGCACCTTTGAAACTAACTCAGGAAAAAAATTGTAACATAAGCTTTCATAGACCTAGTCTATTTCCTCAGTTCAGTCCATGCATCTGAGGAAGCAGACTAAGTCTACAAAGGTTATGATACAACTTATTTCACTCAGTTTTGAAGGAGCTATAAGAACCCATTGTATACTTATATTTCAATCTGAATATAAAGATTGTCACCTTTGGGCCCTAGAATCACTTCCAGGAGAGGGTTTAAGGACAGAAGGGCAAGATGAGTGATAGGAGGCCAAGGGTTGGAACTTTACAGCCTGCTTTGACAGGGGATCAGTCACAGCTTAGTTACATCAATACCAGTGTAACTGTATACAGATACATTGCTGTATCAGAGTGGCATGGGTAAGGGGAGAAGATAAGATTATTATTTTTTGTAAGAAATATGAACCTTTCATTGTCTTTTAGCAGAAGACTGAATCTTGTATTGCTAAATGTATGCAATATGTGTATTTCACATTCTTTTTGCATTGTGAACATGTGAAGATAAATTATTTTCAGACATTATGAGTGAATGGATATTCCCTTCCTAACAATGTTGTACTATGTACTTATTTAGTGTCATTTATTAAATTCTAAACCTGCTGCTTTATCATTATATTGGAACCTGACTGATATGGCCTTTTGTTCCACATCAACCTTTAGCTATTTTAGTAGGTTGCCACCATGAGAAACATACCATGCATACTTCTGTAAATGTATTCAAAAATTTGCAGCATACTGTTCTGGCCACCTCTGTTATAGCTAGCATCACAGGGAATTCATTTGGGTAAACTCTTCAAGGAGCAGCTTTCAGCTTTTATGTTCTGTGTCAGTATCTTAAAAATATAACATTTCCTGAAAACCCATGCAACTCTCCTCCTTTTTTTTTTGGTTTGCATTACATAGATAGGCTTATTAAATCATCTGGGTTTTTTAAATTGAATTTACCTTATACAGCAACTCTGTTTTAGATGTGGCATTGCCAAGCCAACACTTTGTGCTTCCTTGGCTAAAGGAATATTCATAATGCAAGAGACTGAGTTGCATGGCTTGTGATAATTTGTGGAATAAACTTTTGAAAATATACCCTAATAAGACTGTATTAGTCCAATTGCTTCTACAGTCGCCTTTCCTAATGTACAGATCTCAGATCCGCACCCTTGAACATACATGGAAGGGCGACCTATGCTATTTGAAATGGCAATGTTCCAGGCGCGTGCACCCTTACCCTATGGGGCTTGAATGGGGGGGGGGAGGTTCGGATGGATCCTCTGTGAAAAAGTACTTTTTAAAAGGATATTTCACAATGTGAAGATAGGGAAAGAGGATTGTGTTCTTTTTGCAAAACTAATTCCATTTAATGCTTACTTCATGTTTACTATTAGATTTCTATTGCATAGTGGGCAGTTTTGTGTAGCACTGATTCATTTTAGAATAGTTTTTCAGGATTTCCTAGGTGAATATATCCAGTGAATACCATATAATTGATGGGGATGTTCAGTTACTTTGATGTAATTTATTTCCACAAATGTAAGCATAAAACTTCCATTTTCTAAAAGCGGTGCTCTGCTTGCTTCAGGGATAACTTGTTTATCATAAATATGTCATATGTCATGTTTCTCCTCTTTTGGAATGTGGTTATAGGTTAGGAGTGATTTTAATGGTTGTTAAGCAACCTAAGGTGAACACAAGGACTATCTGTAAGTGTGTGTGTGTGTGTGTGTGTGTGTGTGTGAATGTGCAATTAAATATTTTATAAAGAATCATATAAATGTTAAGACACAAGTACATTCCATTAAGCATTTGGATAGCTTTTGCCAAACAGTTTCTGCCATGGCAACAAACTTCAAACCATATTCCATACACATCTGTTTCCTCCTCCCTATTGTAAGGTGTGGTGCTCACGATTACATGGAGACAATGTATAAGAAGCACATCTAATGGCCCTTGACTGATTTTAGTCCTTCACTGATTTTGATTTCAAGCAGAACTGCATTAACATGGTGTGTTACATTAAGCACACTGAATAGGGAATCAAAGGGTAAACAAAGCAAATATTTTCAATACTTTGAGCTGCGCCAGTTCTGGATAAAGGATTCACTTCCATGAACCGGTGCCAGACAGTTTGGTAGTTTTGAACTTCAAGCCCAAACATTGGAAATCAGTCAACTCCCACATCTGCCTCCCACAAGCTGTTAGACAGAGATAGACCAAGGTTTAGTAGCTTGTCTATTTTTGAATGACAAGATTTATTACTCTGCTCTCTACTTATCAGACAGCATGTGTTGCATGCCTTACTTGGATTATTAATAAAGCTATTCTGAATAGGTACAACAACAGTTAGGAGAGCAACTGTCAAGTTTTGATGAACCAGTGGGACTCATGACAGCCCACTGGAAGGTAGTATCTGGCTGCATAGGCTATTATGGGGCATTATGGCTCTATATACCCATTTTTAAAAAAATAAGTGAGCAGTTAAATTTGATTAGTTGATTGGGTGCTGGTAAATCTAGTATTAGTTCTGTTAATGCTTGTGACTTACTATTTTATCAATTAAGGCACAACTTATACTGAATCTGATATTAATGCTTTTCCTGGCTTATACCAGTTCTCCTCATAGGTAAAGGGTTGCAAATGGAATTTCTCTACTACAATACCCACTTCTTGCATGTAGAAAATGAATGCTTTAGGGGAAAAGAGCCTTTGGTTGCTTTCCGATTTCACTCCTCACATGCAGGGAAGCTTCTTATTGAAGGTATTCAGACACACAATCACAGTGTAAAATACTATAGTCCATAAAACCTTTCACTATTTGATTCCTTAGCTGAATGTGACAAGTGGTTTTAAAGTGACATAGAGTTGTACAGTGTTTGAGTGACTGAACTACCACTGGCAGACGTCATACACCATTGTATACCATTCCCTATTGGACCTAGCTTCCTGCTGCCAGTATAAACAAGTGCTGGTTGTACACAGCACAGAGTGGCCTGTATCTGCCGCATGATGTTTTCCTTTCCTCCCTTATCATCACAATTGTTTTGCAGCAGCTTTAAGTTGTTTTTTTTTTAAACTGGAAAGACAAAAAATAGTGTTAGAATTGCTGATAGGTTTCTGTGTTGATCTGTTGAGAAGATAGAAGGAAGTTACATTTACTCTTCAGAGAAACAACTCCTTTTGAAAGTAGGGGTGGGGTAGATTTTTGCACATGAATCATAACAGAGTTGGGCTTTACAATTTGTACTTTTACAAACACTGCAGTTATCTCCTTCATTGGAAAAAAGTGTGTAAACAAACTGCATATGTTAGCAAAAAATGTACACATAATGCACATATTAGGGACAATTAAAAAAAACCATCGTATAGCAAAGGGGTGGAACTGTACATTTAAAATGAATACAGAGTTTATGCAGGATAAATCCTGAATTGCAAAGATCTCCCTTATTCCCAGATTTTCCAGATAAAGGTTCCATATAGTCAAGAAACGAGTTTTTGATCATTTTGAAAAACATTTTCCAATATTTCTCCTCCCCTAAGAATGACCTTAATGATGAAAATTTGATAGAGTCAATTCACTCTATAGAGTGCAAATGCAGCAGACCTACCAGACTTCCCTGGTTATTGTGTGTATCCTCACTAAACTAACTTTTAGCTTTCCAAGGAATCCATTATGACAAAATATGTCAGTTTCTTCTTGGAGGCTACCTAGTCTATTTGTTGTTGTTATGTGCCTTCAAATCAATTCTCAACTCATGATGACCTTATGGTATGCTTTTCTTGGCAATATTTATTCAGAGGAGTTTGCCATCATTTTCCTCTGCATGTAGCCTACAACTCCTAATATTCCCTAGTGGTCTCTCCTGCATGTACTAAACAGGCCTGATCCTGTTTAGCTTCTGGAGGGCAAAGCAGATGGGTGGCAATGAGTGCTCCAGCCATGATTGTGCTGGGACTGCAGTGATCGCACAGCCCACTTCCAAAGCGGGCTGCAACCATGGTCCCAACCCAGATGCTGTCAGGAGCCGGTTTATTTCTACTCCTTTTTGATCTGGTCCAAAGGGCTGGGTCCTGCATTGGAGGAGCTTCTGGCTGCTTTAGGGGCATGCATCGTTTGAATGCCATGCCCTCCCAGTGGCCGGAAGTCAATTTATTTGGCTTGTGTGTTTTGGGCTTAAGATAGACAGGATCTGGTGCTTTTAGTGTACTTAGGTGGGATCTACACCACCAAAATGGGGCGTGGTAGCAGCGATTCTAGGGTTAGGGAGCACACACCATTTGCATGCTCCCTAATCCTAGGACGTACTCTGTACGTCAAAATGGCAGTGCCCTGTCTACATGGGCACGGCCATTTTGATGTGACGGACATGCTACGTACAAACGGTGTGGCGCAGGGATCATGTCATGGCGCCACTGTAGGGTGCTTGTGGCGCCCTTTCAGCGGTGCCGAAAGGAGCTCTGTTTCGGAGCTCCTTCCACTGCATCTATCGCTGGTGCAGCCTTTAAACGGCCGTGCCAGTGATACAGAGAGAAAGGGGCTGAGTGGCCCCTTTCTCCCTTTCCCTGCCGCTGTCGGGGTGTCCTTGGGGCATGAAGCCCCAAGGACACCCCTTTCCAGGCTGCGGGGAAGCGGTGTTTTGCCACTTCCCCGAGGCCTGGAAAAGCAGCGGATTGGGGCCTCTGGGGGTGCCGTTGTGGCCGCTGAGGCCCCAATCCATCGGGGAAAGAGGTGGGTGCATGCCGCCCCAAAGGAGCAGTCTGTACCCCGGCTTAGGCATCTAGTTCATTACAGGACTTGACCACCAAACCCTTGTATCAGAGTCCGTCCCATTTCCAATTGCAAGGGATCTTCAAGTTCTTGAGGTTGAACTTTAGTATACAAAGACCATTTTTTTAAAAAAAATTAATCATTGCAACTAACAATGATCTAGACTTTTGCTGCTCATCTTACCTTCTAACACAGGAGAGGAATATGCCAAGCCATTCTTTTACCACCCATCTTGTTGCTGCCTGTGCATTGAATAGAAGGAAGAAGCAGGGCCAAATCAAAATATAGAAAGAACGTTATATGTGTACGTGGGCAGACAGGAACATTGCACAGGACATTAAAAGGTTCAAGGCTGTTTACAAGGTATACATCTCATATAGGAAAAGTCTATTAAACTGTCAGTTTTGTTGATATAAGTCTGCTGTCTCTTAAGATGTAATAGATTATTTTATAACTCATCCAGTTCCCTGAAGCCTATTTATTCAAATATATTTAAGTTACTGGGTTACAATTGGCTGAAAAAGTGGCCCTACCTCCCCGCTCCCGCAACCAACACTTTGACTCCAACACTTTAAAAAAAAAAAACTTTCCTTGCCACTGAATATTTAGATTTAGCATGAACCCGTAGTACAGTGGGCCCTCCTTATCCACAGACTTGCCATCCGTAGATACCAGCTTCTGTAGGATAGTAAGACCCCAGTTTGCATCTCTTGCAGCTACTGCTGCCACCACTTTCCTCCTCCTCCTCCTTGCACTCTTTCTTGTTGTGGTCCTCTTCCTCTTCCTCCTCCTCGTTGCAATTGCTGCCACCACCCAAAAAGAGCAGCTTCTGCCAGATTGTGGCGGCTACCCATGGGTTTATGAGGGGCTGTGCCGCCATCAGCAGATGCTGCCCTTCTTGAAAAGCAGCAGCAATTACAAGGAGGAAGAGGAGGAGGACTGCTAGGAAGAGGAAGAGGAGGAAGGTGGTGGAGGTGGCAGCTGCAAACTGTGTAGACACTTGAGCATCTGCACATTTTGCTATCTGCAGTGGGTATCTGGAACGGATCCCCTGCGGATAACGTGGTCCCACTGTAATCTCCAGTGTTCTGCAGCATTTTATTTTAAAGAAACCGTGCTGAATTCAAAATGGAATTCATCTTCAGTTTCCAATTTTGAAAAGCTCCTGCTTTTGAAAAGCTGCAGGATAAGCATGGCTGGGATCCAGGCTTCATATGGGCTGCACTTGCCTGCCTGCGTCTGCATATGGTAACACCCATTTTTAAAATTAAATGAGACTGTATCCTGTTAGGGATAAGTTGCTTTAAATACAATGCAGTAATCTCATAAGCCTTTGGAGCTGCAGAAAACAAGCTTGCGCTTTCTTCAATATGACATCCCTTCAGATATTTAAACATGGCAATCATGTCACCTCTTAACCTTCTCTTTCCCTGGCTAAACACACCCAGCTCCTTAAGTCACTCCTCCTAGGGCATGGCTTCCAGACCTTTCACCAGTTTGGTTGCCCTCCTTTTCTTTAAAACATAATGTTAGAACATTTCTATTTAGAACATGTCCCCAACAGTGGTATCAAATCTGCTTTTTGATTACATTCCCAGCAAGAAGGAAAAGAATAGGATAGTGTCCCCCCCCCCCACCTCCATGGGACACTGTGGTTTCATTGCAATTGCTAGTTCCCTTGAGCAGATCCTTTGAGCAGACTGCCCAAATGTGTCGTACTCCTGGCGATACTAGGGTTAGGGACCATGTGGCAACCGCATGGTTCCTAACTCTAGTACGAGGTGGTGCCATAACTATGGCGGCATCCCGTGTACACAGGTGCCGCCATTGTAACGTAAACACTGCGCGGCATCCGCACGGCACCACATGCCATCCGCACAGTGCCATGCATCACTTATGTCAATGGTGCACTTGTGATGTCCACCCTGAGGCACAAAAAGAACCCGTTTTTTCTGGGTTCTTTTTACTCCAGAGGGAAGCCTCACGGCTTGGCTGCTGTGACTTCCCTTTGGAGGGAATTAGGCTGCCGGCAGGCTGCCCCTTTGGGGTGGTCTGCACTGCGCCCTTATTGATTCAATGGATTTACTTTTGTTGGGAGCAGGAATCTGATTAAATCCTGCATCATTATCATGAGATCATTTTCAACTACATTAATTGAAACACATTAACATTAGTTTCATATCAACCTCCTACAGATATTTCCAACTTGTTGACTTTTGTTACTTAAATCTTGAACTGCATTTTGAACAATAATTATGTTTGCTGTGACACACAGTCAAAGATGATGGATGCATAGTTTCTGACTGTTCCTATTTGGCAGGGACAGTCCTGATTAATTCTCTGTTGTTCCACTTTTGCAGCTGCTTTTAAAACGTCCCAATTTACTTCTCTTCTTCCCACTTTCCCACTTTATCTTGCACTTACTTCAGTTCTTGCAAATAAAGTTCAAAGTACAAAAGTAGTTACATTCAATTAATTCAACAAAGAGGGGGAGGAGGACAGAATCTTGTCTTTTCTGGTGGGTTCCAGAAAAAGCAAACTGCTGCAGCCTTTCCTAGTTCGTTCATTGTTCCTGTTTAATAACATTTACCATCTTTGCCACTCTGTGATGTCATTTGGCAACATACGTCCTGGTTTTAATCTGTGAAATGTGGGAGGCTATGTGAATACAGCAATATAAATATGAGGGTTCTATTTCCAAATAATAAGTACCACAAGCAATCAAGCAACTGCACAGGGATTATGCAAAATGAACAAAATTCCTGGACACTCAGACTGTCCAGAGACTGTCTAGAGTGAAAGCCAAACTTGGCTAACATTTAGATCATCTGTCTTAATATAACTGTTGATAACTATTCAGAGTTTTGTTTGTTGATCATGACCTCAGAGCAATTTTCCTTGGGACTAGGGACACTTGGAAGAAGTCTTATTTCTGACTCAGGGGAGCTTACTTAAAGAATTTGAAAAGATGGCTTTTTGGCAGAAAAGTTGATGATAATCCTGCAGGTCAAACAAAAGTACAAGCTGTTTTTCCATAGCTAGAGATAGCAAAATGAAAGTGAAGGCATTACTATTCATTTTTTTTCATGAAAAAAAATATATGGCTTTAAATTTCTAGATATAAGAAACTTTTCAGCTCCTTTGGCTCACCATAAATCACACCAAATTTAGAGTGATTTGAACCATGCATTCTATACAGGCAGCTATGTGAATCCCTTGCCACTGTAATGCATGCTCCATCTTTTGTTGTGTCCTTTGCACATAACTGGCTATTAAAACTATGCATGTTAAATGAGTTAAAATGTCAAGTTTAAGTACATTTGGTTGTTACTAAGCTGGGGGTTCACAATATTAATCTAAAACTGATGTGGTGCTAAGACAGCATTTTTCAAGCAAGTTCTGAAATCATTAAATGTTTTATCCTGATGTTATCATTATGAATACAGTACTATATCATATTTATAATATTATTTATTATGATCTAGGAACAGCCATCTTCTGAGAACGTGATTCCATTTTGGATTCTTTATATTAAGCAAGGGATGGACAAGATAGTCTACAACAATGCTAGTGTGGTGGTGGGGGGATGGGGTGGAGTTGCAGTTGTTGTTTTTTTTAAAATAACACCTCCTAATGTGCCAGTGACTGGCAACATACATGTGCCCATTGGCTCAAATAATGTTTTTCCTCCATGCACACCTGTAGGTGATTGGTATCTAGAGATTCATAGATGGGAACTGGGCAATGGACCACTACTTTAAGTAGCACTGGTCTATAAGCCCCTCCTCCCCCCACCGACTGTATGATTCTGGTTCTTGAACACAACACTGTCCATTCAGTGACATCATACTAGTTTGCCTGTCTTCACTGGAATTCTTTCATCAATTTTAGTTATTTGCCATCACTATTTCTTTTCTGTTTGTTCTCATACACTAATTTTAGCAAGGAAACAGATTTAGGGGGAAGCAGGCTTGAAGCCACCCTTTCTGAAGATAGATTGGTGCCCCTGGAAACACATGCTGTGGCCCCAATCCACCTTGAAGCTGGCCAAAAAAAAAAAAAAAAAAAGATTGGCAAAGATCTGCTCCTTTTTTGGCCAGCAAAAATCCCACTTTTCCCACCCTGCTGCAGTTTGAAGCTGGCTGCAAGCTGCTCTGGTAGTATGTGACATATAAATGCTACACTACCAGAGCATCTTGAAGCTGCCCAACATATGGCTGCCTGGCTTCTGGGTGGCATCAGGGTGTCATCTGAGTGTGCAACATGTAAATGATGCAATCTGATGATGCCCTGAATGCCTCTTTTACAGGCCATCTGTTCTGGCCTTTAGTTCTTCAAGTACATTTTCTCTTGCAGAATGGAGTCGAAGGTAGGCCTACAATGCATATTATTCTATACCATTGTCTCCCGCAAAGTAGTAAACAATGTCTCAAAACCACAGCCACCACCCATATATGTTTTTCCTCTATTCACTGGGGTAGATAAAATACAGGCTTAGGCTACATTTACACTGCAGAAATAATGCAGCTTGACACTGCTTTAACTGCAATGACTCAATGCTAAGGAATCCTGTAGTTTGTTCTGGCATTGGTGCTCTCAAACTATATTTTTAAAAAAGGTTTAAAAATGCAGTTGTTCACTACTGATATTTATTTATTTGGAAAAAAAAAATGGCTAAGTCAAAAGAACATCTCAATATAGCAACTGTCATTGGCTTTCTTACTGTGTCCCAGACAACATTCAGGATAATAACTGTTTCCATGCTGTTTATCAGGAATTCATGATGCAGTGAAACAAAAGTAATATGTTGGAGCTGTCAATAGGTTGATCTTGTTTTTGATAAACTGAAATTTCTCCTAGGTAGGGTAAGAAAATACTCCATAATAGAAGCAGCACATGTTTTATTTTTAAATTTTGACTTTGTTTTATTATATCTGATTTTATTTTTATTTCACTTGATGTTTGAGTGAAGCCCACTCAATTCTCAATATACAAATATTCCTTTGAACATGAGGCATTTTCATGTTCTGCGATACTGTATATTAGTATTCTCATTGTAGTCATAAAATACCCTACAGTTCAAACTTAGAACAAGATCCAACATATACAGCACAGCATAAGCATTTCCCATGGCAGACTCTGCTAAGAATCCCTTATTACCAACTCATGGCACACTGTTGTGATAACCACCCCCATCACCCATGGCCATTCCAATGTTGTCGGAGAGTGGAGGGTATCAAGGAACCATCTGGCTGTGTTGACATAGATGCAAACTAAGACATCTTTGAAATCCACTGGGGTCCTTTGGAGGTCTCAGCAGATGATGCCATCCTCAGTCTGCATCAAGCTATGGGAACATACCTAATTCTTCTCTGATCCTCTCCATTCTCCAACAACAATGGAATGGCTATGTGCATGGATGCTATCACAGGACAGTGACAAGTGTGGAGTGGAGGGCTTTGGCTATTAGGTAAGGCGGAAGAGAATATTAAGCTCCACAATGACTGCAAAAATCTACATAAGCATAAGATGAACATCTGCCTGTGTATGTTATGAACGGGATGTGAGCCATTGTAACTTTTTTTTCAATCCTAGTGCAGGAAGACTAATATCACCTGGTGGCAGCTACTGGTTCCCATGCCAGTTTTAAAAATGCTATCCAATGTGCTGAACCTCCTTTGGGGATAAGGTTCAGTACCTTGGAGATAAAGTTCAGACTAAACACTGGACCAGATAGACTGTACCACTAATACTAATGCTGCCTGTTATCACAGCTTGCCTATTTACTCATCTTTTGGAAAGTGGTCCCTGTGATACTGCTTCTTACTTATTATTATTCACAGAGCATTCTTTCCAGCTAACTCAGTATCTGTATCTACATGTATTCAGCATCTTACTCTAATTGCTGAATCTTTGTGAGATCTAAATTGGTACCATTTTAAGCAGCCATTTGTAACTTTCATTCTCAGTATGTAAAGCTTCTGTTTTCCAATTATTTGAGCATCCATTTCTCAAGGGCTGAATTTTTATAGGCTCAGCAGTGGTGGTGGAGGAGAGGGACGAATATCCACTTCTTTTCTTCTAGCTATCATACAGTAGAAAATATGGATATGGTCTGTAAATCTAAACCTTTTGGGGATCTGATAATATACTAATTAGGAGAGTGATACTGAATTTATGAAGTGCCTATTATTGCCTGTTTGCTTTGCTTGTCTGGCACATTAGTTTGCTCCAAGGTCTTGAATTTCAGTGGGAAATGCAATTGACACAAGTGAGATTTGGAAAACAAAATAAGAAATCAACAAAAGGCCTGTGAAACCTAAGTGAAAGGAAAGATGACCACCAGATTTTGTGTGTGAGTGTGTCTGGTGTGAAATTCGTATTCTCACCCCTTTGTGCAAGAAGCTGGATGCAATAAGAAGCCACAATTTTGCACTGAGCAACTTTTCAACTGCCTCTTGATCCTATGAAATGCATTTGTAAAAACAATAACAGACATGGGGATCCATGAAAGGTTCTGGCTCCATGTAGATTGTTCTTCCTCATCTATTGGTCTGTCAGGTTACTTCAGTTTTGGCTCAAGCCCTATCCAGGTTGTCTGTCTTTTTTGCCTTCTCTTTCTGCTCTTCTATGAATTAACACCTATAGTGTCACATCCAGGGGCAGGAAGTGCAGGCTTTGGAACAGCCTTGCTATGGCGATCTGCTGAGAGCAGCATGGTTTGCGTTTATATCCTGTACCCAAACTAGGCCCCTCTGGATATTTTAGCCTTGACTCTGATTGACTAGAGTCCTCTGCTAATAAGTAGGGTGCCATAAACAGGACCTCCAAATTGGGACATGTAGCAACATGTAGGACAACATTTTCTATGTAAGACACATTTTTTAAAATGGAGGACATGTGAAAAAAATTGATGATTTTTTAAAATGTTAATATAAAGCATGTTTCTTAGGCATGATCAAAATGGAGGACATTTTGGCATTATTCCTAGACAGATGGCAGAAATATACTTCCCTTTCTGGCCAACCCCCCCCCCTCCCCATTCCAAACACAACCAAAGCACATTTGGGCATTGCATGGCTTTACTTAACATGGCTCTTACATATTTCAGAGGCTTATTGCATAACCAACTCCTTTGGGTTTCCACAACATGGGTTCATGTGGCTATGCATATTTAACATGCCAAGGAGTTTAACAGAAGTGGATTGCCCTCCAGTTTCAGGTGTCTTGCACCTGGGTTTGCCATAATTTTCTACCACCAACTGGGCACTATGTAGAAAAATTGTAGGACAAAATTTAGATCAAAATGTAGGACAAATGTAGGATAAAAATTTACCCCCAAAGGTAGGACATTCAAGAAAAATGGAGGACAAAAGCACCTAAAAGCCAAAAGTTATTTAATAATTAAAAAAAAACATTAATATAAATCCTTATATGAAAGAGTCTTGTGCACTTCTGAGACTAAATGCATCTGGGGAAGAAGACTTTAGGAAAGCTCATGTGCCAACTTCTTTCTTTCATACACCTCAGAAAGAACTCAAAGCCAACCCTCCCTAACAAATATCCCCCCCCAAAAATTCATTGGGCAACTACACTCTCTCAGCTTCAGAAATAGGCCAAATCAAACCCCATCTAAACATACATCCCCCAAAAATATTCCCTGAGCAAAGGCACTCTCTCACCTCACAAAAAGGCCCAGTTGATGGTGCCTGCTCTTTTCCCCTGCCAGTTGGAAGCCCCCTCGAGCCAAGGCCCCAGACAGCCCCCATGTTCTGCACTTCCCCCTCCCAGCAGGGAAGAAGAAGAAGAGACAGAAGAGAGAGGAGGAAGAGGATGAGAAGAAAGAAGGAAAACGAAGGAGAGAGGAAGGGGAAGAGAGAGAAGAAAGGCTAAGAGGAGAAGGAGGAGATAGAAGGAACGGAAGGAGGGAGGGAGGGAAAACGAAGGAGGAGGAGGAAGGGGGAGGAAAGGCGAAGGGAGAGAAGGACGAGTTAGAAGGAAAGGAAGGAGAGGAGGAGGAGAAAAATGAAGGAGGGAGGAAGGGGAGAAGAAAGGCTAGGGGGAAGGAGAGGAGATAGAAGGAAAGGAAGGAGAGGAGAGGAGAAAAATAAGAGAGAGGAGAAGAGGAAGAGAGAAGAAAGGTGAAGGAGAGAGAGAGGAAGGAGAAGAGATAGAAGAAAATGAAGGAGGAGGAGGAGGAAAAACGAAGGGAGGAGGAAGAGGAGAAGAAAGGTGAAGGTGAGAAGGAGAGGAGATAGAGAAAATGAAGGAGAGGGGAGGAGAAAACGAAGGAGAGGAGGAAGAGGAGAAGAAACGCGAAGGGGAGAAGGAGAGAATCGAGGAAAGGAAGGAGGGGAGGAGGAGAAAAATGAAGGATAGGAGGAAGAGGAGAAGAAGGCGAAAGGGAGAAGGAGCGAAGGAAGAGAGGAGCAGTCCAAGTGGGTAAGTGGAGCACTGGTCTCTAACCCTGGGAAAAAAAAAGCCAAGCTCCGCGCTGCCACAGAACCCCCTGGAAAGACTTGAAGCAGGCAAGCCCACCTTGAAGCCCTATGGGCCTCAGGCGACGGAGGGAGAGGAGGAGGGCCTGGCTGGGAGCTGCAGTGGTTGCTGGGCTCTCCCCTCCCTCTTCTCCGTTGCTTCCAGGGCCTGGGAGAGAGGCCAGAGGCTGGCGACACCATGGGCCTCCAGCGCCTGGGCCAGGCCAGCAGCAGAAAAGCCTCCTCTCCTCCAGCCACATCGAGGAGCTTCTTTACCTGGCAGAGGAGGACTCCTGTGGCTGTTTGCGTGCGCGCCACTGCCCTGGTCACTTGTGGGGCAGGGCCAAGGTGACATCAAACCCCAGGCCCGGAAAGCCCTCAGAAACGGTGGCAAGGTGCTGATTTTTTTTAAAAAATAAACAAAATGACGGGAGAGGTCAGTGGGTCGGGGGCCTGGACAGCATTGAAAACTGAGCAGGGGTGCCCCCGGGCCCAAAAAAACATGATTGTCCCGCCTTCAGCGGGACATGGCAACCCAAGCTATAAAGGATGATCTAGTTTCTAGTTCTTTCCTCTAAAAATCTACTGCTATTGTGTCCTCCCTCTATGCCTCCTGCTTTACCTATGTGCCCTCCAAGGCTTCTATTTCTCTGCCATCTTGGAAGCCAGGGAATAGTATTTTTGTGTGGTAATCATCTAATTGAGGGTGGGATCCCACTGATCTCATTGGCCTCACGGGCCACAAACAAAGGATCAAGGAGGACAACTGGAAGACTAGCCACCCTTTTTATATAGACCATAGAAATTTTATTACATTTCTCTCCCTCACTTCCAATCATAAATAATCTACCTGGCTGCAGATAACCTTGTTACTTTTACCAACTGTTAGCCCCCCCTTTTTTCTGGCTTGCTTTGATTAGTGAAAATAGTTGTGTGTGTGTGTGTGTGTGTGTGTGTGCACATGCGCACACACAAGTGTTTAAATTTGGCCCTCTGAAGGATTCTAGGACCATTACCTTCCTCACTATGTATTCTTTTCTGTCTAAGCTGCAGTAACTATTTTTATAACTGATCTATTGATTATACATATATATGCACATTTGTGTCTTCTTTTTTCCTCATTCCTGGGAGGGCATGCATAGCTGACAACCCTATACAACTGCCCAAACTCTAGCTAGCTACCAATATAGCCCAAAATATCTGCTGCGACCTGGGTCTGGAATACTGCTATATGTGACTACCCTATGCAGCACCTATCAGCTCCAGCCAGCATGATTAATGGTCAATGACAATGGGAGTTTGTAGTCCCAAACATATGCTGGGATTCAGTTCTGGAATATACCTATATCATTCTTACATAGATGATCTGTATATCTTGGACCCTTATTTTTACTAATTTATCAGAACATATTTGTAGAATTCAAAGATATAGCCCTGTTAGCCTGTAGATCAGTATGTAGGAGATCTTGTAGCACCTTTGAGACTAACTGAAAGAATGAAGTTGGCAGCAGGAGCTTTTGTAGATTTTAGTCTATTTCCTCTATCAGGATATAGCTACTTTTTTTAAAAAAAATGGGGGGGGGGAGGGCTAGAGATATATAGATCATATATTGTAATTAAAAAACTGTGTATGGCAGTTTTAAAGCCAGGCTTCAGTTGAGGCAACCTGTACATTTCTCATATAAAAAATTGCATGATGATCCAAGGTGTCAACAAAGTAGTAACTCTTCCTTTCTCGTTGCTGTTATTCTTTCTTCTCCAGGGGGTATTTTCGAATGTGTGTGAATCTGGCCCAACAGGAGCAATGGGACAGAGGAACTGGCTTTCCGATTTGCTGTGAACACAATAAACGAACAGAAACTCTGTTACCAAACACCACATTAACCTATGTACTCCGAAGATAATCTCTATGACAGTTTTGAAGCATCCAAAAAAGGTGAGTTACAAAGTTTTTGTTGGCAAGCTGCCAAGTGCCTGACTGCCCCAGGCATTGGTTACTTCCCAGTTAAGCCCTTTACCTTTCACCTCCGCCGGTAAAAAAAAGAAGAAAAGAAAATCTAAGAATGTTTATTAAGGTTGCAACTTACAAACACAATACAAGAGGAACCATAAAAACAAACAACAAAAACACCTATGCGGAGAAAGATATTTCATCTGTTGAAGGATATAGGGAAAAGAGACAGACAAAGATCATACCAAAATGTGTTTGTCCACATTTGACCAAGGTGGCATGAAAGTCTGCTGTGTTTGATTTTCTAAAACAAATAAAAATTAACCATGTTTCCACTAATGAATCTGATTCTAAGTCATTCTGACTCCACTTTGGTTGTATCTGGTTGTGTCAGTTTCTTTGACATTTCTCAGTCCAAATAGTATGGTTGATTCAGAGAAAACAATCTTGTACTCCGCCTGATTGCATTTTGTAGAGAGGCGGGTTAAATAATAATAATAATAATAATAATAAAATAATAAAATAATTATTATTATTATTATTATTATTATGTTTTCTAGGTTTTTTTAAAGCTATTTCTTGTCTGACGGTAAGCATGAGAAAATTGGATCATGAAATATTCTTGAATGCCATATTTGATTTCAGATGGACTGCTTGGTGATTATCAAAACTTTACTTGAACATATATATATATATACCCCTTTTGACAATACAAAGATTACATTCCAATACGTCTACATTCCCCCCCCCACACACCACACACAAAAGACCTTGAATTACCTATAAGCTAGTTTCGCTGGTTCTGATCTTGCAGGAGATGCAGTCAGTCAGAAATCTACCCATTACAGGAAATGTTTATTTTTCATAGAGTTTTTATATTACTTATCACTTGTTTGATAAGTGAGACAGCATGTCATTCAACCACCATTTAACTACCATGGCTCACGCTTTTTGTTTCGGTCAGAGAGTTCTGAGCCACGAGAAATTAAAAATTCTAAGACTCCATAGGACTGAGACATGATGTAGGATTGGGTACGGTTCTTTCAGCATACATGGGGGGGGGGGAATCTTGTCAAAGTAGCTAAAAAGATTGTCCATTGAAAATAATATTTCAAAATTACTTTGCACTGGAAGTGTAGAAAATGCATCCCATTAGGTCTCATTGTTGTTGTGGCCTTCAGGTTGCTTTCAACGTATGCTTCCAAGCCTAAGGCAATCTTATCACAGACTTTCTTAGCAAGATTTGTTTAGAAGATGTTTCCCTCACCTTCCTCTGATACTGAAAGCGTGTGACTTGCTTAAGGTCACCCAATTGGTTTCCATGATTGAGTGGGAATTAAAACCCTGGTTTCCACAGTCATAATCCAACTATACACCCCATGAGTCATGTAGGCCTCATACAGTCCCCAAACCATAGTTTGACAGTTCTGAAGACTCTTACCATTCCTTTTAAGCATCTTTCCTTTTTTTGGACTATTTTTGAGTTTATTTCACCCTTCAAACCATCTCTAAAGCCCCTTAAATATATTCCTCTCCACCATTTGTAGTACAGATATGTCAAAAATATAAAGGACAGAATACATTACACTTGCACCACAAAAGAATGAGATTCTGTCTTAAGTTAAAGTATTTATAGTTGTTTTTATCATATTTATCCTTTCTTTTGCCCCATAATGGGACTCAAGGTAGCTTACCATATTTAAAAATAATACAGATATTAAAACTATACTAATCTTGAATAAAATTATAAACATAAACATTATTTAATGACAAACAATAAAAATAAAACTATTAAAAATCATTAAAGACTATATACAAACCATAAAACACTGCACACCATTAAATGCTCCCTGCAGTTAGTTTCTAAACCTTGACAGCATAACAGAGGGGTTTTTTTTTTACTTGTCAATGGAGAAGAGACAAAGAGCCTCTTTGCTTCCCTAGCAAAGGAGTTTCAAAGTCTGGGAGCAGCCACCAAGAAGATGTATAATAATGTAGTTATGCCTTAGTTGTTGAGAAGAAAGAATTATGAGTAACTAATTCTTTGTAAACTCTACATATTATTTACAAAAAAATGTACTGACAGAGTAGATTTGTGATTATTTTGAGAGAAGTTTGGCCTCACTGCTTGATGTTAAATTCATTAAAATAGAAACCTCAGAGTGTAGCTTGTTTAGGTCCTTGTCTCTGTTGATCATTATTTTATGGAGCAGCTCTCTATGGATATTTTGTCTGGATTATGGATATTGTGTATTTAGAGGGAACAGTATAAAGTTAGTTCCGTTGATTTTTGTTTTCTTTAAAGGGAAAAAATGACTACACAAAAATGTGCAAATAGCATAGCAGTAAGGTGCTTTATTGTTGAAATATCAGTGGCTTGAAAAATAGTCACAGTCTTGATGGATTGCTCTAGACATCTCGCACACACACCTGTGAGAGGTCTACCTGACCTAAATCTCACATTCATAATTTGTGGTAAAACAAGAGAGACCACACCTAAGTTTCTCCCTCACCTTTTCTGCTGTGGTAGATTCAAGTTTCTTTTCTCTCATGTTATCTTTGTGTGTTGATATTTACTGAGTTTTTATTCTATATGATAATAGCAAAATGCAGGGAAATAAATGTACAATCTAAGGAGGTATACTTACTTACAACACCAGTAGCTTGTCAAGAGCCATGATTTTATATGGCAGGGAAATAATGCTCCAGGCAAACAAGCTGGTGCAAATTTAGAACCAGGCAGTGATACAGTCTTTATGGAGGCAGCGCCAACTAGTAACAAAGTGCAAACAACAGCATATGAATCTGATGGCCCAAGGCTATTCTGTTTGCTTAGCTAATAACAAGCAGAAGTGTTAGAAAAATAATGTCAAGGCAAAGTGGGATTTTTTTCAGCCTGGTTCTCTCCAGTAACCTATGAAATTGATAGTAGAGCACCTCTGCAGCAATCATGTTCAAGGTCAATTGTCTCTAAAATGCCAAAGTCAATGAAGTGTGTCAGCAAGGTGCCTTAAATGCTTCTGATTCCATATTTCCCCTGTCATGATTCTGATAGAATCTTGCCTCCTTCCTAGCTATCCAAGTAATAACTGGAATGAGACTGACAGTTCCCTCCTAAGCCATGACTGGTAATTGTGCAGCTCTCTAGCGGTCTTGTTGGTCTGCAGTTCTCTTGGATTGTAGGCTCCTTAGCAAGTATAATCTATGTCAAAGAAGACTGGAAGATCCAATCTAAAAGCATCCAGATGGCCAGGCAATCCCCATTCCTGGCCTAGCCCACTGGTGTCCAAATGGTTTCCTTCAACCTTCAATTGATAGGATGATCTTTTGACCTAGCAGAAGATTCAGTCAATAGAAATGTTAATTTTGTCTTCCATCCCAATGAAAGTTCACCCATCCCTCTGAAGCAGACGTTGGGGTCTGTTGGAACTTGTAGGGCAGGGAGACAATCCCCCCCCCCCCGAGATTGGACCTCAAGTCCAAATACCTGCATTTTCTTCTGCAGTTCCTCTCAAAATGTCAAGAAGAAGTAAAGGCATGCCCTGTCATCATTTTGATAGGGACTGTAGAGGACAAAGCAGGTATTTGTGTGTAGTTCAGTGTTCTACAGTGTACAGTGTGGTGTAGCGGTCTGAGTGTTGGATTATGACTCTGGAGTTCATGATTCAATTCCTTGCATGATCATGGAAACACTTGAGTGAGTCACATACTCTCAGCCCTAGAAAAGCCATGATAGGGTTGCCTTAGCATTGCTATAAGTTGAAAACAACTTGAAGGCACATAAGAACAACAGTAATCTGCGGCATATTTCTGCATGTTTTCATGCAGGGGGGCTTTCATGTAATTTTGGTGCAAATAATTGCATTGCTCTTTTTAAAATGGGTTTGGGAGCTTAGGGAGAACTGGTGGGAGCTTCAGAGGTCATTGAAGTAGCATGCAGAGGTCATATGCAGTCCATGTGCTGCACTCTGTTCTCCTCTGCTTGTTTCCCCCTGCACCTCTATTCCAGGAGTGCTCCTATCAGTGAAAGGATACTACTGGAGATATATACCCCCTAAGCATATATTTCTAAAAGATATAATCAGTTGCTTTTTACTTGGAAAGAAAGACTAGTGGCAAAAATGAGCCTGGCTTGGCAACTGATTGCAAAACTAGCATGGTTTTTGTTTTTGCTGTTGTTCTTTGCAGGTGGCTAATTGCATTTTGTCCTCTTTCAGCTTGTGATCAGCTCTCTCTCGGAGTGGCAGCCATCTTTGGGCCTTCGCACAGCTCTTCAGCTAATGCAGTACAATCTATCTGCAATGCGTTGGGGGTTCCACATATACAGACACGCTGGAAGCACCAGGTTTCAGACAACAAAGACTCATTTTATGTCAGCCTTTACCCAGATTTTTCTTCACTCAGCCGTGCCATCCTTGACCTTGTGCAGTTCTTCAAGTGGAAAACTGTCACAGTTGTTTACGATGACAGCACAGGTAAGCATGCAGTAGCACTTTACACAGTAGTATTGGTGGGTGTTCTTAATACATATAATCCTCTAAAGCAATAGTTTTTAACACAGGGAGTCGGCTAGTCTGAGGATACTGTAGTGACATTTTGTTGCAAATCATTAAAATATATTCATACTGCATACAACTCTTTCATTATGCATAATGTGTTTGTGTATATTTTTATGATAAAAAAGGAGAGGGAGACTTGAGATCAATGCATTAAAAGCTAACATTTTATCCAAGTATCTAGGCATCTTGATTCAAAGAAAACTTCTGAAAATTTCATGAGAACAATCCCCTTTTGCTGTTTCAGACAGAAAACAAATCAGGGAGAGTTCTCTGTTTTGTGTCCTGATGTGTCTATTTACAGAACACTCTCTGAACCATGGATTTTACACACTGCAGTGTGTGTGTGTGTGTGTGTGTGTGTGTGATTTTAAACGTACAGTATGTTTTCATAAATGCTGCAAGCCAGCCAGTTCTCATCCATGACATCTGGGGAAGGATTTAAGACATGTACATTTTGGCATGCATGGAAGTGCATAGAAGTAGCTCTGCTGTTATCACAGCAGCTTCCTATTCACTTCATTAGGTGTCAGCAACAGTTCTGTGTGCTGAATGCAAATGTAAATGCAGAACTGTCCCTGACAATCAACTGAGTACTGGAGCTGGCTAAAAAGAGAAATGGAAATATGCATACAGAAATTTGCATGCCATAAATCTTGCATGCCTTAAAAAGAGGCATATCTGATGATGTGAATATTTCACTTGAATCATACCCTTTACCAAAATGAATTTAGATGTGTTTGCTTCACCACATCTATATAGCACAACATATAAAGAAATGGAGAAGAGTTCTACTTTAGTGATAGAATATGTACATTGTATGGAAAAGTTCCCAGTTCTAATCCTTGAAACTTCCAGATATGGCTGGAAAAGACTTACATCTGAAGCACCAGAGATGTCAGTGGACTGCCTCAGAATACAGTGGGCCCTTGGTATCCACTGGGGTTTGGTTCCAGGACCCCCTGTGAATAACAAACTCAGTGTATGCTCAAGTCCCATTAAATACAATGGCATAGCAAAATGGTGTCCCTTATATAAAATGGAAAATAAAGGTTTACTCTTTGGAATTTATACTTTTTTGAATATTTTCAAGCTGTGGATGCTTGAATCCATAGATACAAAATCAGTGGATAAGGAGGGGTGACTGTATTACATTATTTTTCTTCCATCCTACCTTATTCAATTGTTCTTCATGGGGCAGTTTTCTTATTTTAAGGGTCCACGTGCAATGGAAAAATGACACTTCCCTAAATACTAAAAACAATGTTGAGTTTAAATGTATAATTGTACTCAGTGTTCTGGAACACATTACATATTTAACCTTTAAAGCAACATTATATTTGCACATCAATAGCTATATGGCCAGGTAAAATATTACCAGACAGAAATACAATAGATCATAATAGTATCCTATATTAGAAATAACATATGATTTGCTAATCAGGAAAATTGTGCCCCAGCCAAGTAGCCAATTCCATCTATTCAGTCTTCTTCCTTCTGCACAGCTTGTACTTCTGGAACACTATTCTTGGAGAATGCCTGTCCTTGGAGCATGCAATATAAATACTTGAACGGCTGTCCACAGGGCAAAGTCATCCCAAAAAGAATTTTTATAATCCTGAGTAATAAGGAAATTGTTATGCAGGGAAATGCTACCTCTTTCATATTTAGAAGAGGGATAGAAATAATTGTATTCCTCACCAACACAAGCAGGAACAAATAATTCACTTGGGCCCGTTACAAATGGGCAGGAAAGTACACGCGGAGCGCGTACTAGGGTTAGAAAGGGGCGGTGCTTCCGGCCCCCCCCTAACCCTAGTGTACGCTCTGCACACACAAAACGGCGGCGGCCGTTCCACACGGCCGCCGCCATGAGGATGTCACGACTGCGCCGCCTCTATACAGGGTGGCGCGGACGTGACGTCCTCGCTCTGTGCCAGGGCACTTAGTGCGCCCTTAGCGCGGAGCAGGAAGGAGCTCTGTTTCAGAGCTCCTTCCTGGTTTGGTCCGATGGGCGCAGCCTTCATATGGCTGCGCCCAGTGGACCAAAGGAGAAAGGGGCCAAGCAGCCCCTTTCTCCTCCTCCCCGCCGCTGCGGGGGTGTCCTTGGGGCTTGAAGCCCCAGGGACACCCCTTTTCAGGCTGCGGGGAAGCGACCTTTTGCCACTTCCCTGCAGCCTGGAAAGCGGCGGATTGGGGCCTCAGTGGCTGCCGGTCTTGCCACTGGGGCACCGATACACTGGGGAAAGGGGCGGGTGCAGCTCGCCCCAAACAGTCGGTCTGTAACCCACCTTACTCTTCTTCCCCTTGCACAAATGTGTATGTGTGTGTGTGTTTCTCTGTGTGTATAGAAAACTCAGATATACTCACTCTTTTCCCCACTGCATAAATGTGTAAGTGTGTGTGTATGTGTGTGCGTTTCTCTCTGTGTGCATAGAAAACTCAGATATCTTTGCCCCCATTTTGTAGCTCTATTCATGCTCTGCCAACTATTTCAGGGCTGAAATACATATGGTTTCATCTGTGCTGAAAACATATTTCTCATACAAATTACATAGTTCTCTACATATCAAGAACATTTCCTGCATAAAATGTGTTTTATGTGCAGAAAAAAGGCATGCAT
>NC_056522.1:115516668-115522121 GCF_019175285.1 Sceloporus undulatus | reverse complement strand
CATTACTTCTAATGGGGCTCCAGCATACATGTTTTTTCCTTATGTGGTGTGTGTGTGTGTGTGTGTGTTTGTGTATCCAGAACAGATCCCCCATGTAAGAAAAGGGCACACCATATTTGTTAGCTGGTGGCTGCACACTGAGAGCTTTGGGTGTCCCACAGGAATGTTGTGACCATGAATAATCATGTGTTTGTTGACTCACTTATTATTTTAAAATATTTCTAGACTGCTTTGTGCTTTTCAAATCATGAAATAAATCAAGGTTGCCATCAGTAGTGGAAATGATCTGTTGACTCTTCCCCCCCCCCCCCCCCCATTCTGGGAGACAGCTGCTTCTACTGTCCCTTTGCTACAAGTCTGCAGAATAACACTATTTAAGAAGCATTGTGTGAAATTAAAATGGCAGCTAGACCTCACTAAAGTGCTGCTATTGCTGCCCAATATTGCCAGATACTCACCAGAACCCAATAAAAAGATGGACCTACCAGAAGGCACATTGCCCTGAAGCTGGCTCTGAGCAAACATAAAAACTTAACCAAAACAGATACGATAATTAAATAAAAATAAAATATGAGAAAATGCAGCAAGATAATGTCAGTCTTCTATCCCAAGAGCTTTCTGATGTGCTTGTCAATGGCGCATTACAGACTGCCCAAAGGGGCGGCCTGTATCCGGCCCTTTCCCCGCTGGATTGGGGCCTCAGCTGCTACAGCGGCAGCCGCTGAGGCCCCAATCTGCTGCTTTCCAGGCCGTGGGGAAGTGGGAAAAGGCCGCTTCTCTGCGGCCTGGAAAGGGGTGTCCATGGGGCTTCATGCCCGAAGGACACTCGACAGCAGCGGGGACGCTGAGAAAGAGGCTGCTTGGCCCCTTTCTCATTTGTGTCGCTGGCGCAGCCATGTAGACGCTGCACCAGCAATGCAAATCCTAGATGGAGCTCCGAAATGAAGCTCCTTCCGGTGCCACGGAAAGAGCACCCCAGGCACCCTAGTGCAGTGCCGGGATGTCACTTCCGCGGCACCCTGTTTGGAGGCGGTGTGGTGGTGACATCCCCATGGCGGCACCCATGTGTATAGGGCGCTGCCATTTTGTACGTCCCCAGGACGTAATAGGGTTAGGGCGTCTGGAATGGACACCCTTTCCAAACCCTAGTACGTCCTGGGGACGTACTTTACACCTGTCTGTAACAGGACAATGTTACATTTTTTGGACTCCCAACATCTAGAATTCCCTAGCCGGTATGGCCACTGCATGCTATTTTTGTTGTTGCTGTGACTTTCATGACACAAAAACAAAACAATTTCCCCCTCACTTTAGTGAACAGTGTTGATATTTGGGTGATGAATCTATCTCTCCAACACAGGAACAGAGCGAAGCTCCAAACACAAACTTTCAGCTTGCTTGGAAGAGTGCCTGGAGAAACAGCTGCTAGATCAAAGAATCACTCTCCAGCAGTTCACTCCTAAGAGGGCTTTATTGGTTTGTTTCAAATAACACGAGCTAATCGCCACTATACAAAAGCTCTTACCAACCAACACACCACACTATCTCACACTCCCACAATCCCACAGCACAACGTTTTTGCTTATATACAGAATTACCATGAGGTGACCACTAAGCCCAGCCTCTTTCTATATAAGTTGCTATGCACCATAGACACCAATCCCTCTTCAGACTGAAGACATAGATTTACATTTAGTCCAGCTCAGTTGACCTTGAGCATCCGGCTGCTGCCCTGGACTCCAGCTGTAGCCAATTTAGGCTTCTGCAATCATTACCACATCTGAACATTTTCACCTTCAATGTATTAACAAACAGATCATGTGCTGACATGTGAGCCAGTAACCTTACAATCTCCACCTTCCTTAAACAGCAGAACTCTTAACAGGTCATGTAGAGTAGTCAAAAAGAGAAGAAGGTAGATTATGGAACTGAATTTTTTATGGGAACTGACTACTTTTATTGACTGCTTCAGCAGTAGATTTGAAAGTACAAGCATATCTCCCTAATATGGTGGGTTAGGTTCCTGACCACCACTGAAACATGAATATTACCTTACAGCAAATCAGCAAGGGAAATGACCCCTGTCTATTGCAGTGGCTGCTGCCTGGTAAGAGGGGACTAGGGGACTTTCATGAGGCTACATAGGGGTGATGAATATGTAACAGTCATGAATGTGTAACTCTAGATCAGGCATTTGTAACTGCCATAGAGGATTCCATCTAGTAATGCTGTATAACACTGTATAAATGAAATGCACCATATTGGTGAAGTGTTCTAAAGAAAACCACCCTAAAGTGAGATGTGCCTATAAAGGGGAAATTCTGGGGTGCTTTCCCAAACTGATTGATTCTAAAGTGGAGCTTTCCTTGGTAATGTGATTTCAGATCTAAAACCTCTGTGTGCCCTTTTCACTGTTGTTATTTGCTGTCAAGTTGTCTTTGACTTATTGCAAGCCTGTGAGTGAGAGACTTCCAAGGGACCCACTTATTAAAAGCTCTGTGTCCTGCCAGTTCAGGGCATCCTTTATTGAGTCTATCTACCTCTAACGTGGTCTTTCTCTTTTGCTATTGCCTCCACTTTACAGAGTATTATCATCTTTTCCAATGAGTCACATTTCATGATCCAGGGTGATTCAAAAAGAATTGTTCAAAACCAAATAAGAACAGGAATTGTTTAATCCTTTTTTAAGGAGGGGGGAATTGTATATATTGTATTTTTTAAAAAAGGTTGTACGCCGCTTTGATTGTGAAAACAAAAAGCGGGATATAAATTAAAGTTTTATTATTTTATTATTATTTTATTATTATTAGCTTAATTTTTGTACCATTTTGTTTGAACTACCTGGTATCTGAAGTATGAGAGCTTCAGTTTAGTTGATTTTGTTTTTAATGATAGTTCAGGCTTCCTTTTTTGACCATTTCATTGTTGTTGATGCTTTTGTCAGTACATGGTATCCACAGAACTGTTGTTCAGCACTACATTTCAAATATTGGAGCAAGCTGTTCTGGACTGGGACTATTGGCTTGTGTAGCACATGCACACAGTCCCTAAACCTCAATGCTTTAATAGTGTGCTGAAGAAGACTTTTAACTAATTGATCAGGTAAAATCACATGTTTTGCATTTTAAAGGACCCAGTGTTATTCCCAGATATCTCCAAGCAGAGATCGGAAATAACTTACTTTTGAAACCCTGGAATACTAGTGCCAGTCAAGATAAAAAATACTAAATTAGATGGACCTGTTCAGTGGTCTGACCAGATGTGAGATAGTGTATAAAGCTCTCATTATTTGTGTCATTTCTTTTATTTTCTTTTTACTGTAGTCTCTCTCTTTTTCTGTTTGTCTGTCTTTTCTTTCTTTTCTGGCTTTCAGATGATTGTTAGCAGTCTTAAAATGCATCAGATCTCACCACCTTGGCCTAAGAATATTTGATGTTTTCCCCAAAGGCACTTAAACAAATTCCTCTTTATAAATGTAAGCTGTTCAAAAAGGGCTTGCTGAGATACCCCTCATCTCCACAGATAATTCCTTCTGATAGTCAGGATCTGTGAATGTTTCAGGCATTGCCTCCTAATGAATGGCTGTAAACAACCATTTTTTCTGGCTGATACATAGCATGCAGTTAATACCTAATTAGTGTTGCTTATAGCTAGCCATTATCCTTTATATCTTCATTTTCACAGCCTAGTATTCTAAAGTATCAAAGATAGCAAAAATAATGAAAATGCAGGGTGTATCCAAGCATCAATGTAAGATAATTCCGATATATTCTAAACTAAGGCGCGTTATAGACGGGCCTTTAATATGCCCCCGTCACGTGCTAGGGGTTGGCCGAGGACCTAGCGTCCATACCGGCCTCACCCCTAGCACGTGACGGGGGTGTAAAGATGGCGGCGCCCTATACACACGGGCGCCGCCATCTTTACGTGTTGGATGCGTTGCTTCCGCACGTGTCACCCTGGAAATGATGCCACAAATGCGCCCCTTGCGCTTTGCGGTGCCTCTTCCAGGGCCTGAGAAGGAGCGTGATTTCCGCACTCCTTCTCGGCAGCGTCCGGGAGCCATGACGTTTAAAGGCTGCGGCTCCCGGATGGTGCAAGCGGTGGCGGCAGCAGACCGCTGCAATCCGGCGGTCTGTAACGTGCCTAAGACAGGACTATGGTTTCTGTTCCCTTCTTTAGCCCACCAAATGCTAGATTTTGTTGGCTTTGTTGAATTTTATATGATTAAGAGCTAATAATCTTCTCCCAAAATATGTAGAACAATGCCATGCCTCTTTCCAAAATATGAACAGTGGAGGGCAACTGAGCAGCGGGTGGGGTTATACCCACCAGTCCCCCTCTAGCAGGCAACTCTATTGTATTTTGGCATTCCCAAAGTAATGCAATCTTGCCATGTATATACTTTTTCTTTGTTGGGGGTTAGAAGCTGTGTGTGTGTGTGTGTGTGTGTGTGTGTGGAGAGGGTTACAGGAAGCAAATAAAATTGCCCAAATACTGGTCTGAAAAAGTAAGTGTGGGGGAGGGGGGCTTCTGGGAGCTTCATGGGCTGCATTAGGAGTCCCAGAGGACTTCATACAGCCCAAAGGCTGCAATTTGCCGACTCCTGATATAAAAAATCTTCGTCGTCACAGATGTATGAGCGGCAATAGGAGAGATGCCATCAACAATCTTGGATTACAGCTCTCTGCTGGAAAAGCTTTTTTTCAAAATATCAGTCAGCAATTCTGGATCATACCTTTGGGATTGCAAGGGCTGTATTGCTCATATGTATCTCAAGTAGATGACCACTTTTTAGAGCACAGTGTTTTGCAAGACCAGCTCTGTTAAACAAAATATCACCTCTTGGTTCTGAAATTTTATGTAATTGAGTGCAGATGTACAGGATGTCATCTGTAGTATGCAGGAAAAACAACAACAGTTCTATTTACATGTTTCAGAAATCACAAGCCTTCAGTCCTAACCAATTAGCTGGAACAACCAGTGAGTAGGTTTTTCAGTCTGGACGATGGTAGCCTTTTTAAACTGTCAGGTTTTAGAGCAGAACTGACTTCTATTACAAGTACTGTATATTGGAGAAAAAGGGAGATTTTTGGATGCATAGACTGAAAACCTTAATATCACATAACCTTAACCTTGTTGATAACTCATACACTTTGGGATACTCCATCCTTGTGTGTAGATGTGTGTATCTGAGCCTTCAGGTAGCTTGCCAACTTCTGGTGACCCCACAAATTTCTTAGAATTTTCTTAGGCAAGGAATACTCACATGTGGTTTTGCCAGTTCCTTCCTCTGAAATATGTGTAGCCTATGTGTGGTCTCCCATCCAAGCACTAACCAAGTCTGACCTAGCTTCTAAAGATCATACAGGATCTAGCCCATGGGAAGAAGGTGGAGTTTGAAATGTTTTACTGTAATAAATGGTTCTGCTGGGTCTCTCTCTCTCTCTCTC
>NC_056522.1:115453686-115513668 GCF_019175285.1 Sceloporus undulatus | reverse complement strand
AGCTTTGTGTTTTGTGAGTGAGTGGCGGCAGTACAGGCATTTAACCACTGCGCCACCATTCCTTTAATCAAGGCCTGGTCTTCACATCTTGGAAAAGAAAGGAAATGAAACCTGGGAAGAGAGATTATTTTGAAAAATAAAGTATAAATGTTTAAAATCTGTTAACACAATTTATATACAACATATATTATATTTAAAATTGTATTATAAATGTTTATAGGAAATAACTTGTAATAAACAGACAAAAATATGGTTATAAATAAGCATGACATTGACTTGGATAGTTATAAAGTGGTGTGTACTGTAAGGGTGTAATATAATTAAATGATGATGATAATAATAATAATAATAATAATAATACAAAATCTGATTTACGGGCAACTTATTTCAAAAACAGAGAAAAAACCTGTTATGGGAATGAAAAACTATAGTTATAGCAAAGGGATTTTATCTCTTGTACTTCATAACTATCTCTTTCATTTTTAATGAGCATGTTGAAAATGCATTGTTTATCAACCCCTCAGAAAACAAGAACTTAATTTCAAGAGGAACTGTATGATGTTCTGCATAATCCCTGAATACATATTTTGAGAATATTGGCACTCCAGGCATGGAAGATGTGGGGTGCTTTGCTTATCAATAGATGGACAAACAATACTAGCTGCCACTCTGCATTATACAGCTGAAGTGAAGAAACCTTAGGGTTTTTCTTGTGTAGAGGAACTGTGAGTCTATCCAGTTCTGTTCCTGAGAACAAATTCCTGGGCTCAGCAACATACATCTGGGACTAATACTAAATGGTAAAGGCCTGTGGAACCAACAGAATTTATATGAGTATTGAATACTGGGATAAGCAGTTCAATTCAGACCAGAATTCTTTAATTCTGAATGGATGTCTTTTTTACTAGGCTCCAGTGTAGTACATTACAGGGTTCTAGTAAATAACAACAATAACATGACATGGATTTTGCAAACTGAAATCTGTCCAGCTTTGCCATAAAGAAAACTTTTGTGCAAATGTGTTTTACAGACAGATCTTTGTGGGTGCACACACACACATGCGCGCATGCGTGCGCACACACACACACACACTTTTACTTGTGTGTAAAAGGATGAGATTGTGAGCTTTAATTTCAATCCCAAATTGTCAACAACAGATGTGAAGATAAGCAAATCAAACAGGCAGACTAATATGATAAAAGTATCCTTGACTATGACTGTTTGAGACGGTGTCTTTCTCTTCTTTCAAGAAGTGTGGTGATTGTTGGGATAAGCTTCCTGGCTGTGATGATTATTCCTGTTGCCTTCTTTGCCTGGGTGAGAAGTACAATACCTGTGCCTCGAGTGTGTAAAAACTGGGAGTCTTGTCTCAAGGCTTTATTTTAGGAACAAGCTTTAAAACATCCAGTGACTGTTTCAGCTCCACCCAAAGCTGCTTTGGAGGCTATGACATCTTGTCAATTAGAAATGCCACTCTGATACTGGACAAATGAAAGGCCTTGGTTTCGAGTGTCGGTACTGATAAGGAAGTAAAGAAAGATGATGCCTCCTCTCTCATTGCCTCCACTGACTCTGGGATGGTCTGTACTATTAATACAGTGATTCCCAAAGATGGCCCTCCGAATGTTTTAGACTTCATCTCCAAGAATTCCTGACTGGCTGGGGCTTCTGGAAATTGAAGTCCAAACACCTTGAGGACCAAACTTTGGGAATCACTGCATTAGAGCCCTCCTCTCCCCATGATTTGAGTGATAAGAAGAAAAAGAAGAAACATTCAAGACAGTCCTGTGAGAAAGACAATTACTTCAAGATTCAACAGGTGGTTTCAGCCCTGACAGAGCCCAAACCCATGCGCTACCTGACATTAATGGCCAAAAAGCCTCTTTCTCCTGCTGTCTCTACAGGCTGTTGAGGTTTGAGTCATATCCACTTCAGAGGGTGAAATTGTTGACTTTCCTTGGAAACAGGTGCAAACCACACATTGGTCATCTCTGGCCCCAGCTCCTGCTCAAGTCTCAGGAGTCTCACTACAGGGCACCCCTTTGAGAATCCTGTCTGTTCTTCATGTTACTGTGGACTGGTATTCTGCTTCCTCCTCTTTGTGATCATCTTCCTTAAGGCACCATGCGAGAGGATGATGATGATGATGATGATGATGATGATAATAATAATAATAATAATAATAATAATAATAATAATTTGTATCCTGCCCCTCTACAAAATGCTATTGGGGCAGCTTACAATGTTAAAATTATACATTACCAAAACCATCCATTCCCACCCCCCTTAAAACACAATTAAACAATATTAGAGTTAAAACATACTTAAAAAATTATTATAATGACAAAGAACAGTGGCTGTACGGAGGTTGGATCCAAGCTGGAATCCTTATTTTAATGGCTGGTGATTAACTCAGGAAAGGTCTGCCATAAGAGATCTGTCTTAACAGCTTTCTTAAATGTGTTAACAGTAGTAATATGACGGATCTCATCTGGCAGCCCATTCCATAATCTGGGAGCGATTGCCGAAAAGCTCCTCTGGGTGGTCGTAGACAATCTCATTTTTAAAGACTGTAACAGATTCCTCCCAGAAGACCTGAGTGCATGGGGCGGATTATATGGGAGGAGGAGGTCCCAAAGATAGGTTGGACCCAAGCCATTTAGAGCTTTATAGGTGATAACCAACACCTTGTATTGGGCCCGGAAACTAATGGGCAGCCAGTGAAGTGATCTTAAGATCGGTGTTATGTGGTCTCTTCTGGCTGCCCTTAAGCCCTTGACTCAGAAATCCTGTCACTATAAATGGTACAGGTTTGTGACCTTTTTGTCACTGAGACTACTTTCATCGTCCACAGCTGATGTCCATCAAGGCCATGATTTCCTTGTGATTTTGTCAGATTCAAGTATTTCACCATCATCTCTGAAATCTTAATCACACCTATTTCTTTGTATTATCAGCTGCAGGGTCTGGTGTCATTCTTTTAACATACTTTAATCAAGAGATTCCTCAAGGGATATAAGTATCTCCAGCCTCCTGTTTTGGGGCCATCTCCAGCCTTAAGTTTGGAACTCCTCCTTTCTCAGTTGACCAGGAGACCAAATGAGCAGTATGTGATCTGAAATTACTTACCTGGAAAATTACCTTTTTAGTTGCCATTACTTCAGCTAGGAGAGTGAGCTAACCTTCTGCATTGTGGGTCAACCAACCTTACCTGTGATTTCACTGGGACAAAGTGGTGCTCTGACCCATTATATCTTTTTTGCCAAAGGTTGTTTCCTCATTCCATTTGAACCATCCATCTATTGTGTTACCATCTTTTATGAAGAATCCATCTTCCACTTTTGAACGAGCCCTGCATTCTCTCCCTGTTCGTAGGGCACTTGCTTTCTATGTTGACATAACATTGAATTCCAGACTGACCAATAATCTTTGTGTTACCCAGATTTGAAGCTAGGCTAGCCTGTTCCTCCACAATGATTCTCCGCCTCCCTGTCATCTAACCCACCTCCCAACCCTTGCAGGTATGTGCAGCTGTGGCTTACAATTTCAATCAATCCTGCCCAGTATAGAAAAAAAATTGAAGGATTCTAGGAGTTAAAATCCAAAAACATATGGGGGACCACAGATGCTTGCTCTTGCCTTAATGCAATGCCTTCTAATCCATCCTTTAACTAAGGGAATGAGATAATAGGGCCTGAACAGACAAGCCAAAATAAAGCTGCTTTGGGTCACTTTGGAGGTATGCTGTTTACATGCTGCATGTATCCTAAGAGACCAGAAGCCATGCCAAAACCACACTCTGTGCTCCAACCCTAAAGGCTGGAGCACAGCTTTGGTGCAGCTTCTGGCCTCTTAAGACACATGTGTCATTTAAACAGCATACTGCCAAAGTGACCTGAAATAGCTTTATTTTGGCCTGTCTGCTTAGGCCCAATACTTTTCTTTTTTACTTATTCCAAAGTAAATGCAGGGATCACACTCAGATCAGGACATTCATGTGAGGATTAGGTGGGTGCATTCTAAATCTTTTGAACCTGATATTATCTGGATGACACCCCATGCATCTATAATATTTATTGCCAAAATGTGATCTGTTTTAATAGTTCATGTTTAAGTACTATAAATTGCAAGTGTGGAGCTCCCAATTTGTCTAATCAACATATTTTTAAAGTATTGTCTACTTCAGCCCTCAGTATTCTACCTTTAATGCATATAAAGTCAGCAAGGGACTAGGCACAGTACAGAAGCCCTTTGTACAGAATATATACTATCAAGGGTGGTTTACTTGGTGACATCCTTGAGGATTTTCTAGCTGTTAGTGGAACATTCTTGTTTTGAGAAGGCTTTTGGAAAGTTAAGAGTTTATGGCCCTTTTCTGTTTTGTGATTTATGTTTCCATAATTGGATGTTCTGTTGCCTTTTATCTTTTTATCTGCTGACTGTGTGCTTGGAGTTATTTTAGTTTTGTGCTCTTTTGTATTATTTTTTAAAATCCCTCTTAGCTAATAATTTTAACTTGTTTTATTGGTTGTTTTATTTTAATGGAGTTTGATGCAGCTTCTGGCAAGGTTGTTAGTTTCAGCAAGTGAGGGCTTACCTTTTGTTCTACTGTTTTAAGTTTCCCGGTGAATGCTTTGGCACTGACGCTGCTCAGGACAAGCTCCTAGGGTCATCCTCAGTGGCAGCCCCATATGAATCACATTAGAGTATTTAGTCAAAGACATAGCACACTGTCAAACCCCCCCCCCCCAATTTTGTATCTGAGAAGGAGTGCAGTATTCCTGCTAGGTGTAACTAATACAAGGCATTTCCTAGGCACATCTGTAACCTGTGCTTTCAGGTGTAAAGTCAAGCTGTTGTTTTGCTGTATTTAATCATAACTCCATTAACCGTGGATACCACTCCCAAACCATCTGCTCACCATGTCATTCTACCTTACATCTTTTCTGGATTTGATTTTAGCCTTTTCTGCCTCATTTATTTGACTGCAGCCTTGTAGACTCTAAACCAGTGGTCCCCAAACTGTACCCTTTAAGAGCTTTTGGACTTCAGTGCGCAGACACCTCAGCCATGTTGCCCAGTAATTTAGGTTTCTGGGAACAGAGGACAGGTTTTGGACTTTAGAAAATGCTGTCCTCAGATGTCGACAATCCAGACGGACATAGAATCATAGAGTTGGAAGAGACCGCACAACATCCTCAAGGCTGATCCATATTCTACTTGGACATATGACATTCACTACTACAGCCAATCAGATGGCACACCAGGAAACTTTAGAACTACACTGGATGCTTTTTAGCATTGACATATACCACTCTAACTTTTCACAGCAAAACAACACTGGGCTTATTTGAAGGGCTTCTGTAATGATGTACTTCATCTGTACACATTCGCAGGGCTACTGTATTTAAGGAGGTTTAAAAAATGAAGTAAAAATAACTTCTAAATTTGAATGATATAGAACTCATGTCCTTGCTGCCACCTTTTGTTTTTAGGGAAAAAATTGATCTCTCTCTTTCTCTCAAACTCTCTCTCTCAAACTTTATCACATGGTAGAAATTGGGGGGAAATTGGGGCTTTAAACAGTGATTATCCTGTAAAAATCATGCGATCGCAATTAAGATTTTCACACACATTGTGATTAAAGAGCCATTATCCTGAGAATAAACAGGTGATAAACAGCAACAAATCATTCATGGGGTTTCCACATGAATGATTTGTTGCTGTTTATTGCCTGTTTATTCCTGGGATAATGGCTCTTTAATCTCGATGTGTGTGAAAATCTTAATTGCGATCACATGATTTTCACAGGATAATCTCTGTTTAAGGCCCCAGTTTTCCCTGTGTGATAAAATCCTCTCTCTGTCTTTATTTATTGGGGGTAGTTATCACTTCCTATTATAGAAGATGAAAATGAAAGACATTAAAATGCAGCAAGGTATTTCTTCTCCAGACTCAGTGTGTCAGTTATTGCTATGGTTTCATTAATTTATCTGAAACACTGAAAGTGAGAAGTCTGGTTACATGCAAAGAAAATGTCTGAATCATGATCGCACATTTTGCCACATAGCACACACAGGCTAGAGAAATACTTTTTTTTGGTAAGAGGTAAGATTTGCTTTTTTTAAAAAATGATGGTGTATAGTTTGCTTTGGGTATTTTGTCTGCATATATGATTCTTAATATCTTAATATCTATCTTAATATAGTGTGCCTTTGGAATCTTTATGTAGCCTGGTATAAACTCCATCTCATTACCATTTGTGCCACATAACCTATTACAAAGTCACCATTTCTGAAATATTGAAGACTTGGCAGTCCTCCTACAGAATCATATCCAATTCATAACATAACTCTCTGCTTGACACAGCACTGCCTTTTGCTCCAGCTGTCAGCCTTCTCTTAGGTAGAAAGATTACAGTTATTTCACCGAGAAATCTAAACAAGTATGTGTAGAATTGTGTTGTAATGTACTAGATCATTTCTGACTGGCACCTGTGAAAGATCCACAGTCTGTAATTAAATCTTTCTCTTTTATGTGAGGAAAAGCAAATGGTAAGACATGGTCTCTTGTATTCCCCCTGAGGTCTGTAAAACACAAACAAATATATAGAGCAAAATGATACACAGCTTTCTCCCTGGATTTTTTTAAACAATAAATAAAATCCAACTACATGAGCTAATCTTCTCTAAACTAAAAGAAAAAAAAAAGGGGGGGAGATTAGTCCTGTTACAAGAAGTACCTTGTGTCTAGTGAAGTTTTGAAGATGGAATTCAAGTTGAATCCTTTGTGGGTAAAAAGGATTATGATATCTTCACTTTCAGTTTGCATATTACTTGCAAGTTCAGAGGCATCTAGTGACATATGTAAATGAGTTGCTGTAAGCAGAAGTTATCTTCCCCATTAGCATTTGCAGAGCCTCTGATGAAAGATTTAAGCACCATAAAGACTCTTTTTGTGCCTCTGACTGAAAGGTAAAGGTAGAAGAAACTGATTCCAGAAATAATATGTTTCAAGATTATATGATACAGTTAAAAAATATAAAGCAAAACAAACCCTTACAAACTGGGGGGAAAACACAAATATACTGTACGGCTCATTCATGTTTTAATTCTGATTTTTTTTCCTTTGACTAAATTAACAGGTAAATATGAATGGGTGAGTAGATTGGGAATGGGCATTGATAGATAAAGAAAACTTACAGTGCTGTCCTACATTGTTGTTGTTGTGTGCCTTCAAATCATTGACTTGTCACCCTAAAATGACCCTATCATGGGGTTTTCTGGGGCTGAGAGTATGTAATTCATTCAAAGTCACCTAGTGGGTTTCCATGGGTCAAGTGGAGATTTGAACTCTGGTCTCCAGAGTCATAGTCCAATGCTCAAAAACACAACACAACTGCTCCCGAACGGTTTCAAGTTGGCTTCCATAAGCTTGGTTTGCATGGAAGCCATTAATGAAATCTGCTAATATTTGCACATCAAGAGGAAGCGATGGTGTAATTTCTGTTTCCTGGTTTGTTTCCATTAGTTGAACGCAGGGTGAAAGGCCAACCCATCTTGTATGGGGGAGAAGAAGCCTGGTGTCTTCAAAGCTGTTCATGTAAATAACGGCATTTGCTTAAACCAAAAAATAATGGTAATCCGTTCTAAGGGCAATTTTGTTAGCCTGTTGGCTTGTTATCCTTTAGAAAAAAAATACACACACTTAGTGGCTAGGCAAGGAACAATGATCACAGGGTGTGGCCTTTTTCAGTGTTTGCAGATAAAGATATAGGGCCTTTAAAAGATAGGCCAATAAAGCTGCTTGGGGTCACTTTTGGAGGTATGCAGTTTAAATGATGCATGCAAACCTAGGAGGCAGGAGGCGCCACACTACAGCCCACTCTAGTTCCAAGAACGGAAGGCAGCCTGGTGGGCAGTTCTGGGCCTCTTAAGATGATTTGTGTCATTTAAAGCAATACCTCCAAAGGAACCCAAAGCAGCTTTATTTTGCCTGATCTTCGACCCTATGTTCTGTTAAAATCATACAATAATCTTATCAGCTGTTTGCTTTCACCAAGTAGAGTAAAGCCATCTCTTTGCAAACTATGTGACACATGAAATTGTCACTTATATAGAAAGTATTGTGGTTAACAGGGATCTTTCTGGTAATTCAACATAATCTTTCAATAACTTGACTGCTTGTAACAGGATAGGAGGGCCACAAGCCAATAATGACCACAGACAATTTATATAAAACTTTAAAGTGGACAATGAAGACACTAAATGGTTGAAAGATTTGCAATACCTTGAACTACGTCATAAATCAAAATGAAATGGGGATTACAACAATAAGAAGACTATGGCACAGTACAAACCTCCTAAAAAGGGTGGCCTGCCGCGCCTTAAGATTTCGCTCCAGCTTCCATCCGCCGGAGAAAAAGAAACCCAGGAAAACCGGAGTTCTTTTTCTACCGCCATCTTTTTATGATTGCGAGTGTGCCAGTTGTCCACTCATAGACGGAACGGCAAGGTTTGAATTGCGGAGGCACACGCCCATTATGTCAACAATGGCAGTGCCCATGTAGCATGGGGCGCCAACATTATAGCAACCGTCAGTCCCCATCTTGGTTTAGGGATCGTTTGGGTTGCCGCATGGTCCCTACCGTCAACTTACAAGGGCCCATCTGCGCCCACGGGACCTATGACTTGAAGGGCAGCTTTGAAGGGATTAGGCACAGATTCTCAAGTCATAAATGATATCATTACCAATGGTGAGAAATTAATTGAAAACACATAGTATTGTCTGATGTCTAATTTGGAATTTTAGGTTGGAGGCATATCCATTAATGTTTGTTGTAATTTGTGTTTATGATTAATGTGTTGTCCTGCAAGGCATGGAGGTTGGACTTGGAGGCCCTTGAGGTCCCTTCCACTCATGAAATTCTACAAAAGCGACAGGGAAATACATCAACTCATTTGAGAATAGGTGCGGAAAAGACTTCTATTGAGATAATAGCTTGCTAAAAGACAAATAAAGGCCCAGACCAAATCATCACTGAACGACTCTTTAGATGGTCAAATGACTAAATTGAATCTCTCATAATTTGGACACATCATATGGCATGATTCCTGGAAAAGAGCAATAGCTGATAGGAACCTGTAAAATAGAGGAAAAGAGAAGACTCTTTTACAGATGGGGTAGACGCATCAAAAAGACATTGCTTTGAGTTTTCAACCTGACGGGTGTTAATGGCGCGGTACAGAGTGCCTCGAAGTAGCGACCGCAGCAACAATGGTGCAGCGCTGCTGCAGGAGCAGCCCGGGAAGCGGCTCCTTTTGCAGTGCTCGTTGCGCACCTCAAAGTGCCAGAGCGTGGCGTGGTGTTATTCAGCTGCACATCCCCGTTTTGGTACTTATGGCGCCCATTAATTATACTCTTTAGTGCCAGTAATTTTTGGGTAATATAACTACAGTAACTTGCTGTACCATGTGATTTATCACTAACAAGTATGGTTTAGTTGTGTGTTGAAATAAATCATTCCTGTATTAAGTACATTTGAAACGACAATAAATCAAGATTAATGAACATAATGATGATATGAGACCAATCCACGGAACGCAAAACGCTCGGTTTACTTGGCCTGTCTAACATACAATGCAACCTTGGAAAAGTAACTGCAGCCCCAGTTGGCTTATGTATCAGTGAAGGAAAACAATAAGAGTTTACTTTGCTCCTGCATAGTATGTGATTTAGTCCCAGGTAGGAAGACGTTAAAACAGGTAACAATTACAATCAATCTAGACATGGGTATGGAACCAAATATCTATTAACTCTATGAAATGGAGAAACAACATTTTTGATAGGTGAATGGGAGCCCATAACAAATGCAAGCCATATTTTAAAGAGTGTGCATTCCTAATGAAAAGTAGCTTCAAAAAGGATCCCAAAACAATTCTACATCCCTGACTTGACTTTAGTATTCAAGCAATGAGCAGTAAAATTCTAGTAGCTATACAGGGCCCAAGCCATTTGTTGGTGGGAGGATATGAATTTTGGGTAAATGGCACATTACTATGTATCCTCTCAGCGCAATATTTTAGTGACCCGATAAAGTAACAACCAATGGCAAAATAAATAGTTTAAAAACAAAAAAAAATTATTGCTACAGCTAATTACTGCATGTTGCTTTGCTTGTGGAAAAGCTATTGTTGTAGAGTTTCAAGGAATTTGTTTCATTCGATGTTAAAATGCAGAGAAAATTTAATTTTACAATAGTGTCTGATGGCGTTAACATCTCTGAATTAATCTTCTCTTATGATTGTGAACATTAATTTGACCTTCACTTAATAGTGTGTTTCTTTTTTTAGGTTTCATAAATCATATAAAGTTCACTGAGGAATCGGAGAAAGAGTGAGACTCACATGGAATAATGTACAGAGCAAGAAAACTTCTGTGAATGGTGGTTAGAGTACTTCTGATTATATGTTGGGTCCCCTTCTGTTCTCTCTTTCACCACTTCCCTTGGCAAACCTTAATCAGTTCTTTTGGGTTTCTCTATACCACAATCTTACTCCGATGATACCCAACTGTAACATTTCCCCACCCCTAACCTGTCAGCACCACAGCTAGAAGCAGCAAGTAGTCACATCCTGTGTTAACAGCTATCTCCCACTTAGATGTACCATCCCTGCGTCTGAAGCTCAATATGTCACAAGACCGGCGTTCTTTGTTTTTCCCTCCTAAGCCCCCCTGCGCTATCCTTTTCTAGTTATCGTCAATACTTTCGATCACAGCCGGGTCCAGAAAGGCCCGTAGTGCCTCGTTCATCTTTGACGCCTCCGTTGTCAATTATTCCGACAGATGAGACTACAGCCAAGTCTTAGATTTGTTCTCTATAAGAGCACAGCCAAAAACCGTCATTCTCTCACTTCTCTACACCGCAAAAACACTGGTTCCATGCCCTAATGGTCTCAACGGACTAGACGACTGTAACCGCATCCCGGGCAGGGCTTCGCTCTCTCACCTCCACGCCCTTAATTTCTGTTTGCAGCATTCTAGCTGCACGTATTATTTCACTCGCTCCCGTTAATGAATCGAGGTCTCCCCTCTGTTGTCTTCCCGTTTCCGTTCACGGCGTCCCTCTTCCTTTCCGCATCTGGTACAAACTTTTGTTACTGACCGTCAAGCCTCTGCATGGGCTTGGCGCCCTCTTGATTTAACTGATCTTTCTCTCTTCCTACAAGCCTACTCTCACGTCTCTGCTCTGGTAGCCAAAATCTCCTCTCGCAGCCAGGATCTTCTCTGCCCCACCCCGGATCCGTCCCTTCTCTCTAAGCTGCCCCGCTTCCGGGAACTTCTGCCGTCCGCATGCACGGCGCGCACTGTCCCTAACCAGCTTTAGACAGAGCTGAAAACATATGGTGTAGGGAAAGCGTTCTCAGGGATTTGGGATTGTTATCTGGCTGTCGACATGTTTGATGTGATTGATTTGTTGATATGTGAATGTTTTATCTGTTTTTTTTTTCCTTTCTAGATGGTATGTTTATCTATGCCGCTTTTAAATAATTGTTCGTATCAATTAGAATGTACGCCTGTGGGCAGGCTTTATATCTACGCCTAATTTTACCAACTTTCGTACAGCGCTGTGTTATTACAGCGCGATAGAAATAAAGTTTATAATAATATAGAAGAAGAAGAAATCCCGGGGTTTGGTCACTGTTTTGGACAGAATATGTGCTTTATGTGGGGTTCCGTTTGAAAACCCCTTTTTGGGGGGGGCAGTTGACGGATCCATATTGGACCTTTTTTGTTGCGGGGGACCACATGAGTTCCTTGTTACAAAAAGCTTCACGGACTACCAGTTTTCCTTCTCAGAGAACCTAAGTAACTAATTATGACTTTTTAAGTCTGTTTATTAGGACAAGGGCCGTCTGTAAGATCATATGTTTACCAACCAGCTTGACAGGATATTGAGTGTCTCAGTAGTTTTTCTTCGAGAGAAAAATGGGCAAGGGAGGAAGCGACACACTGACAAACTGACAAATGGTTTGTGGAATCTTGAAGAAAATTAAATAAATAATAGAATCATGTGGTGTATTTTGACTTCCAATGTTCTAGGAATGTCTCCCTATAACTGGCTTTTGTCTTTGTGAAGTGGCTGGTTGTACAAGAGTAAAAAAAACGAAGTGGCTTGGTGTGTGGTCAAAGCAGAAAAGTAAAGCTTTTACTATTGGAAGGGCTTAAGCCAACTTCATAGCAAGCAAGGATCAGGTATCAAGTCTTCTTTTCCATGTTACCTACTGATTTCTTGCTATCTATTTTTGACTCAGTCGTTGGAAAGCCAAGGAATGTAGCGACCCCAAGAGCTGCCCCCTTTCCTAGGTGGTGTGGCATGCACTCACATTCCCCAGCCTATTTCACTAATCCCAAGGTATCTGTGTTAGATTACAATATAATTTATTTACAGGTGCTTTGGATAGTGGCAGAGACAGGTAAGCTCATTTATACCAGATCTATGTACAAACAGATATAAGTGATACATAGCAGTAAGCTTCCCATCCCTGTCCTAGGCCCTTGTAGACATAAGGTGCATCTAACGATAGAAGTAAGGCGGTTGACACCACTTTAAGTGCTGTAACTCCATCCTGTGGAATCCTTGGATTGTGTTTTATAACAAGGTCGTTTCCTCGCTCCTTCTCCTGCAAGAGTGCTGGTTCTCTTTCACAACTACAAATCCCATTCTATAGGAATGGAAGCATGAAAGTTAAAATGATGTCCAACTGTTATTCGCGACAGTGTAGATACACCCTTGGTCATAACGTCACATTTGATAAAGCCCACTTGACACTCATTATATTTGGATTGTTCAGATCTTCATATCTTCCTCGGTGGAGTATCACCACATCCAGCCTCCGACTTAAATGAACTAAGTTCAGTTCACTAACATTTCTGTTTCTTTTAGTGTGTTGTATTACTTTTATGAGACGCAGCATGATGTAGATAGTTGAGGCATTAGACTACGACGCGTGAGGACAGGGCGTAATGCCTACTTCGTTAGGGAACCCACTGGTGCCGTGGTCAACTCACACTCTTCAGATCGCAGGAACATTGTGTGGCCACCAGAAAGTTGAAAATGACTTGAAAGCACAAAACAACACTTGATTACTTTTATTCTTTGCTTTGCCCTGTTTGCAGTCCCCAACACAACACAAGAGCAAGCTGGCTAATGTATCGAAGCCATTGTCAATAATTTTGAGAACTCTGGAGAACACCTTATTTGCTCGTCTTCTCAGAAAAGGAAAAAGTGCTCAACCTGAGGCTAATGGAGCAGAGACAGAATGGGGAATTTTCATCACAGAATAATAAAGGTGGCAGTAAAGGAAATCACTGGTTAATCTAAGGAAAGGTAAATCTCCTGGAACGCTGATGAACACATTTCCAAAAAGTATGAAAAGAGCTGACTAGGTAAATATCGGAGCCATGGCAATGAGTCTCTGAGACTCTGGAGAATCCCTGCAGAGTGGAGGGTGGCAAACGTGGTTCCCATCTTCAAAAGGGGACAAAGGATGATCCCAAACAATTATCGGACAAGTAGTCTGACATCATAACAGAATATTCTATATGACACAATCCCAAAAATGGTTAATATTTTTACTGGAAATTGATCAAATATCACACATAGAGCACACAATATTTAAAAAAAAGCACATTACTCAGAAGAAAGTGTTCAAATGGAAATTTTGGGTTTTCAGATGATTAGGCAAATACCCTGCCTATTTGACATGATATATTTTGCACATTCTCCCAAACTGTCCATTTGCATCAATTCATCCACATATATGATCCAGAGAGGAAGGCAAAACCAGGAGGAAAATCTTTTTCCCAGAGTCTTTTTTCAGAGGAGGAAGACTGAGTCTATCCCTTTGCCAAACTCCCATAACCACACACACACACACACAAACACGAGAGAAAGAGGAGGTTGCTGGTCAATAAACTTGCCTGATTTCAGCAATGGCTGAAACTCCCAATGCCCTCCTTTGCCAGGACTACCTCCTTCTCCTCTTGTACAGGAGGAATTTCACAAGGTCTTCTCTCTTGCGCTTCCACCAGCAATCCGCTCGAAGAAACACTACCAAGAAAACCACCATTATAGGTTCATTATAGGTTCAGCCTTCGGGTTGCCATAAGTTGTAAATGAATTGAAGAACAACAACAACATTCCCAGGACTAATAAAGGCCGCTGTATAGATGGGCCCTATGGGCACTGTTGTTTACGCGTGAGGGGCGGTGCTATCCGACGCGCCTTACCCTTGCAAGTAACGAGGGTGTAAAAGACGGCGCCCAATATATATAGGGTGTCCCACCATATTTAGATGTGACAGAGCCACATCCTCATCCGCATGTCGTGGCACCTGGATGAACCCACAGCGACCCATTGGTGCATTGCGGTATCATAATGGCCGCACAGAAAAAGCCGCTGTTTGCGGCTTCTTTTTGTGTGCGAGGGAAGCTGACAGTTTTGTCCGCTGTGGCGTCCCGCGCACAACGAACGAGGGCGGCGGGAAGCCGCCCTTTTAGGTTGGTTGGTACACATAGTAGGAGGGCTTTTTTGTAGCAGTGCCTCAACTGATGGAACTCCACGCCCAAGGATGTTAAGTGGGCCCCATCTCTTTTAAGCTTCTGATGGGCAGACAGAAACAGTGCTGTTCTGCATGGCATCAGTGTTTGAAATTGCTGTTTTTAACTTGTTTCAAAACTGAATGGAGATTGGTTTTTTGCTTGCGGTGAAGTTTTTAGTTTATGAGCATTTTAATGTGTTTAGAAATTGTTTTTATCTTTGTATTGTTTAATGTTTTTTTACTTGTCGCCTCTTGGAACCCTATGGGCAGGAAAAAGAAAGTACTACAAATAATATAGAATAAATATCATACTTTTAATTGAAATACATTACTGTTGATGACAATTTTAAAAATATGTTTAAATCAGTACTTTTAGCAGCACATTTTTGCTGCTGTGTTTTATTGTATTCTATCGTTTTTACACGAGCCAATTTGGGGGAAATAAAACAATTAGATGGTCCTTTTACAATTCATGTTTCAGAAATATTGGTGTACATGCACCAGCTTGCCCTTTAGACCTGTTTCCTAAATGAAACAATCTGAACTGCAGACCACATTTAAAAAAATCTTCAGCCTAGAAAAGAGGTGAAACTTAATTACCCTGTTTAGTATGTTGCCAACATCCCAATCTCAGGTGCCTGATTTTTTCATGTATTTACATAATATTCATTATATTGTTTTACTGGATCTAAGAACGTAACTTGCATTTTGCTGAACAGGATCAGTTCAATGTGCGTCCTCATGCTGGCTTTTTTTTTTGACATAAAGTCTGAAACAGATCTCAAGAGAATTTGTGATTCTTTTTAGAGCGAGAGTAACAGATCACTTCTGTTTTTTTCCTATCGGCCTACCTCCCCACGTGTATTAAGCAATTCGTCAAACATGGATGTCAACAATTTTGGAGATCAGTGTTTCCCCTCCCTCAGCCTCTATGCCTGATAACGTTCTCATTGGGATTTTTGTTCCCTTTTGGTGCTGCTAGAAATGAAAATCCTCATCTTCCATATTTGGCAGTTTAGGGAACGTTTTCCCACATGGATGCAGTTAACAACTCTCATATATTTTTGTTTGTCATGCCTCTTTTCACTGTACACATCTCTACAGACAAAATGCCATTTAGGTATGCTGAAATAATGGAGTTTAAAAAATCAGTACATTGAAATACTCAGTACCACTTCCCCAACGATGCAACAGTCAGACTATGGAGTTTTAGGACGGGGGGCAATCCCATGTGAAAAGGGGTTTTTAAATGGAAAAAAACCCACAAAAGCGGGTTGATTTTCCCATGATGGTCATTGGTTAAACCTGTAACCCCAACCGAAAATGAAGAGAAGGCGACAAAAACAAAAACCGCCTTTTTTACTTTTGGAAAATCCCCAAATTAAAATGAGTGGCCTTTGTTCACTTTCCATTTGATGTAACACAAGCTTAACAATGACATGGGTGAACGCATCTGCTTATTGCGGGTTTTCTAACCTTATTAAATCAGTGTTTTGCACAGGATTTCCCCTATATAAATCCTATGTCATACCTTGTATAAGTACGGAGGAAATCCTTTAATGGCCTATTTATTTATTATTTTGTAGAAAAAGGAAAGGGTTGAGATTTGATCTTTTTTTTCCACTTTTTTTTTTGCAAAAAAACAGGAAGACAAAAAAAAAAAAGCACAAATTAAACTCTGTAGGCACAGCTTTGGATAACCTGTATGTTATAGTGGCTTGAGTGTTTGGCTAGGACTCTGTGACACACCAAGGTTTATCCTCAACCACCATGGAAATCCACTGGGTGCCTTGAGCAAATCAACGCTCTCCTCCGTCTCCAGGAGAAGGCAGTGGCTCACGAGGGGTTGTGGACAGCAACAGGGGTTGCCCAATGCCCTTCCTCAAAAGTTTTCTTTTGGCAGAAATTGCTGTGGCATTCACCTGTGTCCTATTAAGATGCTGAGAAAGATGTGGTTGGGTAGGCTCATGGAGGGAGAAAGGACAGATCCAGGCTTTTTTTTAAAAAAAAATTATTTTTTAAAACAAACTATTTTTTATTTTTTTTAAAAAAATCTTTCAAAACATCACCTTTTACCAACATTTTCACTTCACATGCCAATTAAATTATGACATATGAAACTGCACGGACGGCATGGCGGAGGGTCAGATGTAATGCAATGCGTATAATGTAATTTTTGCTGCGTTCTTGTATTTCATCATGGCACGCAGGATATGCCACGAGAGTTATAATTAACTGAGCTACACAGTAGCTCACAAAACCATTACTAACTAACAGAACATCCAGTATGTTGATGTAAGCTGGAGGAGAGTCAATAGGGGTGACACCATAGTTACCACACTGGGGTGCGACAACCTACCTTCAGTGATGCCACTCAAAGAAGGACAAACCCCCGTAACAGTAATTGCTTACCAAGAACAATCCCATGATAGCGTTGCCTAATGGCTCCAGAGGCAGCCAAATGACGTGAAAGGTCGCACACGCCAACAAACACACTCGCAACCGAACACACTATACCTGTTTGTTTTTTGTGTGTACCTTTAAGTTGTTTTCTGACTTTATAGCAACCCTGAGGAACAAGCTACATGGGGTTTTCCTGAGCAAATGTTGCTTCAAGGACATTTGCCATGGCCTCTTCTCCTGAGCTGAGAGAATGCTGACTTGACCAGGGTCACCCACGTGGGCTTCATGCCTGACGCTGAGTTGCATCCTGGTCTCCCAGAGTCATCAGTCCAACCCAGTAACATCACTTTGGCTCTCACACTATTGTTGTTTGTTGTTAGCTACCCTGAAGTCAGTTCTGACTCAGGTGTCCCTGTGAATGAGGACACCTCCACAGAATTTCTATCCTCCCACCTGCCCTGTCCTGATCCTACAAGCCCTCCTGCCCACAACCCCCCTGATTAGAGTCTAGCCATCTGTTTTGTTATCTCCTTTCTTTCGTACTCCCCCTATCTTCTTCAGCATTAATTGGTGTTATAATGATCTGTCCTTCCTAATTATGTGCCAAGTACGAGTGGTCTCAGCTTGATTCAGCTTTGCTCGAAGGGGAGCCCTGCGTCGATCTGTTCAAGAACCCATTTGTGTTGTCCTACCCTGGACTGTCCATGGTATCCCTAAGTACGTTTCTCTCCAGCACCACATTTCAACAATAAGCTATTATCTTTTTTTCTGCCCACGTCCTCCACTCATCCAGACTCCAGCACATCCGCTACATGGTAAGTGGGAAGACAGTGGCCCGGAACGATTACCTTGACGTTAGTGCCTCAGTTGTATGTCTTTGCTCTTCAGTATCTTTGCCTCACGTATATTGTACATTTTTTGTAAGAGTGAACTAAATACAGTAAAACGTCCTCGCCTCAATGCGGCGGAAGCCGTTCCGGATCCCTCCGCATAAGGCAAAATATCCGCCATATGCGCGAAGCCCCAGTGGAAACAAAATGGGCTTGTGCCGTGGTGGCGTGGCGGCGCGGGCCGCCGCGCGGGGCGCACATGGCCCCCACACAGGCCATTCAATTGATGGAACGCCCGCCCCCCCTTCACCACTGCGTGTGTGCCGCCGGCTGAGCGCGTAAGCCTCAACGGCCCGCGGAGGGCAACGCCCGCGTAGGCCGCACAGGCGCACTGTATCCTCTCCCAAAGTTGACACCTCTATGGTAGGTTGTCACAAACTGAAAGGAAGTCAGTACTAGAAGTGCTATTTGAACATTTAAAGAGTGGTACAACTCTGGTCTGCTTTGCTCAACCCTCACCTGAAAGATGAGTCCACTTTTTGGGGCTTTACCAGTTACAAGAAAGGATATGGACAAAATCTGGAGTGTGTCCAGAGAGCAGGGCCAAACCAAAATGGTGAAGAAAGGTATGGAAACCATGCTCCCTAGGATGAGCAGCTAAGCGAACTTGGGAAATATTAAGACTGCCGAGAAGAGGGAGGTTACAGGAGGTGACCATCGAACCAGTTGAAACTATTTGAAGGGAGGATCATATTATGAGGGTGGATCAAACGTGTTTTCGATGCTGCCCCGCTCCAAGATCCATGACATGGAGCAAGTGATGTCAGACTACATGAAAAGAGATTTCACATCACAACATTAGAAAGAACCGCCTGAGTGGTAAGCGCTGTTTTCCACAGTGGAAACACATTGCCTTGCGAGACATGGTGGAATCCCCTCCTTGAGGTCGTTAAATAGAGCGATGGCCATCAGTCAGGAGGTGCTTTGGATCTGTGCATTCTCTTTATGTCAGGGGCGGCACGGGATGTGCCCTTTTGTCTATGTCCAACTCTAATGTGTCTATGAATCTAATATTCTGCGGAGAGGGATTATAGACACTGAATTACAACCAAAGATAAATTTAACTGACGACACCAAGTAGATGAATCTGGTGCTTCATATTATTTACTTGTCAGATAGTTTCATTCAAGTTTGTTTGATGCGAATAGGAAAATCATAGCACATTTGTAAAGTTCTATAAAAAAACCACTTCCTAACCAGTTGCACTATCCAAATATAGGTAAAGCAGTTCCCCTATGCAGAGAATCAGGCTGCATCAGCTTGTCATATAACTGTCAAAATGAAGAGTATTTAGAGTTAAACAGAAAAAGAAGAGAAAGGTGATGACTTACTTTGGCACCAAAAGTTAAATTCACAATGATTCAAATGGATAAATTCACAGTCAGCTTTAAGATATCTGAGCCCCTCTGTCCTGGATGTAGAATTTGTCAGTTTGTGTTTGCTCACATTTAAGTTTAGTTAACCTCAAGTTATCTCAGTTAAATTTAGGAACCAAATCTAAAATTTCTGCTTGTCCCCCTTTTCCTTTTCCTTTTTTGCTAAATCAAGATCTGCACTTCTTGCCTTTCTTACTAGGTAATTAGTCAGACTGTTTGTAAGCAGACAGAACTGCGACCATCAATGACAATTGTTTTACAAATGCACATTATTCTTAGAATACTTATGATGACTTCTATTCACTCCTTTCTTTGCGCTGTTCCAGTCATCCAATTTCTTTCAATGTTGCTGACACATTCTCCATTTTTTCTTTGCAGTAGTCCTCATATAGTACCATTTATCTCCCAGGCTGTTAGTTTTTGCCAGTTGGATACCATATAAATATGTCGTTATGTTGTTGGTTGTGCATATAAGTGAGCACTATACAGTGTGCAAATGTTATCGCGGGCACGCCATACGCATCAGAAGAAGCCTCAGCGCGATGGAAGAAGTACTGGGCAGGTTGTGAGCACAAGCCCCATTACTTCTAATGGGGCTCCAGCATACATGTTTTTGTTCCTTTGTGGGGGTGTGTGTTGTTGTGTGTGTGTGTGTGTGTGTATCTATCCAGAACAGATCCCCATGTAAGAAAAGCACACCATATTTGTTAGCGGGTGGCTGCACACTGAGAGCTTTGGGTGCTCCCACAGGAATGTTGTGGCCATGAAATCATGTGTTTGTTGACCCACATTATATTTAAAAAATTTCTAGACACTCTTTGTGCTTTCAATCAATGAAAGAAATTCAAGGTTGCCATCAGTAGTGGAAATGATCTGGTGACTCTCCCCCCCCCCCCCCCCCCGTTCTGGGAACACAGCTGCTTCTACTGTCCCCTTTGCTACAAGTCTGCAGAATAACATACTTTATTAGCAAGAAGCATGGTGTGAAATTAAAATGGCAGCTAGACCTCACTAAAGTGCTGCTATAGCTGTCCAAATGCCAGATACTCACAGAACCCAATAAAAAGATGGACCTACCAGAAGGCACATTGCCCTGAAGCTGGCTCTGAGCAAACATAAAACTAACCAAACAGATACGAAAAATATTAATAAAATAAAATATGAGAAAATTGCAGCAAGATAATGTCAGTTTCTATCCCAAGAGCTTTCTGATGTGCTTGTCAAGGCCGCATTACAGACTGCCCAAGGGCGGCCTGTATCGGGCCCTTTCCCCCGCTGGATTGGGGCCTCAGCTGCCACAGCGGCAGCCCGCAGAGGCCCCAATCTGCCGCTTTCCAGGCTGTGGGGAGTAGGGAAAAGGCCGCTTCCCTGCGGCCGCGGAAAGGGTTTCTTGGGGCTTCATGCCCGAAGGACACCGAACGGCGGCGGGGACGCTGAGAAAAGAGGCTGCTTGGCCCCTTTCTATCTATTGTTGTCGCTGGCGCAGCATGTATACCGCTGCACCGCGATCAAATCCTAGATGGAGCTCCGAAATGCAAGCTCCTTCCGTTGCCACAAGAAGAGCAACCCCCAGGCACCCTAGTGGCGGTGCCGGGATTTCACTTCTGCGCCACCCCGTTTGGAGGCGGTATGTGGTGGTGACATCCCCATGGTGGCGCCCATGTGTATAGGGCGCTCGCCATTTGTACGTCCCCAGATGTATAGGGTTAGGGCGTCTGGAATGGACACCCTTTCCAACCCTAGTACGTCCTGGGGATACTTACACGGTCGGTAATGGGACAATGTACATTTTTCGGACTCCAACACTAGAATTCCCCAGCCGGTAGGCCACTGCATGCTATTTTTGCTGTTTGCTGTGACTTCATGACACAAAAACAAAACAATTTCCCTCACTTTAGTGAACAGTGTTGGTATTTGGGTAATGAATATATCGCTCCAACAAGGACCCCAAACACAAGCTTTCAGCTTGCGTGAAGAGTGCCGGAGAAACAGCTGCTAGACAAAGAATAACTCTCCAGCAGTTCACCCTAAGAGAGCTTTATTGGTTGTTTCAAATAACATGAGCTAATCGCCCACTATACAAAGCTCTTAACCACCCGACACACCACACTACTCAAACTCCCACAATCCCACAGCACAACGTTTTTGCTTAATACAGAATTACCATGAGGTGACCACTAAGCCCAGCCTCTTCTATACAATTGCTATGCACCAGAGACAACCAATTCCGTCTCAGACTGAAGACATAGATTTACATTTATCCACTCATGACCTGAGCACCGCTGCTGCCCTGCGACTCCAGCTGTTACCAATTTAGATCTGCACATCATACCACATCTGAACATTTCACCTTCAATGTAGTAACAACAGATCAGGTGCTGACATGTGAGCCAGAGACCTTACAATCTCCACCTTCCTTAAACAGCAGAACTCTTAACAGGTCATTAAGTATCAAAAGAGAAAGAAGGGAATATGGAACTGAATTTTTTATGGAGCTGACTACTTTTTATGACTGCTGCAAGCAGTAGATTTGAAAGTACAAGCATATCTCCCTAATAGGGTGGTTAGGTTCCTGGACCACCACTGAAACATGAATATTACCATTACAGCAAATCAGCAAGGGACATGACCCCCTTCTCATGCCAGTGGCTGCTGCCTGGTAAGGGGACTAGGGAACTTTCAAGAGCTACATAGGGGTGATGAATAGTAACAGTCATGAATGTGTAACTCTAGATCAGGCATTGTAACCTAACTGCCATAGAGGCTTTCCATCTAGTAATGCTTGTATAACACTGTATAAATGAAAATGCACCATATTGGTGAAGTGTTCTAAAAAAACCACCACAAAGTGAGATGTGCCTATAAAGGCGAAATCTCGGGGTGCTTCTCCAAACTGATTGATTCTAATCGAGTGAACTCCTGGTGGAATGTGATTTCAAGATCGAAACCTCTGTATGCCCTTTGCCACGTTTGTTATTTTGCGTAGTTTGTCTTGACTATTGCAAGCCTGTGAGTGAGAGAGACTTCCAAGGACCCACTTATTAAAAGCTCTGTGTCCTGCCAGTTCAGGGCATCCTTTGAGTCTATCTACCTCTAACGTGTCTGGCTCTTCTCTTTTGCTATTGCCTCCACATTTACAGAGTATTATCACTTTTTCCAATGAGTCACATTTCATGATCCAGGGTGATTCAAAAAGAATGTTCAAAACCAAATAAGACAGGAATGTTTAATCCTTTTTTAAGGAGGGGGGAATTGTATATATTGTATTTTTAAAAAAGGTTGACGCCGCTTTGATTGTGGAAACAAAAAGCGGGATATAATTAAAGTTGTATTATTTTATTATTATTTTATTATTAGCCTTAATTTTTTACCATTTTGTTTGAACTACCTGGTATCTGAAGTATGAGAGCTTCAGTTTAGGATTTTTGTTTTTAATGATAGTTTCAGGCTTCCTTTTTTGACCATTTCATTGTTGTTGACTGTTTTGTCAGTACATGGTATCCACAGAACGTTGTTCAGCACACATTTCAAATATTGGAGCAAGCTGTTCGGGACTGGGACTATTGGCTTGGTGTAGCACATGCACACAGTCCCTAAACCTCAATGCTTTAATAGTGTGCTGAAGAAGACTTTTAACTAATTGATCAGGTAAAAATCACATGTTTTGCATTTTAAAGGACCCAGTGTTATTCCCAGATATCTCCAAGCAGAGATCGGAAATAACTTACTTTTGAACCTGGAAACTAGTGCCAGTCGATAGAAAATACTAAATTAGATGGACCTGTTCAGTGGTCTGACCAGATGTGAGATAGGTGTAAAGCTCTCATTATTTGTGTCATTTCTTTATTTCTTTTTACTGTAGTCTCTCTCTTTTCTGTTTGTCTGTCTTTTCTTTCTTTCTGCTTTCAGATGATTGTTAGCAGTCTTAAAATCATCAGATCCACCACCTTGGCCAAGAATATTTGATGTTTTCCCCAAAGGCACTTAAACAAATTCCTCTTTATAAATGTAAGCGGTGCAAAAAGGCTTGCTGAGATACCCCTCATCCCACAGATAATTCCTTCTGATAGTCAGGATCTGTGAATGTTTCAGGCATTGCCTCCTCAAGGATGGCTGAAACAACCATTTTTTCTGGCTGATACATAGCATGCAGTTAATACCTAATTAGTGTTGCTTATAGCTAGCCATTATCCTTTATATCTTCATTTTCACAGCCTAGTATCTAAAGTATCAAAGATAGCAAAAATAATGAAAATGCAGGGTGTATCCAAGCACAATGTAAGATAATTCCGATATTTCTAAACTAAGGGCGCGTTATAGACGGGCCTTTAATCACGCCCCCGTCACGTGTAGGGTTGGCCGAGGACCTAGCGTCCATACCGGCCTCACCCTAGCACGTGACGGGGTGCAAAGATGGCGGCGCCCTACTACACACGGCACCGCCATCTTACGTGTTGGACGCGTTGCGTCCGCACGTGTCGCCCTGGAAATGATGCCACAGATGCACCCCTTGCGCTTTGCAGTGCCTCTTCCGGGGCCTGAGAAGAGCGTGATTTCCGCACTCCCTCGGCAGCGTCCGGGAGCCACGACGTTTAAAGGCTGCAGCTCCGGATGGTGCAAGCGGTGGCGCAGCAGACCGCTGCAATCCGGCGGTCTGTAACGTGCCTAAGACAAGACTATGTTTCTGTTCCCTTCTCTAGCCCACCAAATGCTAGATTTTGTTGCTTTGTTGAATTTTATATGATTAAGAGCTAACAATCTTCTCCCAAAATATGTAGACAATGCCATGCTCTTTCACAAATATGAACAGTGGAGGGCAACTGAGCAGCGGGTGGGGTTATACCCACCAGTCCCCCTCTAGCAGGCAACTCATTGTATTTTGGCATTCCCAAAGTAATGCAATCTTGCCATGTATATACTTTTCTTTGTTGGGGGTTAGAAGCTGTGTGTGTGTGTGTGTGTGTGTGTGTGTGTGTGTGGTGTGGAGAGGGTTTAAAGGAGCAAATAAATTGCCCAAATACTGGTCTGAAAAAGTAAGTGTGGGGAGGGGGGCTTCTGGGAGCTTCATGGGCTGCATTAGGAGTCCCAGAGGATTTCATACAGCCCAAAGGCCGCAATTTGCCGACTCCTGATATAAAAAATCTTCGTCGTCACAGATGTATGAGCGGCCAATAGGAGAGATGCCATCAACAATCTTGGATTACAGCTCTCTGCTGGAAAAGCTTTTTTCAAAATATCAGTCAGCAATTCTGGATCATACCTTTGGGATTGCAAGGGCTGTATTGCTCATATGTATCTCAAGTAGATGACCACTTTTTAGAGCACTGTTTTGCAAGACCAGCTCGTAAACAAAATATCACCTCTTGGTTCTGAAATTTTATTTATGTAATGAGTGCAGATGTACAGGATGTCATCTGATAGCAGGAAAACAACAACAGTTCTATTTACATGTTTCAGAATACACAAGCCTTCAGTCCTAACCAATTAGCTGGAAACAACCAGTGAGTAGGTTTTTCAGTCTGGACGATGGTAGCCTTTTAAACTGTCAGGTTTTAGAGCAGAACTGACTTCATTACAAGTACGTATATTGGAGAAAAAGGGAGATTTTTGGATGCATAGACGAAAACCTTAATATCACTAACCTTAATCTTGTTGATAACATACACTTTGGGATACTCCATCCTTGTGTGTAGATGTGTGTATCTGAGCCTCAGGTAGCTTGCCAACTTCTGGTGACCCCACAAATTCTTAGAATTTTCTTAGGCAAGGAATACTCACAGTGGTTTGCCAGTTCCTTCCTCTGAAATAGTGTAGCCTATGTGTGGTCCTCCATCCAAGCACTAACCAAGTCTGACCTAGCTTCTAAAGATCATACAGGATCTAGCCCATGGGAAGAAGGTGGAGTTTGAAATGTTTACTGTATAAATGGTTCTGCTGGGTCCTCTCCTCTCTCTCTCTCTCTCTCTCTCTCTCTCACACACACACACAAAAATGGTGTTTAAATGTAGAGCGTACTGCTTTTGCTTAGGACAAATGTAAGGGTTTGCTCAACTGGTCGTCGCATAACAGCTTTTAGCTGAACGAAAAATGCCACCGCATTTGCAGGCAGTTATTGTAAGTGAAATATTCCCAACTGAATTAATAGGAATGATATAGCTTACAGACTGCCAGGTGATGGCTGTGGCATGTAATTCTGACAGGAGACCTGGGTATTTGGAGCAAATTTGGGATGCTTGTTTCCCAGGGCTGATGGAACTGGAGCATGAAGAGGACGTGATTGATTGATCTCTTTAGAAGAAGCTGCCAGATGGAGTGCTTGAAACTGCTCCTCCTATTTCTTCTTAAATTGGAATTGATGGGAGCTTCTGAAAAGAGAACACCTCAGACATTTTTTCTAGCCATTGAGCTATAGGGGCTCCAGGCAGTCCCTTCTTAAAAAAAGAAGGAGAATTGTTTTAAGAACCTCTGCTATCAGTAGCTTTACTAACTTTAAAAAACAGTATTGGAGCCAAATTAATGTTACACAAAGATACTATAGTGTGTTTTCTTCTCTATAGTAGTCAGTTATTTCTCCTGGGGATTGAAAGTGTAATTTACAATATCTAGCTCAGTCTAGTAAAAAGTGCAGGTACTTTTCAAGGGGATTCTCCCCCAGGGTTTTAGTGTCATATTCTTTATCGTGTTTGTTTGTTTATTTTGGTTAAGCAGATATTGAATGAATGTTTATTTTCTTTTTTTAAAAAAACAGTTTAAAATTTTTTAAAAAAATATAAGTGCAGAGCTATATACAAAACATATCACAACAGTAAAGCAAAATAAAACAATTTATCTCACAACTTTGAATAAATGGGTGCTGTGAACAGTGTGTTGAAAAATGCCTAGTTCTCCTCCCCCCCAGTCCATTGCTCCTTATCCCTTAATCTCTAACTTCTACTTTCAACATTGTTGTAAATAAATGATGGATAATTCCTATAACTTTTTAGATTTTTTTTAAAAAATAAAATTTTATTTTATTCAAAAGGGGTCTCAATTACATATAATAATTTCTTGTGTAACAAAAGCAGGAAAATAAAAACACAAAAGGAGGAAAAATAACCACACTAGTTGTAAATTTCTGTAAAAGCTTACCTAATGCCCAAATGTAAGTACATTTTCTAAATTTCACCTATACATCATTCTTTCAAATGTTGCAAACATTTTTAAAGCAAATGTAAAGGAGTAGTTGAGACTTTCCCTATCAAATCAGGACAGGGGCTGTGTATAGTATATGGTGTAGTTAATATACATTAATGGCAGAGGTTCCTGTTTTGATATGAATATAGTGTGAAGTTAAAGCTGTGCTGTAATATACCCCACAAAATGCTAAAATTGTTCTTTACAGGAAAGGGTTTTTTATGTTGAGTGCAAGTGGCTCACTCTTTGGATGGGCTGGCCTCACTGTGCCTGTGAATGTATTCCACTCATCTGGGTCAATGGGCATTGAAATGTTCTTTCTGTGTCATCATAGTAGCTGACTCCAACTGCTGTCATGCAGATTGCAATGAATGAATTGATGTAATGAATCAAGCAATCCTAATTACATGATTAAGGAGGCAAAGCTGCTTCAGAACATTGGTGCAGATTATTTGAGAATGTTCCATGCTGGTCTAACAAACTGAATTTGTCTGTAAACCTGATAGATTAGTCATTTAGACTAAATAGTGTGATTACAAACTATTAGTGTATCATATTGGTGTAAGTGAATTAGAGTAATGCTACATATTCTTAGATGGAAAAGGCTTTCACTCTCAGAAAAGGAAGATTTATCCATATCTCAGAAGGTAATCCCAACTGAGGCTGCTTAATGTCTATCAATATTAGCAAAGTAGGAAGGGAGAAGCTTTGACAAGGAGGTACTAGGACTAAGAATGCTATTTTTAAACATAAATTTCCATATGCACATAGTGGTGAGTATATGGAAAAGAGAATGGGGGGGGGGGGGGGGGAGTTCAGAGGTTATGATGAGCCAGTGTTCCTTCAAAGTCATATTCTCATTTCAATAATTTATCCTTTGGTGTCATTTTCTTTTTCTTCTTCTTTATATCTCAAAAAGGTCTCATTCGATTACAAGAGCTCATTAAAGCTCCATCACGATACAACCTGCGCCTCAAAATCCGCCAGTTACCAGCTGACACAAAGGATGCCAAGCCTTTACTCAAGGAGATGAAAAGAGGCAAGGAATTCCATGTCATCTTTGACTGCAGTCATGAGATGGCAGCAGGCATTTTAAAACAGGTAATTACCTCTTTCCTAAGTATTAACCCCCACCTTTACCATGCAGAAAAGGTTTATAATATCCCTAGTTACCATGCAGCATAGTTTGCACCATGGAGCATAGTTTGCACTAAAAATAATTAGTGTCACAGCACATGTAAGAGTAAATCATGGTGATAGCAAAGTAAAGGAGAATAAGAAACACTTATTCCCAAACAGATTCACTATTTTCAAGCCATCATATTCAAAAAAGGGCTGCTGTACATTTTCAGTCCAAGTGGGTTATTCTTTTCAACAAGATTGCATCAAGCAGTATATTTTCCCATCTGCAAACTTCCACCTTTCAGTTGTTCTTCCCATTATTGTGGCACCTTCATGATTTTATTTCACATATAGTCCTTCAAAACCCTGGTGCTCAGTACTGCTGTGCTGCTGTTGTCAGAGTTAGCACCCAGAATCCCAGACAATCAACCAGTCAGCTTGATTGATATAATCAACAGCACTTTATTGATAGATCCAGAATCAGACATGTGCATCACTCAGCTTCTTAGCTGAGACTAACCACACCCTCCCAAAGACAAAGTAACAGAATCCCCAAAAGCCAAATCCCCTCCCAAGCAGAAACCCGCCAAGCGAAGCCCCTCCTGGTTCCCACAGAAGTGAAAGCACATTCCCAGCTCTGAGCGCTCAGAGAGCCAGGCCCTCAAGGCCACCCGATAAGACACCTGGCCCTGCTATGCACTAACTATCACTATCTACTCTTCTACTGCAGCTGAAGCCCCATCATCCCCCAACTACTATACTGTACTACACTACAAAACACTATCTGGTAGAATACTAACAGGATTCTAACAGCTGTGCTCCAGTTGCTTTGTTTAATGTGCCCTGATATGTACAGTGTTCACTGTGGTCTATGTGTTATTCCAGGTGATCAGCACAAGAGCGGCTGTGTTTCAAAACATATTTTATTCCATTTTTATTGTATTTTATTTCATATACTTTATTTTTCTCAAATGTCTACATGTATTTATATCATTTGCTATATTTGTAAGCCATCTACAACAAAAATCACTGAGTTACTACAATAACCCAACACATCTTTGTTGAGGAAGAAAGCCAACTTGGATGCAAAACAGAATATAAAAAAGACAGTAGCATATCATAAGAAACAACATCAAACCGTTTATATGTACATTAAATGTACATACTGTATTTTCTAAAGATAAATTAGAACTAGACTATCTGTGAACAGAAAAGACCACAGAGATGACAATGGGTGAGCTTCTCTTGGCAGGCTATAGGCCCTTAGGGTTATCATTAGTGCAAAGGCCCTCTCCCTAATGGCCTTACCCATCTTACATTATTCAGCAGAGACTTTCAAAGCAAAGACTCTGAAGGAGATTTTAAGATTGAATGATCTACCTATGGGGAAAGGCACTCTCTTTGGGATAATTTAAATGGTATGTGGAAATGGATTGGGAGCCACTACAGATGACTAAGTGCTGTGATACTGTGGTAAAATTATTGGTGGTCAAATCCTCTCCATCCAGATAGGTTCTGGGTGGCTTATCAGCCAAAGATGATAAAAGGCATTTTGAACCTCAGAGATTATTTGAGTCTGTAGTGAGATTGCTTAATCAGTAGACACCCTTTACTGGTGGAGTGAAAACCTATTTAGAGCACAGTGGGAGCTGGAGCTAACATGTCAGCGGGGCAATATATACATTCTGCCTGTTAGCCTGAATTTCTTTTAAAGAACTTATCCATGATGTTGAAGCCTGCCATAAAAACAGATACAGCACCTTGGTTGGCTCTTTTAAAGTTCAGGCTGAAACCCAGAGCAGATTCATCACACCAATGTTGTGTAAGCCTCTACTGTTTTCATCCATTCAATCAACCATAACTTCATCTTTGCACTGAGTCTGTTTGCTAAAAATAAAGCTTTGGGTCAGGCATCTTCCATTCAACTGGTGATGACAAGGTTGAAGGATGTGCTCACTATTTTCTGCTTTACGCTCCTACACATAGGTTCATGTTTTTTTCTGTGTAAGTAGAAGGAACTTCAGTTCATGGGAGAAGAGCTGAACTCACAGAAGGGATCTTTGTATCATCAGAAGAAAACTTGTTAGAAACAACTCTCCCTCCATGCAGGGAAGTTACTTCTCTTCATGCAGGAAAAAGTTAGACTCTAAGCCCTACTTTTTAAAAATCAAATTTGCTGACTTCATTTGGTCTGTTACATGCACTTAAAAACATCTGGGTCCAAAATGTTTATAAGGTTGGTGCCAGCGAGGTCAAAACTAAGCATGGCCACCTGAACAATAAGTTAGTCCATCAGCCATGTTGCATTATTTATAGTGTGCCAACATAGTGTAAATGAACAGCAAATGTGGCTTTTAATAATATTCCTGTCAGCAAAAACAAATGTGTGTTATAAGAGGATTAAAGCAAAATGGAGCCCTTGTTTTATAACCTCTCTACTTTATACATAATAAAAGGCTTTTCTTTGCTGAATTATCACTTTCCCATCTTACTACTTATCAGAGAGGACTTGTTCTGCATAATACTCCAGATGTACAAAATAGACTAGCTTGAGCTACTTCCATATGCAAGACACCTCCTCAACATCCCCCCACCACACCAAAGGAATACTGACTTCAAAGTGCACCTGTGAAATTGTTCTTAAGAGCTTTCCTTTTTGTATTTCAGTGTGTGTGTGTGTATTTACATTTGTGTGCTGTTGATAGTTAGAACATCCATACTAGTTATTTTAAGAACACAACATCCCTGCTTTTGAACACATCACTTGAAAATGTTGCTTGAAGATGGTTTCCATCCTTATTTCAACTGTTTCTGGGTGGAATAGTATGATGACTGTTTAATATTCTGGGTGTGGCTTCCACACAGGGGCCAGCAGTTAAAGGGCACTGTGCAAAATCTTGCGTCCCTCCCCTTTAGGTTTTTGTTTTGTGGTAAGGAAAAGGACAGATGAAATGGTGAGAAAACTTGTCTGGATCCCCTGCAAGAGTGTGTGAACAAACCAGGCTGTTAGTACAGTAAAAGGCTGATCTGGAAGAATCTGGAATTCTTGCCACATTGATTCTACATATAATAAAAATGCCATGCTCTTAACTGTTAAGGAACTTCTTGGGAAAACAACTGTATTTAAGAATATTAATATTGCCTAGATCTCAGCCTTGCATTTCTTCAAAGCCTCAGGACTAGGGAAATAAATACTGCTCAAATTCTGCAGCACTCTTGAAATATAGCAATTTATCTAACCTGTGCTCTTCCTAAGTCTTTGTTTTCCTAATGAAAGCATTTTGGCCCATTGAGTTCCTGGGTAATAATAATAATAATAATAATAATAATAATAATAATAATAATTTGGCTAAAGTGTTGAATACACTCAGATCTCCCTATACCCAGTCCACATGTGGTCTTCATCTAAAATGATTTAAGCAGTTACACATGGCCACTGTCACCAGTTCTTAAAAATCCAGACTATGCTTGTTCTGCTGTCTGAGTTCTAAGCCACCAAAACTGACTAGCAGCTTTTATTTCTCTGGGTATAGGCATCCTACTTGGCAATAGTTTTGTCTCCCTTCTTTGGATTTATTTCACAGGAGGGGCAATGTAGAAAGAAGCCATACTTTTCTTCACATGTTCAGACACTGCACCTGACTTTCAATATTCAGCAGTATTTTGTTGTGAGCTTCTTTGTAGTTCTAATTGTCTACAGGAATAATAATAATAATAATAATAATAATAATAATAATAATAATAATAATAATTAATAATAATAATCCTGTTCTCCCAAAATTGGGAGTCAAAGCACCTTACAATTTAAAAGAACAATACAATTAAAAATATACAAAAAGTAAACATTAAAATATAATTATTTACAGTTTTAAAACAATATTAAATTATTCACAGCATTAAAACAATTCAAACCTCAAAAGAATAACATGTAATTTTAAAAGATAAAAGCTGTTAAAAACAGATCATTTTAAAAACAACACAGCACCCCATAGGCTTGTTTTAAAAGCCTATCAGGATTAAAAAAACATTAGCCTGTCAATGGAAGGACAACAAGAAAGAGATATTTGTTCCCCCCCCTCCCCGGCAAGGGAATTCCAGAGTCTAGGGGCAGCCACTGAGAAAGCCCTCTCTTGCCTACCCATTCCCCACCAATATGATGATAGTGGGACTGGAAAAAGGGCTTTTCCTGATTATCTGATCCCAGGCTTGTTCATACGGGGGGGATTTAGGGCCAGTACAGACCACCATGAAAAGCCAGCTTGGGGGAGTGGGGTATGCATGACACATGCCCCCCATGATGCCTGGAAGTCAGTTTCACATCGCCTGGCTGCTACCTTCCAGGCACTCTGGTGGCTGACCATTTACATTCCACATACTGTAGGAACACCTAAAGCTGAGTCAGGGTGAGAAAAGCCAGCCTTTTGCCAGTTCAAAAAGGAGTGACATTTTGCTGCTTCTTTTTAGGCTGCCAGAAAGGTGGATTGGGGCCTCAGCATGTGACTGCTGTGGCCCCAATCCAGCTGTCTCTTTGGGGGCAGTCTGATTCACCCCATGGTCTGCCAAATAGTCTTGATCTGAACAATATAGGGCTTTACTAGTCATAACTAGCAGAAACAAACTGGCAGCCAGCAAAGCTGTTTTAACAGGGTCACAATATTGTCTCTGTAACATGCTCCAGTTGCTAGTCTGGCTGCAGCTCTTTGGATGAGATGAAGTTTCTGAACTGAATTCAAAGGCCTCCCTAAGGACAACACATCAGAGTAGTTGAAAGTGGATGGAACTAAGATATGTACCACTGTGGATAGACCCATCTTCTCAAGGAACAAGCACAATTGGCACAAAAGCTTTAAATATGCAAAAACACTCCTGGGCCTCCAGGTTCAAAAGTGAGTCCAGTAGTACACCCAAACTGTGAACCTGCATCTTTGGGAGTGTAACCCCATCTAACACAGGCTGATTCCCTATTCCTTGATCTGCCCTTTGATTGACCAGGAACACCTTTGCCTTGTTTGAATTAAGTTTCAGTTTGTTTGCCCTCATCAGTCCATTACTGATGGCAGAAACTGGTTTAGGACAAGGACAGTCTCCATGGTTTGGAATGGAAGGAGTAGTAGAATGCAGTGTCATCCACATACTGATGGTACTGTAACCCAGTACTCCATTTGCCCTGTCCCAATATTTTCATGTATATGTAGATTGACATGGGGACAAAACAGAACTGTGAGGTATCCCTCAGTACCACCTTCTGGGTTCAGTCCTCCAGGAGGGAATGGAGCCACTGTAAAATAATGTCTCTAAGCCCCATCAGAGTGAAATGTTTCAGAAAGATACCATGGTCAATGGTACTGAAAGCCACTGAGAGATCCAGCAAAATCAAAAGGGACACACTCCCCCTGTCCTACCTAGGTCATCCACTAAGTTGACCAAAGCTATCTCTGTCACGTAGCAAAGCCTGATCCCAGCCTGAATCCCCGAAGTGGATTTAGATAATCCATTTCATCCAGAAATCCCTAGAGTTGGGAGGCTGCTGCATGAGCCAATATTTTGTGAAAAAATTGAATTTTAGACATAGGCTGATAATTGTCCATTATAGAAGGACTCAGGGATAGTTTTTTCTTTTAGGCAAGTTGGAACTTTGCCTTGTTGTAAGGAGGCATTGACTACCCCCTTCACCCACTCAGCCAGTCCCTTTCTGACCTGTTTAATAAGCCACAAGGGATTCTATTACACATGTGGTGGCTCTCAATTCTCCAAGGATCCTATCCACATCCTCAGGTTGCACAAACTGAAAAGTATCTAATATTTCTGGAAAAGGAGAAGCCGAGGTTACATCCACTGGCTACAGCATACATGTTTGAGTGGATGTGAGTGATTTTAACTGCAAGGTCTAAAGTGTGCCTGGCAGCATGAGTAGGATCAGATACTACTTGGGAAAGACTCATGGTTGTTATGGAGGCCATGAAGTCATGAGCTATTTTCAATAGGGCTGTCTCAGTCTGTTGAAGTCTCCCATAATTATTAGCTGCAGAGACTCCAACACCAACCCTGAAACCATCCCTGTTAGCTCAGGAAGGGAGAATTTTGAGCAGCAAGGTGGATGGTACACCAACAGAATCTTTTTTCTGTCCCGACTACATACTCTAGGTCTACACACTCAAAATTGGCAGAAGTAACATAAGGCAGTTTGTCAGGTAGCGTGGAAAGATTATAGATCACTGTAAGTCCACCTCCCAGTCTTGTATGCTGCTGCACAGAAAAACCTAGCAGGCAGAGCTGAGAGATTTACCCCCTATCTAGCCAGGGCTCTGCGATACAGGCTATGTCAGTATGCTCATTCACAATCAAATGCTGAATTGCACTTGTTTTCTGTTTGCTAACCTGACATTTAACAGCAGTATTTTCAACCCCGGGGGACTGTCATCAAGGATATCCATGCTATTTGACCTGGGTTTGGCTCTGTTTTTGCTTTTTTATCCAAATACCACCCTTTCTTCCCACAAACAGTTTTCATCAATTTGCTGGGTTAGTAGTTTTTTGTTAGTTTTTTGGGCTGTGTGGCCACGTTCTAGAAAATTTTCTTCCTGACGTTTCACCAGCATCAGAGAAGATGCCATCCACAGATGCTGGTGAAATGTCAGGAAGAAAATCTTCTAGAACATGGCCATACAGCTCAAAAAACCCACAAAAAACTATGGATGCTGGCCATGAAAGCCTTCGACTTCACATTGCTGGATTAGCTCTATGATCACACAGAATTCACTGGCCATTTTAGGCAGCTGATTTGAGGTTTCTTGAAATGGCAGCAAATGGTTAGCTATTTAAATTGTTTTTATTGCAATTTAACTGCTAGGAGTGCATGTGGGATTTTCTGCCTCAGGTGCCAAAGGTAATTTAGATGGTATGAATAGAGATCTTGTAGCAGCTTTGATACTAACTGAAGGAAGTGGGCAGCATAAGCTTTCATAGACTAGTCTACTTCCTCAGGTGCATTTGGGAAAGTAGACTTAATGCATCTGAGGAAGTAGACATAAGCCTAGGAAGGCTTATGCTTCTAACTTCTTTCAGTTAGTCTCAAAGCTGCTACAAGATCTCTCTACATACTGATTCTACAGACTAAAATGTCTATATCTTTGAATTCTACTTAAATAGCTGTGGGTTCTGACCAGTTTAACTTAGGTTAGTAGGAGCATCAACTTCTGTTTTGCTTCAGTCAGTGAAATATCTTGGATGAGACCTATCAGACTGACTAGTTGACATCTTTATGAAGGTCAAAGAAAGTTACTAGTTCTAAGCAATGCTGTGTTAGACTTTGCTTCACCTATTTATCAAAAAGCTATTATGAAAAATATGAAATACATAACTACAGTTGATATCCTGTTTAGAAAGATGGAAAGGATACTTATAGCTGGACAGTTTTCCCTGAATTGTAGCCCTGATATTTTGATATGATCCATTAATGCTAAGAAATGTGGTTTTAGTGCTCAAACATAGTGCTGTGATAGCAGGTTGAGGTGTTGAAAGATAGCTGCCAATACCTTTCTAAAGCCTTTTTGATTAAATAACATTGTTTTCCTGGAGTAGCGATGCATTTCCCCCCTCAAATACACTTTTCTAGTGAAGAAATATAATAAACACAATTAATGGAACTATCCTCCATTGAGAGTTTTGGTTGGCAATTGAAATGCTCCCATTAATACTAAAATTATAAGCTTCTTTCACATTTGCAGCTCTAAACAGTCTACTAATAATCTTTCTATCAGCAGATTTGGTCCATAAATTCCTTTAATAGTCAGTAATCTTCTCTAACTGCTAAGGAATGATTTGCTTGACCTAATTTTAGTATGATTCCAGCCCTATAGTTTCATCTCAGTCGTATTCCTATGGGAGCTTTCCATTATTCATATAGGTGTAGTTAAAAGCAGTGTTATGGGTAACCTTAGGAATATCAAAAGCAATGTTATGTAACTTATAAAATGTTAATAATTTGCGTACTGGTTCTTTCTTTCTTTCTTTTAGGCTTTAGCAATGGGAATGATGACAGAATACTATCATTACATCTTTACCACATTGGTAAGTAGCTTATAAGAATGTGCTGAAGGACTCAGACAAAGGCCTTTGCTTTCTTAATTATATTACTTGACAAAGTGAAAGTGGTCTCCAAGGAACAGGAGGGGCAAAGTACAGAATGTGTGCTCCATTTGATTTTGATACATTGGAGTGGAAGCTCCGGAGGATAGTTTAATTAATGTTTAGAAATATTATTCTGGAAAACTGGCAGTGATTTGCAGTTTTTTTTAAAAAAAAGACTACAGTGTGTAATTAAGAGAAGGCAGATTTGGCCACTGTGGCTCATGCCGTAATTATCTCCCAATTAGATTACTGTAAGGCACTCTGTATGGAACTGCCTTTGAAGAGTGTTTGGAGGCTAAAGCTGCTGTAAAACATGGCAGTCAAATTGTTGTCTGATGTGTATTTTAGGTTGCATCTACCTTACAGAATTAATGCAGTTTGACACTGCCTTAAGTGCCATGGCTCAATGCTATGGAATTCTAGGATTTGTAGTTTTGTCAGCTATTTAGCTTTCTCTGTCAGAGAGTTCTGGTGCCACAACAAACTTCAAATCCCAGGATTCCATAGGATGGAGCTTTGCTATAGCATATATGTTGGAGTGGATCTGAATGATTTTAACTGCAAAGTGCTGTGCAAATTCAACATAGCAGGCTGTTGAGTGGTCTGCTTCTCTACTTGAGGACCATTGTGTAATGGACCTTTGACCACTCAAAATAGCTTTGCTGGATGACTCCTTGCAGATGCAATGGTAGCAGCAAAAAATAAATCCTTTGCTGTCTTCTGCCATCACTTTACTTTCCATTTCACTTGCTTCATCACTGCCAACTCCCTAGAAAACCAGGGGGCTGGTTTTGTTACACTCTGTAAGAATGGGCTATTTGTGAGCTATGTAGCCTTCTCTGTCAGAGAGTTCTGGTGCCACAACAAACTTCAAATCTGTAAGCTGCATTAATTGTGTCAAGCTGCATTAATTCTGCACTGTGGCAGCATTCCAAGAAACCACATACCACTGGTCTTCTAATTTGTTTCACTTCAAGGTGCTGGGTGACTTACAGAACCCTAAATAGTTTGGAGCCAGGATATCTAAAAGACTGCCTCTTCTTATATGTATGGCTGGAATCTGAGATCTTTACTGGGGGCTCTGTTGCATGTTGGTGTTGAAACTCTCTCTGAAGGGAAGCCAGGCTGATTCCATCCCTATGGAATTTCTAGAAGGTTCCCCAGACTGCTTTGTTCTGCATAGCCTTTTGTCCTTAAAACCAGTTTTTCAGTTGACATTTGGGGTTATATATGTGCAGCATTTATAATTTAGCTTTTAAAGATTGTTTGGGGAACCATGGTGGGCTAAGACGTGCTAAAAATACTCTAAATAAACACATTCTTCTCCTCCTTTTTTGGATGATTTTTTTTTAATTTTTGAAATCACATTTGGTATTGTTTTTTCAAAATAATATGTACATAATTTATCATTTGTGGCACAAAGCACTGTTTAACATTGTTTTTCTTTAGTTTTTGTAACCAGATGGATATGCTTGATTTTAAAATTAAGTTTTATTTAATTAACAGAACAAAACATACACATACACAGTAATGAGTTGGTTTGTGGCAGAATCTTGAATTGCTTCTTTTGCCATGCTGTTATAGACTTACCTGTATGGAGCTCATAAACAGCCAGAAGCTTACATTAGTTCTTGAGAGCCAGCATGACATAATGGTTTGAGTGTTGGACTATGAATCTAGAGACCAGGATTCGGTTCTCAGCTCACCCATGAAACCCACTGAGTGACCTTGGGCCTGGACAAATCTTACAAAGAAAACTGCATGATAGGGTCACCTTAGGGTCCCCATAAGTTGGAAACAACTTAAACACACACAACAGCAACAACAAACAACAAATCAATCAATCAATCAATCAATCAATCAGCAATCTTTATAGTCAATAGACCCAATGTGTCACTCAATAGCTTAAAACAATATAAGGAATATAAAATTTGTCTGAAAGGAACACATAAATTACATAAAATTAGATTAAAAGACAGAATGAAAAAAATTATTTTGGATGAAGAATATGTTACCGAATGGTCACCCATTTTTAATAATTCATTCTCTGTTAACAACAATAAGTCATGTGTTCTCCTGATATGTCCAAAATATGATAGCCTCCATTTAGTCATTGTGGCAGCTAGGCAAATTTCAGACTTGATTTGCTCTTGGACTCATTTATTTTTTCTGTTTAGTAGTCCATGGTATCTGTAGAACTCTCCTTCAGCACTATGGTTTAAATGAATTGATTTTCATGCTATCAGCATTTTCACTGCTCAGCTGTCCTATCTACACATAGTAACTGGGAATACTATGGCCTGGGTGATCCTGGGTATTCAGTGATACATCTATACATTCAATGATACATCTATACATTCAAGTATATACCAGTGATTGAATTGAATGCTGAGATGATGCCATCAATTACCTGGAGGGGAAATGACAGCAGGGAAACCCAAAGTAAACTTCTCAGTTCTTTGGTAAAATGGGAAGGGAACAATGTGATAAATAAATTCAGTCAAAGAAGTAATCACATAAATAAGGCATAAAATGTTTCATATTTAATTGTCAGGCTTCTGGCCTAATTAAATATACCCATTTGCTTATTAGACCTGGGAGAGAGTGAAGTTGGTGGGATGTGGTTGTTTTTTTCTGAAGAATGGAAGATAAAACTTCAGCTGCTGACAACTAGGGATAATTTGGGATATGCCAACAGCAGATGATAGATTTTTATGCTCAATGGAGCCATGTAACTTGTATCATTTTTGGCTCCTGTGCTTTATTAATTACTTCTTACCTGACACAGCGAAAGTCTTGTCCAATAAATTTTCTGGTCACAGTGTTTAGCTGGGCTGTTTGGAAGTGTACTTTTCCATGATTGATTTCGAGTCTAATGTAATAGCTCATTAATTCTCTCTGAACTGTTGTGCATATTTATTATAGTTTTGAGTAAACAGGAATGTGTTTAAATTACATAATTACTTATGCAATTGTCCAAGATGTTTTGGAGGTCTCCCAAATTTATAGGAAAAGGATTTGGAGGCATTATTCCAAGTGGTTTTGCTCTAGGCCAAAAACAGGCAGAGGTTGTGGGAGTATTTGCCATCACCTGTCCTGTCCTGTGCAGTTCACTTGCCCAATATGTCATCTTGATAATCTTATTAAATTCTTATTGAGAAGTTTTGGATTTTTTCCCCATGTTCATTTTGTTTTTCTCCTCACAATTATGATGGTCAGGGTGGACTCAGTTAAGGTACAGCATCTGCTAATCTATGAATGGAATAACCTGCCAGATAGCTGAGTCTTAGGCACATTTTCACTTGATAAATAAATAATTCTTAACTTTTTTCTTTTTCTTTTTGTATTCCTTCTCCTGAGTCCCATCCCCTTGCTGCCACATTGCAGAATTGATGCAGTTTGACTTTAACTATCCTGGCACCATCCTATGGATTTCTGTGATTTGTAGTTTGTTGTGGCCCTAGAGTGCTCTGACAGTACTCCAAATCCCAGAATTCCATAGCACGTAGCTGTGACAATTAAAGTGGTATCAAACTGCATTAATTCTGCAGTGTAGTGCAGCCTCAGAGGATGTGTGCAAGGGCAACCAGAGATTTTTAAAAAAAGTTACAATGGGCATTGTAGTGTAGATTCAGAAGAACCATCTGCATGACTTAATGAAAAGTTGTATTTTAAGGAATATTTTTAGCATAAATGCTAATTGGCATTAGTTAACTTTTTCTAAGAGTAGCCTGGCTTTTTAAATATATATTAACAATGTACCGGTTCATCGTATTGCACTTGGGAGGGTGGCTGTTCCTGCCCCTGCACCTAAATCTCAATTACACCCCATTCTAGTGAAGATTGGCATTTGGGCCAACCGTAGCCACAACAAAACTAATTTAAAGGCATTCTGGACGAGAACTACGAATTGTGTAGCTCTCCAAATTTGCTGAACTGCAACTCACAACATTCTGTACTATTAGTTGCAGTGTGCTTGTGGTTCAAGAACAGAGACACATAGTATTAACCCTGATCAAGACTACAGCTATCACTTAGGGCAGGGATGCCCAACTTGCACCCCCAAAACCAGGGGTAGGCAACCTTTTTGAGCCGGGGGCCGGGTTGCTGTCCCTCAGAGAACTGGGGGGGCCGAAGCCGGGGGGTGGACCTTCCACCCTCCGGAGGTGGGGCCGTGTGCTAGGGGTGGCCCCGTCAGAGGCTGGCAAAAAAGTCGGCGGGGGCCACCAGCACTGGAGGCTTCCCCCTCTTTGCCGGCCCCTGACGGGGCCCCAGGCCCCATCAGAAACCAGCAAAAATGTCCTAGAGGCCCACTGCCGCCGCCAGAGCCCTGTTGGAGGGCCCCAGCGACGGCAACGGGCCTCCTAGAGGCCTGCTGCTGCCACCTGAGCCTTGTTGGAGGGCCCCAGCGACAGCATTGGGCCTCCCAGAGGCCTGCTGCCACTGTCGAAGCCCGTAGCAGGGCCCCGGCGACCGCAACGGGCCTCCTTGAGGCCGCCGCCAATGGCGGCGAAGTCTCGCACAACCTTACCTGTGGTCGCGTGAGACTTCGCCTCTAGGTCGCCGCCATTTTGTTTCTCAAAATGGTGGCGAAGTCTCGCGTGACCAAAGGAAAGGTCGCACGAGACTTTGCCGCCATTTTGAGAAATAAAATGGCGGTGCCCGGAGCGGCAGAAAGCCGCAATCGGCGGCGGTGGTGGCAGGAGTGGGCAGGGGCTGGCCGAAAGGCCTCCGCGGGCCGCATCCGGCCCATGGGCCAGAGGTTGCCGACCCCTGCCTAAGGCCTTAATTCAGGCTGTCCTTGGATGCCTTGATCTCTCTGTCACTACTGTCAGATTTCCTCTTCCCTACACTGAATTTACCACTGATAAAGGCTCCTCAGTTCCACCTAATTCAATATTTATTGTACTTGATAAGATCAAAATAATCAGCTTATAATTCAAATGTTTCTTTGGGTAGATAATATTAATAGCTTCCCCCCTTAAAATGTGGCTTGGACTCTGGCATATAATATCTGATAACAGATGAGTCCAAATACATTTTTTTCCCAGAGAGGACTCAAAAGTAACCCCATTCAAGGGAAAAGGAGGCACCAGGTTATAAAGTGTCATCTTTGGGGAACATTTTCTGGGTGATTTATAAAGAAGACCTGGTATTCTACTGAATATCCCAGCCTAGAATAGAGGGTGGACATTTTACCAGTTGGTAAAAAGAGACACCCCCCCTGCCCACACCTCCTTATATAAGGGTGCTCCCAAGTGGCATACTACCCTGCTGTTCTCCCAAAGTGATGCAGACACAGCTCTGCTCTCCCCCTGCCAGTCTGGCTGTCTCAGTTCTCACTGGAAGTAATTCTGCAGAGTTATGCCAGTGGAGCATTGTGCTATGCCATCTCTCAAAGATATTGATCAAAGTGTTACCAGATACTGCACAAACAGTTCATGCAATGAACCCTTCCCTTACCAATCCTTTCCCTTGCACCCACTTCTGCTGCACAGAAATCTCTCCAGGAGGTGAACCATTATCTTAACTGAACAGAAAGACACAAATTGCTGAACACATGAACCTGCTAGAACCAGTGGAGGGTTCATCCATCCATTTTTTCAAGCAATTTCCATTTCTTATTGCAGTCCCATGATACACAGAGCCAGATATTCACACTAGGTTCCATTTGCTATAGGGCCTACAAAGCTTTTAACCCTCTCAATCAGATGGAAGCCCACCAGACATACGTGGCAGCCAATCAAAAACTTCTGTTTTTGTTTTCTTCTTGAGACCATACAAACGCACTGCTTTACCATTCAAATCAAAATGTACACTGTCTAAACTCAGCCAGATTATCTTGACATGTGAAGCAAATAAACACTGTGCAGATCAAAATACCTATAGGTGTTTTGTCCATTTTATTATTTTTAATATTCTTTGTGTTATTTTTGTTGTTAAATTCCACCCTTGTTCTAATGAGCTTACAGTAGCATACTTGGCCTTCCACCTGTGCACTCTTTTTAGATAAAAAAATGTATTTGAATAGAAGTGTGTGAAAGCCTCAAATGTTCATGTTTTGCTTTCTCCCTTCAGGACCTCTTTGCTCTTGATGTGGAGCCGTATCGGTATAGTGGGGTTAACATGACTGGATTCAGGATTTTGAATACTGAAAACAGCCAGGTGGCATCCATAATTGAAAAGTGGTCCATGGAACGATTACAGGCACCTCCAAAACCTGACTCGGGCTTGCTGGATGGCTTCATGACGGTATGAAAACTAATTTACACTTTAATTCATGTGCACATAACTATAAATGATTTAGAATTCCAAACCATATAGCTGGCACAACTGCCTACTTTCCTCTCAATATTTTGTTTTCATCTTTTCATTTAGAAATGTGCTCCCGTTTAATAATAATAATAATAATAATAATAATAATAATAATAATATATTTATATTCCACCTTTTCCCTAGGGAATCAAGGCAGATTACAACATAATAATAACATAGTAACATTATGCTTCATTTATAAAGTGCATCAACATCTGTACTATCTGAAAAGTGAAATTTAGGTGACCACATCAAGAAAAAAACAAAAAAAATCTGAGAGCCAATGTGGACTTGCATAGCCACCTCCTCCACCTTGATTCTCTTGTTTCATGTACCACCCCCCCCCCAATAGTTTCAACGGAGCAGGTTACATCTTTATCAGGTTATCAAAATGAAGTAGGGACCCTGACAATCTCAACCAAACTGTTGTCAAAGGGATAGAGCTATATCTGCATATTCCTGCTTGTCCTCTCATACACTCACTACATAAGGGTGTTGAGACCTAGAGCTAGAGTGTAGAATCCAAATCATGTAATCAGATGTGTAAGAACATCATCTACTAAGATTGGAAGAATCAGATTTGATGGTGTCATGTACATATTTTTTTCAGTCTCTTTGCCTCCTCTTGCATTGATCTACTTTCTCTTTTTTTTATACATTTTATATGGTAGTGGTGGGTATAGGACAGGGCCATATGTGCCAGTGCCAACACAAGTATCACCCTCTTGAACATTCATTTGCATATCAGTTACACTGAATGTCTAGAAAACACAGAAGAACGTGTTGGGATTTACACTGTGTATGGTAGGCTGATCCCTATTGCAGAAAGCCAAAGCAGAATCATTGAATCAATGGGATTTACATAAGTATTGATTCACCATTAAATAAATCTGTTCTAGCTGGAACCATCAACAGAACTTGAATCTAGTCATTAGGTTTTGTTTTAAGCTTAAGCTTTTTTTTTTTTTTTTTTTTATTAAAGAAAGCACTCGTTGTTTCTGTAATTTAACATTTGAGTTTCTGCTTTCAGTTTGAAAAAAGAGCCAGGGGCAGGGAGTCAAACTTTTGCTTACTAGATAAAGAGTTGTTGCCAACACTGGGAGCATTCCCTTTTGTTTAATATACTGTGCTCATATTGCTCATACATCTCATGTTCTCTTTTTCTCATGATATTGTAAGGCAGTAGGAAGCTCAGTACAGTTCCTTATGTCTGGAAGAAAGACCCATTATTGGTAGTGGTAACACAGTCATTTGTCACTATATAAGATCCTAGAGCTTATGCATTTTCCCTTGGCTTTATCTCCGAGCTATAGAAAGAAATAAAGAAAAAAGGAATTGGATTCGTTTATGAAGTCTCATGGCTCAGTTAACCCCTTTAATTGGTTCCTAGGAGCTATCATCTGAGTCCATCTATTCAGCTCCCCAGTAATGAATGTTTTTGCGTTTTCTGCACAAAGAGGGTGCCAATGGTGAAAGGGAAGAATTTCCAAGGTTGTTTTATTAGATCTTTCTCTTAGCTATAGAAAGCTTATCTTCTTCACATCTGCTGACAACAGCTCATAGGCTTTGCTCTGCCAAAAATATGAACTGTTCTCTTAACAGTTACTGTATATTCCTATGAATTCTTGGTTACTCTGTAGAGAGGGCTACAGATGAACTTCTACCACAAGCCCTCTTTTGAATTTTAGAATGGAATGGAAACTAGTGTCGTATGGGGGCAGAAGAGGTGCAATATTGGGGGCATAATGGCTGCTTCTCTATATGCACTGTGTCTCATGATATTAGTGGCGATAATATCCGGGTCCGGTAATTTTTTTTCTCTGGCAGGCATCACATACAGACAAGGTGAGTTGCTTCAAGCTAACCACCCTCATGAGGGAATGCCTACAATCATGCAACCTGATGCCTTTATTCTGGACATCATGGATACAATCAAATGGGTCAAGTGCTGGCAGAAGAGCCAGTCCTTTGCTTCCTGCCAATTTACATTGCTGAGCCGAGGCTGCCAAGACAGATGGATGGCGCAGTTCTGACTGCATAAGGAGCAGCATTCATAGCAACATTTTGACTAGAAGTGTATAACCATGCTCTACTTTGGTCAGGAAAGAAGGAGGAATGTCTGCCAGGCTTCAACAGGTAGTGCCTCTTATGCCAATAGTTTATAAAACTTGTCAGAAAGCCCACCTCCTTTGTGCTTAATTTAATCAACACAAAAGACATGCATAAAGCCACTCAGTGCTTGGAGAAAACATTTTTTTAAAAATAAAGCTACAGTATGAGTCTCTCTTATCCAAAATGCTTGGGGACAGTAGTCTTTTGGGTTTATTTTGAATGTTGCATATATGTACATCTTGGGAATGGCACCCAGGTCTAAGCACAACATTTGTTTATATTTCATATATACCTTATACACATAGCCAGAAAGTAATTCTGTCCAATATTTTTAAATAATTTTGTACATGAAACAATGTTTGTGTATATTAAATCAATAGAACACACTATCTTAGCTATCCATGTTTTGGAATATTTTAGATTTTTGAATTTTAGATAAGGGAGACTCAACCTGTACCAGAATCCACCAGACAATATAGTCATCAGACAATGTTGGGAGAGTCAGATCAAGGCAGAGCTCTTGTATAATGTTGACAAAGAGTGTGAAACCCAATCAAAGTCTCTGTTGGGTCCCAAGATAAAGTTCAGCTACACCAAAAGGCAGAAGAGTCCAGCAGCAGCCCTCATTCCCTTCCCCTAATGTCTTCCTTTCCACAATGACATGATGGCCACCTTCTGCAAGACTTCCTTCTACTGTCATCAACACAACAGTGTCACACACCTTCCCAGAAAGTTGACTTTGGAATGAAGGAGTGAGTACAGCCTGAGCTGCCTAGCAATTCAGGAAGGAGGAGATGGCTGGACAAGTCTTGTTGGCAGTGGCAGCAGCAGGAAAGAAGTGTAAGGTGTACATAAAATCCAGGGGTACTGGATGTCTCCTTTTGTGAGCTTTCAGAAAGTACAACCACTTGTGTATTGGTGAAAGCAAGGATCCATACCCCAAAGCAGAACTTTCCTAAGCTTTGAAGCCACTGCATTCACTGGTTATATGACCACTTCCACAAAAGATAATGGTAGGGCCCAAACAGACAGGCCAAAATAAAGCTACTTCGGGTCACTTTGGAGGTATGCTGTTTAAATGGTGCATGCATCCTAAGAGGCTGGAAGCCATGCCAAAGCCACGCTCCAGGCCTAAGGACTGGATCGCAGCTTTGGTGCAGCTTCTGGCCTCTTAAGATGTGTGTGTCATTTAAACAGCATACCTCCAAAGTGACCCGAAGCAGCTTTATTTTGGCCTGTCTATTTTGGCCCATAGTAAAGGCACAGGATTCCACCTTTCTCTTAAGGGGGAACCAGCTGGGAGGTGACTTATATATTATTTACAAAGAGGGGAGTCCACTTCCAGTATTGAAAAAACAGGATTTTTTAAATATTAAATCATATGGGGATGCAATCTATTTAAAATGGAATTAATACATGGTGAAACTTTCAGAAGAGGGAAATAATTCATTGATGTGGAGTGGGCTGGACATTCTGGAGTGGTCAAGGGATGCAAAAGCCTTTGCCCACCCCATTCTAGAGGAAGCATACTGTTTTAACATTTTCTACAGGACAATATATATTCCTCAATTTGAAACTAAGGCAGAGGTTTAACCAAGATCTTAGTGGGTTAAGATTATGCAGAGATTCTTATTATAAATAAGTGACAAAAAAAAGCCCCAATACTGGGGCACACAAGAGATGCTGTTACAACGCTACAGCTGAGCATTGAAGACTTGATGGGAATTCAACAAATGGCTTGCAACTAGGATTTTAAAGTTAATTTGCCATGGACAAATTACTTAAATGCTCCCCATGTCTCTGATTTTCCCCAACCACTGCAACAGTGTACAAACACTTACTCAGTCTACCTCACAGCATGTCTGAGAGATTAATTGGCCAATATTTTATGATACTTAAAAATCTAAAGCACTGCATCATTATTAATAAGTAAGTCAAACAAATTGTCACACTTCCAGCTGCATTCTAGCTATACAGCTGTAACCAGAAAGAATTTACATATTAAAAAGTGAAACCTATGCACTCAGTAGAAGTGTTTTCTGCAGTGCTAAAAGTGTCTTGCAGAATATAAAGGAGAATGGCAAGATGAGTTTGTGGTGGGGCCTCTACACCTGAGAGATAAAATCAAATATTCATATTTCTTCACCTTGGTAGCAAATGTTTATTTATTTATTTTATTTATATTTCACCTTCTCTCAGTACTGGAACCAAGGTGGTGTACACACCTTAAAAATGCACAATACAATTTAAAAATGTCTCAGTACAAAAGTTAAAAAACAAATGAGTTTTTCTTTAAATGACATGTTAAGAACATAAATTAGCAGCATTAAAATGTAAAATGTAAGAAACTCTCCACACCCTCTCCACATTAAAAAAGCTCTGTCTACCACCACCAAAATGCCTCCTTAAATAAAAGGTATTTTCACCTGCCGGTAGAAAGAGAGCAGGGAGGGGGTAAATAGATGTTCCAAGGACCTCCGTTCTATACAGCCTTCAGGACTTTAGGAATGCCCACAGGCTCTTTCCCAAGTCCCCACCAACCACACTTGCAAAGGTGGTGGGACTGGATGAAAGCCTTTCCCTGCAGATCATTTTGCATATTTTCTCTATAGGTTTTGAGGAATGTAGAATGTATTTTCTAAGTGAAATTGCTCGTTCTGGCATCAAAGGGTATCCATCATGAATGCAATCAATTGCAAGTACAATTTTTCTTTGGATACTATTTATATATAATAAATTTAGCACTTTAGGTTGTGTGCTCTAAATATAAATTATTATTAGAACACACTTCGGGGCTTTCTAAACCGCCATTTGGGACATCCTCCGGACGTCCCATTTTAAAAAAGGGGCGTCTCTTTTAGACGCCCCTGGGCCTAGTACGGACTCCGTCCGTACAAGATGGCGGCGCCCTTTCTACATGGGCGCCGCCATCTTTGCGTATCGGACGCTTAGCGTCCAGACGTGTCGCGCCACTGCTGACGTAGCGAGCGCGCCCCTGGCGCCTCGCTACGTCGCAAACGCGACGCAAAAAGAAGCTCCATTTTGGAGCTTCTTTTTTCAGTCCGCGCGGGAGTCGGGCCGTCTGAAGGCTCCGGCTCCCCCGCGGACCTTCTGGCGGCGGCGGCAGAGCGCCGCAAAGCGGCGGTCTGTACCCCGCCTTCTATTTAATAGGAGCATGTTAAATCAAGAAAGTTGTTTTCATTTCATTTCTCCCAGAAAACTAATTTAACTTAATGATACCAATGTCTGCTTATTTGAACAGTATTAGCAAAAAATCTGTCTAAGAGGTGTGCATTTAGCTACTGCCAATTAGTTAAATGTCACTTAGCCAGGTATTAATAGGTATAACATTTGGCTTCTGGACACACAGAAAGATACCAATCCTATTATAAACAATCCAGTAGTCTTGCACAAGAAAGGACAACGTTAATGGGGAAATGGCAATTTTCATTTTCAACATTTGACCTCCTTGGATAATATTGTACTTCCTAAATGTTAGGCAATAAACTTGATGACCTAGTCCAAAGAAAAGATTATAGCTTTATCCATTCCCTCTGTTATTGAAACCCTTTCCTGTATTATTAACTATCCTTTCTTAATAGTTAAAACAAGTGGTGTAAACATTTATACCAGACAGGATCCCCAGAAATGTAAGAGCCATTGGACAAATACTCTTCCTTGCTCTTAAGGGCAGTCAGAGAGGGGCTGGGCTAATTGTTAAGGGGAGAAGTGAATGCTTCCATGCAGGTTTCTCCTGCCTGAAAAAAAGTTGTGGTGGGGCCATTACTAGAAAATTTCTCACTGAACCCCACTATACTGGAATATTACCGGCCAGTCTCCAACATTCTGTTCTTAGGTGAAGTTCTAGAGTATATGGTGTCCCCCACAGCTCCAGGGGTTTCTCGATGAAACAGATTGTCTAGATCCTTTTTAATCTGGTTTCAGACTTGGCTATGGTGATGAAAACAGTTTTAGTCTTTGTAGCTGACCAAAAGAACTAGACCAGTGAGCTGTGTCCCTGTTGGTTTTGCTGGACTGCTCAGTAGCTTTTGATATCATTGGCCATGGTAACCTTCAGCATTGCCTCTCTGGGATGGGACTTGGGGGCACTGCTTTAAAATTATTCTTGTCCTATTTGGAGGGGTTGACTCAGAAGATAGTGCTAGAGCATTCTTGTTTAACACCCTGACTGTTAACCTGCAAGGTCCCTCCAAATTCAGTTTTGTCCCCCATGCTATTTAATATATACACAAAACAACTGGAAGGGAGTATTCAAAGTTTTGATACCACCAATATGCTGTTGGTGCCCAGCTGATCGTTCTTTTCCATTCTAACTCCAAGAATGTTATTTCCTACTCAACTAGTGTCTTCTGGCAGTGGAATACATTTTGTGAATTGGATGAGTGCAAACAAATTGCAACCTAGTCTATACAAAATAGAGATGCTCCTGGTCAGTCAGAAGTCAGGTCAGAGATGCAGGATGAAGCACCCCCTAAATCCCATCTCCATAGTTGGGGCATTCTTGATTTAGAGCTCAGCCAGGATGTCCAAGTTTCAGCAGTGGCCAAGAAAGTTTAAAACTAGTGTTCCAGCTGTGCCCATTCCTGGATATGTCAAATCTGTTTATGGTGGCACATGCTTTGGTTACCTCCCATTTGAATTACTATATAGCATTCTACATTGGGGTGCCTTTGGAAACTGATCAGGAACTTCAATGGATCCAAAATGCCTACCTGCCTACATGCCTTGGGTTCAGTCTATCTGAAAGACTGTATCTTCTGATACAAACTTGCCTGAATTTAAAGATCTTATGTGGAGGACTTTCTTTGAATCTCAACACCATGATGTGCATGTTTGATGTATGGATGGAAATATTTGATTTTCTCACTTCCTGACAGATGTAGAAGAAAAGGCATTGGTATTTCTTCCTGCAGTGCCAAAACATTCCAGATTTTTTTTCTCACCAAGGATGGAAAACTCACAGCAATGGACATTTTCAAGAAACTCATGTAGTTTTAGTCACAACTGCACAGGTGTAGGTTTTTTTCATTTTTTTTTTTTTTTTGAGACAGAGGGACAGGGCAGCACAGGACTTGGTGGATTAGATACCAGGAATTAATAAACAAAGGTGGTTTTTGGGTGGTGGTAATCTTTCTTGATACAAAGGCCAAGTCATGCAGAAAAAAATCACGATCAATCCCCTTTCTTCCTCCCCTCTAAGCAACCCCCATACAATGGTCTATCTGGGCTCTGAGTTTGCACTCCCCTTCTTTCTTGACCTCTCTGTCTACTCCAATTCCTTGATTCCTTGTCATCCTTGCTAATTTGCTTCACTCCACCAAGGATGCTCCTCTCCTGCTGCCTCCTGTTCTTTCTTGGGTGCTAACCCAGAATTGGAATAGACAGGCAGGTCAAGGAAGAAGGGAAGTGCCATTCAGATGTTGAAACATTCAGGCACTTATAAAAATTGTGCTATTTTAGTTAGTATAGGTGAGTAACTTTGCCTTTGATTGCTGTGCTGTGTAGCTTTTAAAGCTGTGTAGCGTTGACAAAGTTGTACCATTTTGCTGTGCTGAGGATAACAACAACAAAAAGTTCCTGCATGTTGAAAAAACTTTTATTTTCTGTCAGTGTTTCCCAGGTGGTCAGTAATATCAAATTTCAACCACATTTGGAATATTATTGAATACCTATTCTCTATCCCTAGAAAGACATATTGAATACCTATTCTCTATCCCTGTTCCCAAGCTGTGAAACAGACAACCACGGGAGGGTGGGGGTTTTTTTGGAGGAGAAGGGGAGAGAAAGGCAGGACAATTATTAAAATAATGAAATAATTAAATAAATAGGGACCCCTTGCTCCTAAAGGAAACTATGGGCTTGTGCAGGAAGTCCATTTATGCTGCAGTGTGCAAGAGGCTCTCCCTCTACTTGGTGCTGTTGGGTTGCTGCCTAGTCAGTATTATTTATTTGTTCTATGCACCTTTTGAACAAATTGCCATCAGTTGTTGCATTTCACCAGAACACAGTCATGACTTCAAATGTTGAATGCACATTGGCCCTCAGTATATGTGAGGAGGGTTGTTTTTATTATTGTTGTTGTTATTATGTAATAAATAAGTAGAATATCATACAAAAGCAATTAAAAAAGATAAGAAGAAAATGTCAGAAATGCTTTTACTTTGTTTTGTAAAAATAGTCATTTATTAATGACTAAGCCAAAGAGAATGACATCTTTAAAGCAAAATTCATACAAGACAGATTTGCATATGATATCAATATACAGTAAGCAAAGGTTCACACTTTTTACAGTATTATAACCAATACAATATACAGTACTGTACTAAATTAATTGGCATCTTGCTGTAAGATTGGTTCATTGTTGGCTTGCTGTTTTGCAGCTCTGGCAAATGAGAGTACACATCCAGCCATACTTGGGGTTTCCTTTTTTTAAAGGAGCATCCTTTTGGCTCTATATTACCCAGTATATATCAGGTATAGGAAATAATTCTCAGCAGTGTGTTCAGAAATCAATGGTATTTATAATTATGTCTCTTATTACATATATATATATATATATATATATATATTCTTACCTGCAAAAGAAACCCATACATATATTCCTGTTCTCTTAAGCTCATCATGGCATCTATCAAATCCTTGCATTTTTGCTTGTGCTCTACATTTCTGTTACGATTAGCTCTCAGGTGCCAAGGTATTTATTATATCTTCTTATGGAAAAGAGTTGGACTGGAAAACAGGATTAGAAACACATAGAATGAAAAAAAGCAAAAGCAAAAAGGAATGGTAAAGTAGATAAAGAAAATAAGAGAAAAACTAGATGCTTAAGTTCAGCAAAACAGCCTCTATCATACAGTTTAGCCAGCTAGGAAGTATACAATATAACCCAAATTTTGTAAAGTTCTATTGACCTTCTAATTCAGCATTACCAACCAGCAAAATGCCTTCCTGCACCAGATATATTCAGCTACAAATGTGAACATTAAAGCGTAGCATTAATATTTAGAGCAGGGGAGAAAAATCCTATTCATTTCAGTGTAAGATGAAAGTAGATAACTATATCAGATGATAGGCAAAAGCAATTAGCAAGGAAAACTTTATGTTAATGAAGCCCCAGAACTTGGTAGGTCATCTTAATTATGCATACTTAGCTGTGACTTGAGGCACGTACTTGGAAGATTAGTTTGAGACCAAATAGAACTATTAAGCCATATGCTTATATTCTTGCTAGTGCCTATAGTCTTAGTTTAAATTTATGTATTTCTATATATTCAAAGCTCAATAGCTTATTCTTATTCAATCTGTGATTGAGGATATGAGTTTTTCCTAAATATAGTTTTAATAGATTGTTTCATTTTAAGTTGATTTCTTCAAAATTATATGGTGATTCTAATCCTGCTAATAACATATAAAATAATACTCTTTCTTTACTGGGCTGAAGAATTAATCTAGAACTACTATGAACACTTCTTAAGAAGTCAATTCCAATATATTAACCTTCCAGAAGCATTTGACCCATAAAGCCTCACATAGTTACTGTCAAGTTTCAGCAGACCTGTGCTAAGTACATGGATAACAAATGGCAGTGATATTCATGTTGTTGAAACAATTTATCTGTATACCTTTATTACCAAAATAGCAATAGCAAAAAGCATATGAAAATGCATTTTTCATCTAGGGAACATGTTTCAATAGTGAGTGGGGCTAGGAATATAAGGCTGGGTTAAGGACAGACTAGACAGGGGCAATGGAAAGCTGTGTTCAGTTGTAATTCCTTACACTATGGATATGTTTCTAGCATGCATTCAAAGTATACCTAATTCTCTTTGTGTCTATTCAAGAGTAAACCTGTGTGCAACCCCTTTCCCGTCTTATGGCACAGGTCAGTTTTATACAAGGTATTTAAAGCTCAAATACCTAGAAACATCTTCATATCACTCATCACTGGTCAGAAATAACAGCAGAAGAAAGGGCCTGATGGTGAACTCCCACATTCAGTCCATGGAGCAGAGGTGCACCATTCCTAGGTGTACTGTTACTGATGTAGCAGTAGCTCTGTTCATCTCAGACCGTTCTTGTGTTTTTCAGATTGTAGCAATGGCTCCATATCCTGGGATCAAGGATTTTTCACCTGGCTTTGATAAAAATGCATAGAATGGAGCACACAGTTCTACCACCTCCATCCTTTTGCTCACCAGGAAAATATCAAGTCTGAACAGGATATGCTCTAGTTTTTGTAAAGAGTTTCCCCATGAGCAAGGGTGATTGAAAATTGGGGCTCTTGTTTCCACGGGGATTCTTCATCAAACGCTATTCATACTTGTTACATGATGAAAGTGGCAATGTAAGAGGAGAAATGAGAGGCCCTTGTTATCTGTGGGTTGAAATCAAGTTAAGAAACACCAGAACAAAGTATTTAATATCCAAACAAGTGCTGTGATTGTTCAAAAAGAAACAGAAGAAATGAAGTGGGACCTGAATAATATTTTATATATGATTGGAACCTCTCCTTAGATGATTTCATATCTACCTACATGTTCAAACCAGTCACTTTTTCACCAGCCATCCATTCCTCAAAACCATTGATACATTTGGGTGGGTGGATGCAACACATGAACCAACAAGAGTAGAAGAGCATCTAGAGGAGAATGGACCAGGGAAGAGGTTGCCAATAGTCTCAAAAATTTGATCAGGAGGGCTTTAAACTGAGTTATATGGGGGAGGGAGACAGTATTTTGGAAGGCAGGAATTCACCAAGGAGGGCTGGAGATACAGTGGGCCCTTATCTTACGTGGGGTATCTGTTCTGGACCCTCCCGCATAAGACAAAAAGGGTGTATGCTTGAACCCCATTGAATATAATGGGGCTCATGCTAATGGCGCAGCACAATGTGTGTGCCATGGACACATGCACCATTCATTTTTTTTTTTTTTTTTGCTGCATGGCTTCAGCGTAAGCTGAAAGCCACGTATAGTGCGCCTGCGTATGGTGTGGGCGCACTGTAATAGTCAAACTGTTAGAGAGGGAACAAGCCAAATAGTGCAAGGTTCTAACAATGAGAGGCAAAAAACCTTACACAGGCAGCAAGTGGGGAGGACTCATGGTCTAAGATGTCTCTACACTAATACACAGAGCATGGGAAATAAACAGGATGAACTTGAACTCCTAGCACAACAAAGCAAATATGATATAATAGGTATCACTGAAACCTGGTGGGATGAATCTTATGATTGGCTTGTTCTATGTAATAATAGAGGAACATAACCTTTTAAAGAGAAATAGACCAAACAAAAAAGGAGGATGAATAGCATTATATGTCAGGTATGTTTACATCTGTGAAGAGATCCAGAACAGTGATCCTGGAAGCCAGGTGGAGAGAATCTGGATAAAAATGAAAGGGGAGGAAAAGAACAGGGATGTTATTGTGGACGTCTACTACAGATCCCAAGTCAGACAGAGGAATTGGATGATGCCTTTCTAGAACAGATGACCACATACTCAGAAAGGAGAGATGTAGTAGTGATGGGTGACTTCAACTATCCTGATATTGGCTGGAAGTCAAACTCAGCCAAAACTTCAAGGCCTAGCAAATTCCTCACTTGTCCTGAAGACAATTTCATTGTCCAAAAGGTGAAAGAAGCAACAAGGGGGTCAGCTGTTTTAGATCTGATCTTAAATGACAGGGATGACCTAGTTAATGGGGTGCAAGTGGTGGGATCATTAGGTGGAAGTGATTATGTTCTCCTGGAATGTGTTATACAGTGGAAAGGTGAAGCCAGGCATAGTCAGACACACATTCTAGACTTTAGGAGACATGATTTCAGTGAAGGTAGGGAATTACTGGGGGTGATCCCATGGTCAGGAATACTAAAAGATAAGGGAGTTCAAGATGGATGGGAGCTGCTCAAAAGGGAGATACTGAAGGCATAATTTCAAATTGTTCCAATGAGGAGGAAAAATGGGAGGTGTCTCAAGAAACCAGGATAGATGACTAAGGAACTTTCAACTGATCTAAGTTTTAAATGGGACATGTATAAGAAATGGAAAAAGGGGGAAATCACCAAAGAAGAATTTAAACAAATAGCGAGCATGTGTAAGGGTAAAGTCAGAAAAGCTAAAGCACAGAATGAGCTCAGGCTTGCTAGAGAGGTTAAGAACAATAAAAAGGGCTGTTTTGGGTATGTTCGCAGAAGAAAAAAAAGGAAATGGTAGGGCCACTGTGTGGAGATAATGGCAAAATGCTAACAGAGGACAGAGAAAAGGCAGAATTACTTAACACCTTCTTTGCTTCAGTCTTTGCTCAAAAGGAAAAGGATGCTCAACCTGGAGAAAATGGAACAGAGGACACAATAGGGTAAATGCAGCACATGATAAGTAAAGAGGTAGTACAGGGATACCTGGCTAATTTGAATGAATTTAAGTCTCCAGGACCAGATAAAATACACCCAAGGGTATTAAAGAACAGGAAAATATAAGCTCAGAGCCATTGAGATTAGACTGGAGGAGGGCAAAGTTTGTCCCCATTTTCAAAAAGGGGAAAAAAGAGGATCCCAGCAATTATTGTCCAGTTAGTCTGACATCACTAGCAGGAAAGATTCTAGAGCAGATCATTAATAGAGAGTCTGTAAACATTTAGAAGGAAATGCCATAATCACAAAAAGGCAACATGAGTTTCTGAAAAACAAGTCATGCCAGGCTAATCATCTCTCTTTCTCTCTCCAGTTTGGTAGATGAAGGGAATGTCGTGGATATTGCATATCTTGATTTCTATAAGGCCTTTGACAATGCCCCCCCATGATATTCTTGCAAACAAAGAATAAAATGTGGGTTAGACAATGCAACTGTTAAATGTGTTTGTAATTGTTTGACTAGCTGAGTACAAAGGCTCACCAATGGCTCCTCTTCATCCAGGAGAGAAGTGATCAGTGGGGTGCCACACGTTTCTGTCCTGGTCCCAGTGCTTATCAATGACTTAGATGAAATAGGGGTCATGTTTCTCAAGTTTGCAGATGACACTAAATTAGGAGGAATGGCTAATACCCCAGAGGACAGGATCAAAATTATCTTAATAGATAAGAAAGCTGGGCCAAAGCTAACAAAATGAATTTCAACACAGAGAAATTGAAAGTACTGCACTTAGGGCAAAAATAAAATAAAAATGAAATGCATAGATATAGGTTGGGGGACATCTGGTTTAACGAGACTACATGTAAAAGGGATAGGCCTGTTGCAGACTGCCAAAATAAAGCTGCTTTGGGTCTCTTTGGAGGTATGCTAATTAAATGATGCATGGGTCCTAAGAGTCCGGAGGTCGTGCCAAAGCCACACTCCATTCCTAAGCACTGGGGTGCAGCTTTGGTACAGCTTCCGGATTCTTAGGATGCATGCATCATTTAAACAGCATACCTCCAAAGAGACCCAAAGCAGCTTTATTTTGGCAGTCTGTAACAGGCCTAGGAGTCCTTATAGAGTTAACAGTGTGATGCGGCAACTCAAAAGGCCAGTGCTATTCTAGGTTGCATCAATAGAAGTAATATCTAGATCAAGGGAAGTAATAGTATCACTCTATTCTGTTTTGGTCAGGCCTCATCTAGAATAGCAATAGCTAGTACATTTCTATACTGCTTATCAGTGCACTTACGCACTCGCCAAGTAGTTTACAAAGTGTGAGCTAATTGTCCTAAACAATCTGGGTACTCATTTTAGTGATATTGGGAGGATGCAAGCCTGAGTTGAGCTTGAGCTTCCTTGGCTGGAATTGAACTCACAACCTTATGGTTTGTGTATGAGTGGCTGCAGTACAGGCATTTAACCACTGCACTACCAGGGCACCACAATTCAAAAAGTATGTTGAGAAACAAGCGTGTCCAAAGGAGGACAACCAAAATGTTGAAGGGTCTAGAAACCATGAGGAAAGACTTAGGGAGCTTGGTATGTTTAATCTTGAGAAGAGATGGTTAAGAGCCTTGTTTAAATATTTGAAGGGATGTCATATTGAGAATGGAGCAAGCTTGTTTTCTGCTGCTCCAGAGAAAAGGACCTGGAACAATGGATGCAAGCTGCAGGATAAGAGATTCCATCTCAACATTAGGAGGAACATCATGACAGTAAGAGCTGTTAGACAGTGGAACAAACTTCCTTGGAGTGTAGTGTAGTCTCCTTCCTTGGAGGTCTTTAATCAGAGGCTGGATGGCCATTGGTCAGGAATGCTTTGATTGTGAGTTCCTGCATGGCAGGGAGTTGGACTGGAATGCCTTTGTGGTCCCTTCCAACTCTATGATTCTATGAGTCCATGATAGGGCAGGTCTGTATTCTTGAGAACTTGGAGGGACAGTCAACGTAGAGAATACTGGGCTTGGAGGACAAGTAGTCATATATAGATTCTCTGTGTTAGCAATAGCCTTATCTAACATTATACTTTGATTCTGTTTTCATGCATGGCAGGGGGTTGGACTGGATGACCCTTATGGTCTCTTCTAGCTCTATGATTCTATTACCCTACTTCAGTCCTCTGGAGGGCATTATTTATTCAGTTGAAGGTTGTGTGGCACTGAAAAGTGTGTCTTCTAACTGCACCTTAAGAGAAATGAATGGCAGGGAGATAGCTAGCATTGCCCATTGGCATCTGCTGCCCAGGCGCTTATGACACTCTACCTAATAATAGGGCCAGGCCCACCTTATATTTAAAGTTCCAGGATACTGTACCAGTTTTGATTTCTAAAAATAATCATGTACAACAACGAAAGATAAAACATAGAAATGAAAATCAAAACAGGTTTAATCAAGATTCTGCTGCAGTTTTTTTATTTAATAAAATTTGGCACGGTTGTGCTTAGAATTAAAAAGCAAACAAATAACTCTGCTGCATTTTGACAACTTCTCTAATACAAAATTATTTCCTGCTGCTTCCCTTGCTGCTGTCTTTGGTGCTATACAGACTGGCCTATAGTGCGCCCTCGTCATGTGCTAGGGGTTGGCTGAGGGCGCACTGCCCATACGTGCCTCACCCCTAGCACGGGACGAGAGTGCCAAAATGGCGGCGCCGTGTACACATGGGCACCGCCATTTTGATGTGGCAGATGCTTAGCGTCCACACGTCCTGACGTCACAATCACGCCACAAGAAGAACCCGCTTTTTGTGGGTTCTTTTTGCTGCACAAGGGAGCCATGCGGTTTGTCTGCTGTGGCTCCCTCGTGCAGCAAAACAAGGCACTGGCAGACTGCCCTTTTTGGGCGGTCTGTATCCCGTTTGTTACCTTTTGGGCATAGCTGTGGCAGGAGTTGGCAGGACTCCCCCTAGGGAAGGAGGATTTCAAATGAGAAACTACAAAGTTATATATAATTGTGTATATGTACAGTATGTATTGCAGTATAATACTCTCATGCATTTTCCTTGCATATATTTTCATGCTAAGAACTTCAGCTATATTTGATTGTGGATTAAGGTTCTAGAGGAGCCTCATTTTATTTGTTTCATATCTATTTAGATCAAATAATCTTTGCATTTCTTGAAACTGAAAGTTCCACCTTTTATTCTGGAATTATATACATTCTAGTAGTGTCAGAGAATGGGTTTGGCATTTTTAAACTATATGAATGCCTCTGTTGTTTCACAATGGATAGATGTCAGGCCATGCGAAGAGTAGGAGCTGCACATTTCACTTTATATCTTGAGTTCTACAAGGGGTAGAGATTATTGTGTTTTATGTATATGAAAGAAATCAAAGATTTTCAACTCACTCTCTTTCTCTCTGTGTGTGTGTATGTACCTCCTTGCTTCCCCCCTCAGTTCCTAATATCTTTATGGTGTGTTTTGAGAAATATTTAAATATTCAATAAAATGTAAGATTGGATTCCACCTTGTCCTATTGTTACATCCCCTACAATGATTTCATCATCTTACTGTGATGGACAGCAGATATTAGTCTATTATAGCCCTGGGGATGTTGGGGAAGAGCTGGAAGTTTATATGTCAGTTTATGTTGGAGATTCAGCAGTTATTGGAGGAAGAACAGGAGAAAGGAGGAGGCTGGATTTCAGAGAGAGTGAGATACAGATATACATTGTAAAGATAATAGAAAACTGTGATGTCAGTATGCCTTTTTGTTCATTGTTACTGGTTGTATCTACTTTTTCACTTGTGCTTGCCTTTGATACAAATATTATCTTTTTTTCCCTTTTTGTTTTAAAAATATATTCTTCCTTCTCTTCTCCTGCCTGAACTGATTTTTTCAGGGGACATTTTAGATCTCAGGACCACACCATCAGAGATCCAGACAATAAACACACCTGTCCATTTCAGGAACCACCTTAGCGCAATACAGTGAAATCAGGGAAAGGGTTTTTGAGAAAGTATGAAGGTGTTTGACAGGAGCAAATAATGAAAAGTAGCTAAGTAACATGGTTGCTGGTTCAGTCACATTTATGCATTTGTGGATGGTGGTCTGTCACATTTATTTATTACATATTCAACCTGACTGATTAGCGACTAGGATATATGTCAGAGATGCTCAACACTATATTAATAAAAAATATCTTATACAATACAATACACACACACACAAAAGGCACTGGAGTTTGTATTGAATAGATAGTAGGCCTTTGAGACCTCCACCCCCCAATAATGTTGGAAGGTAAATATATAAAACCTATCTAAAGATTTCAAGATCTCATCAGATACAGCTGGCTTTCTCTTGCAGTTTTCATACTTGAGTTTTCACCAGCAGTGCTTTAGAAATCAATGAATGAAAATCTGTTAGTGTAGCAACTGTGTTGGCAAACAGTGGACACTGTGCGCTGTAGAGGCTGGCAGGCAGTCTTGAATACTAAAGACTGCTCAGCTGAGGAAGTGTATCTTGAGACTTTTGTCTCCTCCTCCTTCCTGCCTCCCTGCACTTATAGGAAGCTCTAATTTCCAGATGGCCTCCACTGGGGATGGACGAAAGGATTACTTGTACCTTTTCTGAAAGTCTGTATTTGCCTCAGATTCCAATATCTCACATACCAAAACAACAACAAAAGCCCAAAAAGTCGATAATATCTTCTCATACCCTGTGGACTGTGAGATCTTACCTGTAAGTCCAAGTGTAAATCTTTGGTGTAAATCCACACATAACCTCCTGTGAATGCCAAGGGGCAGACCTCTGAAGTACAAGACAAAGCAAGATGAAAGTGTTTAAGCATGTACAACAAAGTGCCTTTACTCTTGTCACTCAGCAATAAGAGTAAAGGTCCACTTTTTTGCAGTTAGGAAAATGGGAAATCCAAGTTGAAGGAAATAGCTTTCAAACAAGCTCCCCACATGTTTGGTTTTACGAGATCTTTAAAAAGTGTGCATGTTTGTGCGTTATACTTGCTCCTCTTTTTTCATTTTTTTTGAAAATGTTTTCAAACCATTTTAATTCAGTGCTTGGTTTTAAGATGATAGCTTATTTAGATGTTTTTAAATTGCTGTTTTATGATATGGCATTAGATTTTGGCTGTTTTGTTTTAATTCCTGTTGTAAACCACCTTGCACCTGAAGAGGAAGAAAAGTAGGATTTAAAATACATAAATAAATAAATAAAAAGAGGAAAAGAGGGGGAGGGGAGGGATGTAGCAGCACCTTTAAGAGCAATTTTTTTTAAAAAAATTATGTTTGCATACAATTTTGCGGATGTAAACCCATTTCTTGGGGTGCATTATAGAGTGCCCTCTCTTCAGCCAAACCTTTTAAGCCTTGGAGAGATGAGATCAGGGGCAAAGATTATGCCTTCTCTCCATGAGTCTTAACAGCATCAAAAAATTAATACTTTTGTCAATGCTGCCCAATCTAAAGAAATCCTTTTCCACCTCTGT